>NC_062563.1:62987982-63325169 GCF_022837055.1 Prionailurus viverrinus | reverse complement strand
TCTCTGAGGCTCGTCTGTAAAAACGGGAGTTGTCAGATCTGCTTTGCAGGATTGTTGAGATGAAAGTCAAAGGAAAAATACTAACTTGTGAAAACACAGTGCCAGGCACAAAGTAAATGCCCCAGAAATGTCGTTCCTTTGCTTCCTTCCACAGTGGGGGTTGGAGGGGTCTTTCCCTTTGACCCAGTTGTGTGGAGTATGGAGACCTTCCCCACTGAAAAAGGCCCCCCATCTTCCTGCTTGTCCATACACAGCTGGCTTCTTCCCCAGCAGGACCTGCAAATGCCCACGTTAGGAAAAACTCTGAGGAGCAGATGATAAGTAAGGCCGGGGCTCTCCCCCTGCATTGCTGGGAGATGGGAGGCCCCTGAGTTTCTCCTAGCCTCTTAGTCCCTCAAGTCCCATGCCCTACTATGTTGGATCTCCTGGGGCCTACTTCTGCAGCCCTTCCTTTTTTTTTAAGGTGTACTTCTTTTATTTATTTTTTTTGGGGGGGAGAGATTACAAGTGGGGTAGGAGCAGAGAGGGAGAGAGAGAGAGCACACACAGGGGAGGGTCAGAGAGAGAGGGAGAGAATCCCAAGCAGGCTCCACACTGTCAGCACAGAGCCCGATGCGGGGCTCGAACTCACAAACCGTGAGATCATGAGCTGAGTCAAAGTCAGACACTTAATCGACGGGACCACCCAGGTGCCCCTGGGACAGGCCCCCTTCTCTGATGAGATGGGGGTGGGTGTCCTGACCAGACAAAAAGGGAGCCTCAGCCCAGTGAGTAGGTCCCTGGGCCCCAGCTTGCTCTGAAAGTTCCCCAGGATGTGCTACCTCTCAGGGCATCCGTGTTTTAATTTGTAAAGTGGTTTCTGAACTTTTTGAACACAAACGTTCTCTCACAGAATCGAAACGTTTTGCAGCCCCTGCTCCCCATGATAGCAGTTGTACTTTTAAAATCTTTTGAGAAAAAACATATACATGACCCGCAGTGAGTGTATATTCAGTCATGCTTTGAAATGAAAGTGTGTTTTATTCAGCAGCTTCTACATACAGTCAACAGTGCGCCCCCTTATATGGGAGACGTCAGCTTATACGTGGTGCTGACACCCAAGGGGGCTTCAGGCTCTGGTCTCAAGGCAGAGACAGTCCTGGGATCGAATACTTCCTCCTTGGCCCTCCTGAGGCTGACCCAGGGACTCAGGGACACCTAACGGGCGGTCCCAGGCCCAGATACAAAAGCCCAACAGTGACTGATAAAAATGCATAGAGTAGTGGCTCTTCCTCAACATGTGGACGCTCCCCGGGCTTGAGTCATCACACTGTCACTAGCCAGCTCTGTGATCTGGGCACGTGCTGCTTAACCTCTCTGGGCCCTGGTTTGTCATCTGTAAAATGGGGGGTGATGGTACCAGTGAGTTTTTGTGAGAGTGAAATGAGACAAGAAAGTCACAGGACTTACTTTGCATAGGGCACATTTGGTGCTTAAGAAACATTCTCTTTAAGGGATGCCTGGGTGGCTCAGTCGGTTGAGCGTCTGACTTCGGCTCAGGTCATGATCTCACAGCTCGTGAGTTCAAGCCCCGCCTCGGGCTCTGTGCTGACAGCTCAGAGCCTGGAGCCTGCTCCGGATTCTGTGTCTCCCTCTCTCTCTGCCCTTCCCCACTCACACTCTGTTACCTCTTTCTCAAAGAAAGAAAGAAAGAAAGAAACAGTAAAAAAAAAAAAAAGAAAAAGAAAAGAAAAAAAAGAAACATTCCATTTAAAACAAAGCCACAAATGGGGTGCTTGGATAGCTCAGTTGGTTAAGCACTGACTCTTGGTTTCGGCTCAGGTCATGATCTCATGGTTTGTGGGTTCGAGCCCCATGTTGGGCTGTATGCTGACGGTGCAGAGCGTGATTGGGATTCTCTCTCCCCTCTCCTGCTCTCCCTCTCAAAATAAATAAATAAACTTTAAAAAAGTAAAAAACAAACAACAACAAAACAAAGTCACAAGTACCATCATTTGGGCTGGTGCTGTCCCCTTTGGGGGTGGTCTCCTTGTCCTCTCTGGGGACCCCTCCTGGCCCCTGCAGCTGATTTGGCCTTCCCTTACCTGCCCTCCTTCAGGACAGAGCTCATCCCTCCTGTGTTGTTCCCTGGCTGGGCCTTGTCCTCCTGATGCAAAGATCCTAGCCTCCCCTTAGGTCGCTTGGCCAGGCCCAGCCCCCAAGGCCAGCCCCAGCCCCCTCCACCCCACCCCTCTGCCCTGGGGACCAGAGCGTTGGTTCCCAACCACATGAAGGGGGCGCATGGAAAAGCCATAAACCCGAAGCCTGAGAGGGATGTTTGTTAAAGCAGGACAGGTCTGTGGCCAGGGACGGAGCGGAAGCGGGCGTTTCAGGGGAGAGGGATGAGCACCGAGGAGCTGGCATGGGCAGGGCAGGAAGGAGGCCCATTAACACTTCGGCCCGACCGCGCTTCCTCCGGCACCTCGGCCAGGGCGCACACAGGCGCGTTTGTCCCGCTTTCACTGTGGTGCTGTGTTCGAAGCAGCCCCTGCCCCCAGCCCCAGGTGGGCGGTGTAGCCTGGGCACAAATGCCCTTTATGGATGGGTTGTGGAGGAAGACACCACCTCCTTGGACCAGGACCACCCCCCAGAATTCAGAATTGACCCTGGAACGGCCTTCCTCCTGGTAATGTGGGCGTGCAGGGAGCCTGGTCCCAAGAGAAAGGAACCAGGTTTAGAAGGGCAGAGTCCCCCAACGACCCTTCCCTCCAGGGCCCATGCTGGGGAATGATCCCCTCAGTCTGCCTGCTGCCACCTCTTGGGGCTGAAAAAATGGATTTTCATTTCCTTGAGGGGCGCTAGAGGGAGAATGTGCCTTGGCTTGCAGAAGAGAGGGAAAGCAGGCACATTCCAGTTATCCCTCATCACCCACCCTCCTCCATCCCAGCAGGAGTGGGGACTTAAGCCAGCATCCAGGGACAACCTGGCCGGCCCCTCCCAGGACCCCAGTCCGTGTGAGCCTGGGATTGAATTCTCAGAGGCTCCCTGGTGCTCTTCCTACTGCCGGTGGGTGAGAGAAGTCACACATCTCACAGACAAGCCCTTCCGTCAGGCCCCGCTAGACTGTCCCCATTCACACAGCTCCTCTGGGCCCCTCCTCGGCCTGCCCTGTCTTTTGCCCGTTTAATCCATTGGCAGGTGCGGGCACGTGCTGGTTGCCTGTCAGCGCCCCCTAGAGACGGCCCAAAGACCTTCACCGCCACCGGCCCCCAACCCCCGGGGAGGATCCAATTGAACAATTTCTGTGGAGGTAGGAGAGGTGAGAAGGAAGCATGAGTGATTAGCTCTATTCCCTGTGGCCACAACTCCAGGCTCATCTGGGGTGCAGATAACCCCTTTCTGTAGATATCATTGTCCCTCTTTTATGCCTGGGGATGCTGGGGAGACAGAGGTCCTGCCTTGTGGGGCTTTTCATCTAGCTGGGAGCAGGGTTGGACGGGAGGGTCTCCTACATGGGGGACAGACCCGCATGCTGGTGGAAGGGCACTCACTCTGTGGCGCCCAGGCTGAGTCCTGCCCGCTGGTGGCCAGTGGGCCCTCTCTGGCTGGGCTCTGCATGTGGGTAGACTCAGGTGAGGGACAGCAGGAGGGAGTGAGAGACCAAGAGCCTCTACCTTCATTCTTTTCCTAGGCCAAGTTCTCAGTCTGAGGAGCTCCCTTCCGAGCTTCCCTCTGATGAGCTACCCCCCGCCCCCCGGACACCCCCTGTGAATGTGACATCACCGCCACCATAGCCATCAGTGCTGGCTTGGGTTTATCTCCAGCCTCCTGGCCCAGGCTGAGGGAAAGAACTGAAGGGTATGACACCAGCCTCAGTCACAAACCCAAGTCCTAAGTCCTTTCACATCCTGCAGAGCCAGAGGCAAGGCAGGCGGTCCAGGCACAGACACCCTCAACACCTACACAAACACAGACAGAAGCACTTCCTCCACACCCAGCACCCACCCCCTCCACAACACGGATGTCCATGCGGACACGCCTCGGGCACAAATGCACTCTTGCCGCCCACACCCTCCCCCTCAGTGGTGGCGACCTACGACGCATACACCTGTGCCCATGCCGTAGCCGATAAACCCGTAGTCCCGTCCCCGTGGAAATTTCCTCCAACCACAACCTCACGACACATGTATGCTGTGCTCCCTCACAGATTCCCCACAACCACACAGACAGCTCACAAATACAGACACCCAGCATGTCTGAGTCTCAGCAACACCTGTGTGCCCATGCACACACACAGGCACACATTCTGCCGATACGCACGGACCAGAACCCTGAGCCAAGCCCCTCACCTTCCCCAGCGCTGGGTCGAGGAGTTTGTGCTGATAGACCACTTATTTATAGTTTATGGATTCTGAACGGTGTGTGGGGTGGGGGAGAGAGGGAGGGAATGAGGATGCGCAAGGTGTCGGCCAAGCCAAGTGGAGAGAAAGAGAAGGAAGGAAAATCTCTGTGACTCACTTCCAGCGTAACAATCTCAGCTCCTCCGGGCAGGGGGCAGGGCCCATTTGTCAACCCAGGCTTGGCCTGGGGGTGGGGTGGTAGAGTGAGATCCTGTCCCCAGACCTACTGGACAGAGGAGGTGGGGACCCCACCCAGAGAGACTTGTTCTTCCTCTGTCTGCACCTGGGTGGGGGGCATGAACTCAGCATCCCATATCCCCAGCACCTGTTTTGTCTCCTGGGTACCCATCTCTAGACACTTCGGCTGCACTCCCCATCTCTGAGCAAACAAAACCCCAGAACCTTCTGTGTTTCTACACCGTAGTTCCTGAGGTTGGACAAACCACCACTCAACAGCCTGGCCTACTGCCCTGCCCCTAGGATCCTGCCTTCACCACCCAACTGCACCCCACGAGCCCCTCCAGCCCTTTCTTCCAGGTGTGCCTGCTGCTCGCAGTGCCCTCCATGCCCTCATACTCATCCTCTCCATCCCTGAGGCTCCAGCTCCTTCCCTGACGCTGCCTCCTGGCCCTGACCAGCTCCTGCCCCAAACCGTGGTTTCTCTTCCTTGTTTTCTGGGTAGTGAGCCACCCCTCCTCCCAGGTAGACTATGAATTGCTAACGATCAGGCTCTGGAATTTTTTCTTCCACCTCCAGAACCGCATCCGCACCCCCACCATCAGGGTCCTGGACAGCAGCAGGTGTCCCGCAAGGTCTTGAGGGATGGACAGTAAGGGATGGAAGAAGGATTGAAAGACAAGGAACTCTGCCTTTGAGGTAACCAGTTTCCCCCTGGACTTGATTCTCGTGGCCAGGGCTCCATTCTGCTGGGACAATGAAGGAGGGAGGATTTCTCACCAGGCACCCGTCTCCCCCAGACCAGGGCCCAGGGACACAACAGCCACAGGCCCAGAGAGCAGGGCAGGGCCTCGTCGGCTGCATACCTGTTTAGTGCCCTATGACATGGGGGCTCTCATTAGCCTCTGTTAATTGAGGCTTCTAGGGGCTGGGGAGTTTTCCAGACCACCCAGCTGATAAGGAGCAGAGCCCTAGAGCCTGTGCTCCCCACCATGGTAGCATCCTGCCCCTCAGCAGCCCGGCCTCTGTTTCCAGTTTGCCCTCTAAATGTCACTGATTTCTGACCTTGACCTTTTGCTCTGCTTTGTCTGCCTGAAATTCTGCCTGTAGCACTTGTCTTTCCCCTGAGCCTACACCACTTTGCATCTCCTTTAACTTGCCCCTGGAGTGGGATGAAATCTGCCCGCAGTTGAGGGTGTTTCTTTATGATTTCTCAGAGGGAGCCACATTTTTCAATGTGGAAGTCTTTTCCTAAGTCTGGGTCAGAAGTTAGAGATCTGTCCTTCTTCCTTCTCGGCACCAGCAGGGACTGTGCTCACAAGAGACGCTCCTTGTCTGCTTGTAGCTTCCTTTCTGGCTTGCCGTCTTGCACACTCACACACACAGACACAGACACGCACACACACACACACACACACCCCATAGCAGACTTGCCTCCCCAGAGCCTACACAATCCCCGTTGCAAATGATGATGGAAAAAACAGGTAATGGGCTCTGAGAAATGCACGGGGCAGGCTCCTTGTGGCACAGACTCAAGTGTGTGATCCCAGCCCGCAGATAGCATGTAATTATTTGGTAAGAAATTGAATTCCAACCCCAAGCCAGCTGTCCCGTTTTTCCCCCTCTCTCCTGCGCTCCTTGCCAGACCCACAATGCCTCAGTGTCAGACATGAAATATGGTTGTGATTTTCATGCCTAACCAAAGTCAAGGCTGATTCCTCAATGAGTTCACTTTAGCTGGAAGATAAAGACTGACCCAGATTCTTGTGTGTTGATGTTATGGGGCAGGGGAAGGGTGGAGGGGGGGTTCCAGAGCAGAGGGGAGGTGAGTACTGTTTGGACGCGGGGTCAACTCTGCCACAAAGGGGCTTTGAGTCACCCTGTTGGGAGTGGCCGTTGGCACAGCTAGGGATGGACCTGACCCGCCCGTGTGGCCTTCGTGACACAGTTGGGAACAGGCCTGGCAAGACTGCACTTCACTAGCCCCTTGAAGTGAGTGTGGCTGAGTGAACTTGCTTTGGCTGATAAAATGTGAGTAGAATTGACACATGCCACTTCCAGGTAGCAACAAAAAAGCTAACGTGTGAACTCTCCGGTCCCCTTCTCGCTGCCACGGTTAATGCTGAAGAAAGGTGTTGCTAAGGGGGGCTTCCTTCAGCCTGGGTCCCTGAGTGAGGACAGCATACTTCAAGTGACCAGCGATGCTCATTTGGCAGGGGAGAGAAAGAAATCTTCACTGTTTTAAATTTTTTAAAATGTTTCATTTGTTTTTGAAAGAGAGAGAGAGACAGAGCGTGAGTGGGGGAGAGGGAGGGACAGGGGGAGACACAGAATCCGAGGCAGGCTTCAGGCTCTAAGTGTCAGCACAGAGCCTGACACGGGGCTTAAACCTGCAAACTGTGAGATCGTGACCTGAGCCGAAGTCGGATGCTTACCCGACTGAGCCACCCAGGCACCCTTTACTGTTTTAAAACACTGAAAGGTTGGGATGTTTGTTACTGTGGCACACACGAGCCTATCCCGCCTGATATACCTGCCTTGTGGGGTCGAGGAGGGGATTCAGAAAACAACGCGCACAAAAAGTTTAGCAAAGTGCCCCCAAACATGCTACTTCCTCTTCCTCTTCCTCCTCCTCCTCTTCCTCTTCCTCTTCTGCTGTTATTTCCCTTTTTATGCTTTGCACCAAGTCACAAAAATTTAACCAGGCCCGCTAAATATCTTGTACAGGAGCCCAGAGGTGAGGGTGACAGATATGTGTGCAGGTAACTGTCGTCTGATGTGCGAATGCCGCACTGCCTGTATGAGTCCAGAGCTAGGTAAGCCCAGGGAAAGGAGTAACAAGTTCACTGGGGTTCTCAAAAGTGAAGTCCGATCTAGATTATGGAGGGGGGTTGGTTTGATTTCCTCAGGCAGGGGAAAGAGGATGGCGTATTCTAATAATGAGAGCAGCTCGTTATTTCTTGAGCATCTGTTATGTGCCAGAGGCTAGATCAGGCACACCAGCCCTACTGTCAGCAACAGTAATATCCACAATATGTGTGCTCTTATTATGTCCATTTTACAGGTCAGAAAATCAAGGCCAGGGGCACATGGGTGGCCCAGTCGGTTAAACATCTGACTCTTGATTTCCACTCAGGTCATGATCTCACGGGTCACGGGATTAGGCCCACATTGGGCTCTGTGCTGACAGTGCAGAGCCTGCTTCGGATTCTCTCTCTCTCTCTCTCTCTCTGCCCCTCCTCCCCTCTCCCTCTTTCTCTCTCTCTCAAATAAATGAACATTAAAAAAAAAAGAAAGAAAATCAAGGCCAGCAAGGGTGCCCAAGTCACCCCAAGTTGGGCAGTGGGCAAAGGTAAAGAGGTGTGGCAACTCTTAACTGGCCTTCAGTCTGGTGCCTCTCCAAGGGCCACATTCTCCAACTTCAAGGACAGCGTTCTGAGAGTGTAATCCATACTGCACTGGGAGACATTTCCAAAACACAGCTCTGGCAAAGTCACACGGCTGCTCATGAACCCACTGTGGCTCCCTACTGCATTTTAGACAAGGTCTGGCAGTCTGGCCAGTCGCTTCCAGCCCCTCCTGACCCTTCCTGCTTTGTCTCTAGCTATTCCCATTCATGTTCCTGGGGTTCTTGTCTGTGCCTGAACATTTCCTGACATTTTCAGCCTCTTGGATTTTGCTCAAGCATTTGTCTGGAGTGCCCTTCCCCAATATGTTCACCTGCCTGAGGCCTACCTTTCCTTCACAGTTCAGCCCACTTCCCACCTTCTCTCTCTGTCCCAGGTGTTGCTGCTAGAATCGAGCCTTGGGGAGCATCTCTGAAGTTGATTTGATCTGGTTTGAATGATAGGATGAGAAAAGTTTGGGGTGCAGGTATTTGCTACTATTTAACATATAGATATTTAGTAGGACATGTGTACAATTTATGAATGTGTATAAATATATCAAAGGTGTGTGCCAAGAGTTGTTTTTCACAATAGCAGTATGCTATCAAACGAGCCTGGAGGGGCGCCTGGGTGGTCAGTCGGTTGAGCGCCTGACTTCAGCTCAGGTCACGATCTCACAGGTCATGAGTTCGAGCCCCGCATCGGGCTCTGTGCTGACAGCTCAGACCCTGGAGCCTGCTTCTGCTTCTGGGTCTCCCTCTCCCTCTGCCTCAAACCCACTCACATTCTGTCTTTGTCTCTCTCAAAAATAAATAAACATTAAAAAAAAAAACCCAAAACCAAAAAAAACACAAGCTTGGAGACCACTGCCACATAGGCAGTGAAAAATTGTTGCAGTTTTGCCATTTACCAGCTGTGTGACTTAGGAAAGTTATTTGACTTCTCTGAGCACAAGTTATCCTGTCTATAAAATGGGAATTATCGGGGCACCCGGGTGGCTCAGTCGGTTAAGTGTCTGACTTCGGCTCAGGTCACGATCTCACTGTCCGTGGGTTCGAGCCCCATGTCGGGCTCTGTGCTGGCTGCTCGGAGCCTGGAGCCTGTTTTGGATTCTGTGTCTCCCTCTCTCTCTGACCCTCCCCCATTCATGCTCTGTCTCTCTCTGTCTCAAAAATAAATGTTAAAAAAATTTTTTTTTTAAATAAAATAAATAAATAAATAAATAAACATAAAAAATAAAATAAAATGGGAATTATCTTGGTTCCTACCCTATAGGGTTAATGAGGACTCGATGAAATAAAACTGTAAAGGAACCAGGTCTCCCAGATGTGTCCTGAATTCTCAGCTTGCGGAGGGGCCTTGCTGGGTGCACCCAGGCTGCTGTTGAGTGCATCCAGGCTGTTGGTGAGTCCTGATAGGAGAGGTGGAGGAGAGAGGGAAGAGCGGTGACCCCTGTTGATGGGGACTCTGTGGTGTAGGCAGGCTGGGCCAAGACAATCGTAGCAGTGTTTGATAAAAGGCTGGGGCTCTTCAGTGACCAAGTAAATGTTATAAGAAAAGGCCATCTCCAGGGAAGGGCTCCCTCCCGTTCCTTGCTTGAGGGCCAAAGTCCCCAGAGGCCAGTCTGGAGGCTCCTTTTATGTGACTGTAAAGTAATCCAGGACCTGGCAGGGTCGAGCCTGGGCGGGCACTGAGGCGCAAGGCGGCATTGATGTGGTCAATGATTACCTTTTATGCCTAGCCATAAAGGCAACCGCCCAGCCCTCCGGACAATGCCCCGGGAGTGTGCTTGGACACACAAACACACACACACACACACACACATGCCCGCCCCAGCTGGGCAGGGACCTGTCTCCACCTGAGATCTCTGAGGACACCCACGCAAGGCATCGTCATCGTCTCTGGGTGGTCTCTGGGGACTTGGCCCAGGCACGAAGGGGGTTTAGGTGGCTGTCAGTGGGAAACGGTGAACTACCTTCAGGGCTCTGGAGCCTGTTCCAGGTGGTGTGTGCAGAGGGGACGGCTTGGTCAGACATAGGCACCATGGCTCAGTGGAAAGGAAGGTATTCTAGGGTGGATTAAAGTCCATTCCCATTTCACAGGTGATGCAGTTGAAGTCTGGGTGCTCGGTGACTTGCCCCGGATCCAGAGGAAGGGGACAGCAGCGGACCCAGGAGTAGGACCCAGGTCCTCTCTGACATCACCACACCAAGGGGGTCCAGGTAGGAATGTCAGGTGTCAGGAAAGGAATGGGTCACTTCTCAGAGAAGATACCTCCCCCAAGGCTCAGAGGGGAGCTGGGAAGCACCTGCAGGCCTGGCCCTGAGGCTACTGTTGGGAAGAGACCGAGGATGAACCCCTCGGGTGGCCATACAGGCTACATGCAGGGCCTGCTGTCCTGATGGACAACCCCCCCACCCACCTGGAGTGCAGAGGCCAGCTGTGAGGGGGCAGGGCTGGAGCATAGGTGGCCAGATTAACATTCTGGCTCTTGGACTGATAAGGCTCAGGAACTTTGTCCCAGCAAGAGAGGCTGGAGAAGAAGGGGTTTCGGCCTCCGGTAGGGCTTTCTGGCAGGGTCAGGTGTCTGGGGGCATCGCTGTGGGGACCTGAGGCTGGAGATCAGGAGGCCTGAGTTCACACGGCCTTCCTCACCCTGGCAGCACTCTCCTCCCCTAGCTGAGAGGAGGACTGTGCACGGTCTTACTGGTGGGCATGACGGAGGTCAAACCGAAGACTCCAGAGTGCGGCTCTGGGACAAGTCGACGTTTGGGCTGCTGTCTTGAAGAAAAAGGGCTGTTGTTCGTAACAGTGCTCATGAATGCTCCGTGGAATCAGAGTGGAGTTGCTTTGAGCCCGAGCCAGAATGTTCCAATCAACCTTTGGCTCTGATAAAGATAAGCGGACCCAAGGTGATAACACACAAATCAAAAACTGTCAACAGGTGCTAATTAGGGCACTGGGAGCTGAGTCACACCCACTACACCTGACGTGGGGAGAGATCTCAGATGGGGGAGCTGGGATGATCTGTGAGGATATGGACCCACTGCCTGTACCCCAGCCTAATGGCCTTTGTTGTCACCTCCTCCTTCTAACGACTGTGCACCCCACCCCCACTCCTGCCTACATGCATTACATAAGATAGCACAAAAGAACAAAATCTAGGGGTGCCTGGGTGGCTCGGTCAGTTAAGCATCTGACTCTAGATATTGGCCCAGGACATGATCTCATGGTTTGTGAGTTTGAGATTCTTGTCACGATCTCATGGTTTGTGAATTCGAGATCCTTGTTGGGCCCTGCACTAGCAGCACAGAGCTTGATTGGGATTCTCTGTCTCCTCTCTCTCTCTGCCCACCCCTGCTCATTCTCTATCCCTCTCTCTCAATTAAAGAAAAAAAAAAATTCACCCTCTAATAAAAAAAAAAATCTATAGGAATGTTGTGCAATATAACATGATCAACATGATGTAACAGTGGAAAGAGTCTTGAATTGGGAGCTAGGGGCCCTTATTCGAGCCTTGCTCTGCATAAGCTTGAGTGTCATTTCTCTTGGAACTTCAGTCCCCTCTGCAAATGGGGGATAGGAAGGGGACAGCTACCCAGTAATCCCCTGCTGGGGTCCCATCTCGGTCTAAAGTTCATTCTCTTCTGCTACAAAACAATGTAATCTACAAAGCGCACAAAACATCGAGGGTGCCACCCAACCACGCTGGGGTGTCTGTGACACTCGACAGAATCGCAAATCCGTCTTCAGGAGAGGCAGTTGTGAGGAAGGCAGCGAGTTGTGGACAGTTCTCAGAGCTCCTGGAATCCCTCTCCCTATCTGAGCCAGAGGTCAGCGTGCCTGCTGCCTGCTCTCCGGGCACTTGGGGTCTATTTTTAACTCGGTGCCCCTTAAATACATGTGGCCTTGGGCCCAATGGTTCATTTGTCTCCCTCCCCTGCACTCTCTCCCCTTCCTCCCCAGTGCGTTTGAGCACACACGCACAGACACACAGAAAGACAGATACATACACACCAAAGTGGCCACCCAGAGGTGACGCCACACAGGGTGTGGAGTTTCCAGTGTTCAGGTCCCGGCCAGGCCCCCTTTGTGCTGGGGAAGTTGCTGGGGCCCCACTGCTCTCCCAGGCTCAGCCCAGCACAGATTCTGCTTCCCACTTGCAAGACCCAGCCTGAGAGCAGGGCAGGGGCCCATCATTTTCCCCTAGGAACTGGTAGGAGAGGTGTGGACAGGGCTGCACAGGGACAGGTGCAGGGGCGAGGAGAGGGGAAGGAAAGAGGCTGGAGAATGGGTAAGTTGGAGGAAGAGGAGAAGGGAGGTGGGTCCTGACCATCCTTCCTCTGGCCCACTTCTCCAGGTAGTGAAGAGGTGCCTGCTGCCCACTCGTCAGACTCGGTGGGGAGCGAGACAGAGGGTTGGTTGAGACCCTCACAGGGGCCCGGACAATGGAGAAGGGCAAACATCAATGGCTGGGGGCTGAGATAATGGCCCCAACAGGAGTCACTACAGGGGCAGTGGCTCGAAGGTGGGGTCAGCTTCTCCTGCCTGGGGCAGCGGGCAGGGGTGCGGTGCAGAGGAGAAGGGAGAGTACCCAAGGTGAATCTTGAAAGATGGGTAGGAATGCATTATTCCTCAACCTGTCTCGGCCTCAGTTTCCTCATCTGAACCATGCGTATAACTAACGGCACTTTCTTGTGAGTGTCAAATGCAAGAATAGACGTAAGGCTCTTACAACAGGGCCTGGCTAGTACTTAAGTGTTGACTGATGACTTTATGGTCAGGAAGATAAACAGGGAGGGCATTTGAGTATGTACATGGGGGCGCAAGCAAGAGAAAACAAAAGGCCCTGAGCCTAAGCAATCTGGCAATCCTGGGAAGCTGTATGGAGCCCTGGCATGGACCTCTGTGTGCTGGGGCCCAGTGGAATGGGCACAGTGGGCACAGTGGAGGTGGAGGCTGGCCTCTGCAGCAATTGCTTAGTCCAGCCAAGGGACAGTGGGGCTCAATGGAGCCAACCCAGGAGGGGAAATCCCCTGACACTGGCCCACCAGGACTGCTCTCAGCTTCCAAGGGTTGAGTCAAGGGCCTATGGCTTTGTGGGGCTTGGATGCTCTTTCTATGAGGCTAGTGTTAGGGGAAGGGGTGTTGCAGAGGAGGAGTGTGTGTGTGTGTGTGTCTGAGAGAGAGAGAGAGAGAGAGAGAGAGAAAGGAAGAGAGAGAACTGTAAGGTTGAGGGCATATGCTATGGAGCAAGGCCCCCAGGCAA
Source organism: Prionailurus viverrinus (assembly GCF_022837055.1). Lineage (NCBI taxonomy): Eukaryota > Metazoa > Chordata > Mammalia > Carnivora > Felidae > Prionailurus > Prionailurus viverrinus. Next base: position 63,311,958 of record NC_062563.1, on the reverse strand, counting down.
TAAGAACCTGTGCCCATTCTGGGGAGGGATCTAGAAGCATGGGCCTGTTTCCCATGCTGGGCTGCTGTGTTCTCCAGTACCAGGAGGTGCTCAGGCCTCTGTTGTGCTGGCCCAGCCCAGTACTCCTCACTGGCCTGCCTCAGCCTCATACCCACCTCATACCCACACTGTTTCATCTCCAGTCGCAGTGTGGCTGAGTGTGTGTGTGTGTGTGTGTGTGTACATGTGGCATTTCTAGATCCAAGAATGCTTAGAAGGTCCTGCTGAAGGCCAGGTCAGTGAGGAGTGAGAGCTTGGCCCATCTCCTCAGACCTTGGCACGGAGACAGCTCTTTCCCACCCAAATTCTCTGGGCTCTGGAGGCAGCGGGAGCTCACGGGCCTCTGACTCAGTCCGGGTCAAGGAGGAGCCCATGTAGTCATCTGCTCATGTAGTCACCCATACAGCCCGGGGCTGGGGGCAGCGTTGTCAGGCTCTCCTGCCACTGAAACAATAGCCAGGGCTGGGGTGAGAGGTCAGAGCACAGGCTAGGACGTGATCCTGGGGCCCCTGAATGGCGGGAGGACGTCCTGGAAGTGAATTGGAGGCTGATGGCCGACCTTGGGGGTTTGCTGCAGCCGTGTCGCTGACTCTCTGTGGGAAGGCTGTGTCCGCCCAGCAGGGCAGGCTCCACGGCGCCCAGCCCTGGCCTGGGCCTACAGTAACACACTCTCTGGTAATGGGATGGGACGAGGAAAGCTGGTGAAAACAAAGTGCTGGAGACCCGAGCTCCTCGGAGAGCCCAGAAGTAGCCACAGTAGACACGCAAGGCTAGGTAAGGGCACCCTGTGTATCTCCTGCCTGCCGAAGCCCAGCCGTGGAGATGGGACCACTAGCAGCCCTGATGCCCCAGGGCCACTCCAAGCTTTCTGCCCCAAGACGCAGCTTCTGTGGGCTGTGGGCAGGACCCTTCTCAGCTTATCCCAATTCCGGCCACAGAAGAAATTCCCCTTGAAAGAGGCTGTCTTGAAGCTTTCCAGGAATGCTGGCCCTGGGGTGGAACTGGGGTGGCGGAGAGAGAGGGGCGTGAGGTGGTATGTTCCAAAATAGACTTGGACCCAAAGCCAAGAGCACAGTGTTCCCATGGGCCTGATGCCTGGCTGTGGAGGAACCAGGAGGTTACAGGGATGTGCCTGGTGGTACCAGGACAAGGCAGGCTGTGTGTGTGTGTGTATGTGTGTGTGTGTGCGCATGTGTGCGTGAGAGAGAGAGAGAGAGAGGGAGAGAGACAGGGCTGGGAATGACCTGATGTCACATGTTCAGGCCCCCAGTGCCAAAGGCAGCCTGGACCAAGTAATCTCGTTTCTTTTTTTCTTTTCTCAAAAATTCTATTTTATTTATTTTTCTTAAGTAAACTCTTACCCACAATGTGGGGCTTGAACTCATAACCGTGAGATCAAGATTCACATGCTCTACTGACTGAGCCAGCCAGGTGCCCTATTATCTTTTCTTTTCTAAAAGTAAGTTTAAAAGGTGACATAGAATAACGTAGTGGTGAAGAATGTGGCCTGGACCAGACAGCTGTGTTTGAACCTGGACCCCTCTACCCACCCCTCGGGGCCACGACTTCGGGTAGGTTGGTTCGTCCGTCTCTATGTCTCAGTTTCTGAAACTGTAAAATGCCCATCAGAATTGTGTCTGACCTCAGAAAGTCATCGCAAAGATTAAGTGAGCAAATATAAATAAAGTGCTTAGAAATGGGCCTCACGCAGAGTGAACACTTACACAGGTTTGGTCCTTGCCCAACGGATGAAACTCCATGTCAATCCATCAATGCCAGGCCCAGACCCAGGCCAGTGCTGAGCTCTGACCAGCTGGGCCCCTATGGGGTGTGGCAGTGTGCCTGCATCAGCACATCCAAAGTCCCCAGACCTGCTGAGCTGGCAGAGAGCCTGCTCTGGCACTCCCCAGCCCTGAAGAAAGACCTAGAAAAGTGCCGGGCTTCCCAAAGTGTCAGGGGGTGGAGGGAACAGAGTACGAGAGACCCTGGCCTTGGCTGAAGACTCCTTCCATGGCTTGCTGACCTGTTCTGCCCTCGATGTAGGGCTGGACCCTGCTGACTGGTCAGTTGTGCTTCTTGTCTATGGAAAGGGGAAGGTGCACGCGTTCAGGACTCGCTCCATGGGGGCTGTAGTGACAAGTGTGTGCTCATGGGGGCTTTGCCCTCCAGCCCATGGGTTCTCCCCTACTCTGACTGGAATTCCATGCCCGCAAGTCACCACCAGCCCGTCTGGCAATAATTCTTAGCTGCCTTATATTCCCAATGATTTCACCCAGCTACACACTTGGGCAGTCAGTCAACAACACTTATCAAGGCCCTGTTGTGCGTCACATCAGGTATAAGAGAACTCTGTCTTGGATGCTGGGACTCAGTTCAGGATTGAGACGAGAAAAGGGTTCCTGGTTGTGGGAATGGTGTGGGCCAAGGTGTATGGGAAGCAGAGAGCCCATCTGAGGTGTGAAATGTGGCTGGAGGGAGGGCAAATCTGAGGAGGCCGGTCGGGAGGCAGGGTTGAAGGGAGAGAACAGGAAGGGCCCTGTGGGCCCTGCTTTCTCTGGAAAGAGTCATTGAGGGAGAGACTTCAAATATCCAGAAGGTGGAGAGGTGTTCCTGATATCCCCCCAAGGTTGGGTCTGGGAGCTACTCAGTGAACCTTTGCAGGTTAACGACTGTGTAGCATCCGGGTGTAACTGAAGGTCAAGGTTGCCCCATACATTGTAGACTGCACGAGTGGCTCATACTGGAGTTGTGCAATGCAGTGGTCCTGTGACATTTGGGGGCCTGGTGTTTGGGTATCAGTGAATGGGTGCTCACCTGTACCTGTATCAGCGGGTGCCTGTGGGGTGTGATTCAGCCAATGGCTGGGAGTATGTGTGAGTGTGTGTGTGTGTGTGTGTGTGTGTGTGTGTCTGCTGTGATTGCGGCACTACCCAGGAGCTGGGGGGCTATTTTTGGAGGTGTTAGCCAGTAGATATGGCCCCCACCCCCACCTTATCCTATGCACACCTGCTCAGGTGAGAACACCTGGAGGTGATTCCACATCTGGCCTTGTATCTGGCTGAAAGGTGTGTCTCTGGGCATCAGGCCAAGCAGGTGTTGGCCTCCCTGGGAGCCTGGCCTGGGGAAGAGATAGAGAATGGGGGCAGTGGGGTAGGGGGACTGGGGTGGGAGTAGCTTGATCTTCAAGCTCTTTGGGGGCTCCAGAGAGAGACTGAGTGGGAGATGTCCAATGACCACCCACCCACTTCTGTCTTTCCAATAGTCCATCCTTCCTCCTGTGTCTTTCAACCTATCTGCTAATCTTTTTGTCCATCCATTGGCCACCTATGTGTTCTTGGTTCTCCCCTGAAATTAGCCTGCCTCCCTCAGGCACTTCATTCTCAAAACTTCTGATGCAGACTATAATCACAGGCCTTGCCTTGACCTTTGATAGCTCTTGGGGTCACAGCACACCCTCCTCATCCCTGGTGCTCAGCCTCGCACAGTTGGCCTCCACTCTACCCCGTGGGTGTCATGAGGTCTAGCACAGACATGGCACTCCCTCGCCAGTCCTGGAATCAAAGATGCACACCCGCCCCTTCCAGCCCTCTGTCCAGAAGGTTCTCCCGTCTTTGGCCCATACAAGGCTCCTCTCCTCCAGGAAGTCTTCCCTGAACACCCTACTCTGCTCCTGTTTCCTCAAGCCTCACTCTGCCACACAGTATGCAAGCTGGGGAAGCCTGGCTGGAGCCCCATGGGAGCAGAGCCAAGTGCTCCTAGGTAGGATGGGGCCACCCATAATGGGGAGCTCCCTTGGAGCAGGGGGCTAGGGGAGGGCAGTGGGGCAGGTCACTTGTCCCTCCGACCCCACCCAGAACCCCAGCACAGTGCCCCCAGGGAGGTTTCTCTTGTAGAAGATGGGGATCCTCACACCCTCCCAAACAGGGGCTTTAGCCTGCTGCTTCCTTGGTTCCACCGCCCCCCTCACCCCCAGGTTCTCCCCTTAACCTAGACTCTGGATGTGGGGCACTGTCCAGGCCAGAGACGGATGGGCCTCTCGGTGCTGCTCTCTCCAGGGCCTAGTAGAACCAGAACACTGCAGGGCGATGGGGTGAAGGTGGGGCTAATTCATTACAGAAATATGCGTGCAAGTGTGTGTGTGTGTGTGCGCATTCATGTAGAGCAAACATTTCCTGGGCTGCTGGTATGTGCTGGGCACTACTACAGGCACTGAAGAGAGAGCAGTGGAAAAGACCACCAGGGGCAACTGCCCCCAGAAGGCTGGTGGTCTAGAGGGGGAGACCCAGGAGCTGCTGGGTGGGCATCAGCGTGTGCTGGGGGTATGAGTGTGGTGGGAGGGCACCTGTGGATAAGGGGCCTATACGTGAACAGGGTCAGGCCCAAGCAAGTACGTGTGCGTGTGAACTTGAGTGTGTGCCTTTGGAGTATCCATGGGTCTCCTGGGGTCTGGGCTTGGCAGCTGGCATGTGTCTGTGCAGGCCCAGAGCTGGCGTGCACATGCACATCAGCCAGTTTGGGAGGCTGTGTGGCAGCCACACCTGGCTGACTCCCAGGCTGCGGGGCTCTAATTTTAGAAGTGACAGGCTGTAGATCCCTCCGCACACCTGCTCAGGTGCCCAGCCCCTGGGGGAGGGCCCAGCTGGCCTGCTGGGGAGTGAACCTGTCTCAGCCAGCACCACTGGTTCCCTGCCACGCACGCCCACTCTCCCAACTGAGCAGCCTCTGGCCTCTAGTTCAACACAGTGGGCTGTGCCTGGGGCCCTGACAATCGAAGGGGAATCGCAGCTCCCAAACCCTACACCTGGGCCCGACCTCTCATCTCCCAGGAACGCTCCATCCCCACCCCCCTTTGCAGGAGGCCCCTCTCTGGAACCCTCCAGGACCCTGCTGGCTGCTCACGCCCGAGCCAGTCAATCTGAGAGTGGGCCAGGCTGAACTGGAAGTTGGGGGAGAGGAGGGAAGTGGGCTGGGCCCCTCTATCACCTTCTCCTTCCCAGGGTCTCCTTTCCTGGCTGCAGGTGGAAAGGCTGGGCTGCCTGTGTGCCCCTCCCTCTGCCTCTGCCTCCTCCTCATTCTCTCCTTTGTGTCTCACGTGTCTCCCCTCTCTCCTTTGCCATCTAAGAGTTTTCTAAGAGTTAATAACAATGTGCACTGAGCTCCAGCCATATGGCAGGCACAGTGCTCATCTTTATGTGGATTAGCTCATTTGACCATTGCAATAACCCTGTGAGGTCAATGCTGTCATCCCACTTTATGGGGAGAAAGCTGAGGCTCAGAGGGATCCAAATCACCCAGCCAGGAGGGCGCCGAGTTGGCGTTCAGGCTCGGTCTTAGTTTTACTTTTTCCTTGGCCTCACTCACTGCCTGTTTCCACACGTGGTCTTGGTGGGCACGGAGCTGTAGCCCAGGGGCCCTTCCCTGGGCCATGGGAGGGGTATGCAGAAGGAGGAAAGAATGACAGACACATTTGGGGTCCAAGCGGTGCGAGATGGTGCGCGGGGGTTTTCCCAGCCACCTCCCATGCATGCTCTGGGCCCTCTCCTGCTGTAGAACCTTCAGTGGCTCCCCTACAGGCAGTTACCAGGGCAAGCTCAAAGGCCTTGCAGGCTGGTGTGCGTCCTTCCTCCCACTGCCACCATCTCCTCCCCTGCAGCAACACCCTCTCACCCAGGCAGATACTTGCCCCTGCTCTGCCACCTGCCTCCCTGTAGTGCAGCTAAAGGGTGAGGATAAGAAGGCCACGCTTCGAGCTAAGTGCCTTATTGACTTCATTTCATTTCACTTGCCTAAGGTCCCCATGAGCTAGGTTTTCTGGTGCTCTTTGTACAACAGCAGTTTGCTTAAGGCCGCAGAACAGGCAAAGAGCACAAGTGGGATTCAAAACTGCTCATCGGTCTCCACCGGGCCATTCGGTTCGACTGGATCCTCACTGCGTGTAACAGCACCAAACCCTGTGCCAGCAACTGGAGATAGTATTCTGGGAGGGGACGCACACAAACACAGACCCACGCACGCACGCACAGGGTGCAGACGGGGAGGAGGGGAGAGGTGCTGAATTGCTCACCTCCCAGTCTTAAAACCTTCACACTTGTGACTTAGACCCCCAGTTGGTCCCTTTCAAGGAATGAGCTCTATTTCCCTTTAAAAGGGGGCAAGAGTAGGAAAGAAAAAGCCACATTTTGTTCTGATGTCTCAAGATGTCATTTGGGGACAATTTGTCCCTTTTCTCCCTATCTCTGTCCCCCCATTCCTCCTCCCCCCTCCCCTGAGGCCTGGTCTGGTCCTGAGACCACAGATTAGCATCACTTCCACCCCTATCCTTCCCCACATGGGTCCATGACACCCTAGGCTTTCCAAAGTCCCATGTCTAGTGCTGAGAACTTACACTGGGGGTGGGGATGACAGGAGACAGTTCCTTCTCCATGACAGTCAGGGGTTTGGGAGAGAGGCCGGGGTCCTTGGCTAGCCCAAGACTCAGATCCAACCCCCTTCACTGTCCCTGATTTTTGCTGAGAAGTTCAGCTTGTGCTGGCACCACGAGGTGCCACGAGGTGTCACGAGGACGGAGACCTTGTCTGTCTGGCTCACAGGCTTAAAAAGAAAAATACCATCACTTACTTTTGGAGGCCCCACCCACTTCACATGAAACACACTCAAACACACTCTGATTGCACACTGAATGGTGTTGTATGGGCATGTTTTAAAAAAGGATTTTCAAATAATTAATGATTGTGAAATTATCCAACTACAGCTAATGCATTTAATTTAAAATAGACTCTAATTTCTTGGGCTGCCTGGGTGGCTCAGTCAGTTAAGTGTTTGACTCCTGATTTCAGCTCAGGTCATGATCTCATGGTTCATGGGTTTGAGCCCTACATCAGGCTCTGCACTGGCAGTGTAGAGGGCTTCTCTCTCTCCCTCTCTCTCTGCCTCTCCTCCACTCATTTTCTCTTTCTCTCTGTCTCTCAAAATAAATAAATAAACATTGAGACATTTTTGGAAAAGCATCATGTGCACTTGGAAGTTCTTTGCAATGGGAACATCTAAACCGACAAATTGCTTTCAAATGTAATGAAATGTTCCTGAGTTCCAGGTTCTCCAGCTGACCTTTAAAAACGATTTTGAAGGCAATGCATCCCTGCCTCCCTTCCCTGAATCTCAAACCTTTTTGTAGGTCCTTAAACATTTCACAGGTCCCAGACACTATGCCTATGTGATTGGAAGGATGAGCAGCCTTGCACACAGTGTCTCCTTAAATACTGTGGGAGGGAGGTGAGAGAAGGGAATACAATGGTTTGGAAATACAATGAAGACCGCAAATTAAAACACGATACTATTTTCTTTTCTTATCTTTTTATTTTTTTTTAACATTTATTCATTTTTGAGAGACAGAGAGAGACAGAATGTGAGGGGGGGGGGGCAGAGGGAGAGGGAAACACAGAATCCGAAGCAGGCTCCAGGCTCTGAGCTGTCAGCACAGAGCCCTATGCAGGGCTCAAACTCACAGACCATGAGATCACGACTGGAGTTGAAGTCGGATGCTTAACTGACTGAGCTACCCAGGAGACCCTAAAACGAGATATTATTTTCATCTTTCAGATTGGCAAAAACCAAAAAGTGGGTTGTTTTTTTTTTTAGTTTATTTATTTTGAGAGAGAGGGAGAGCAGGAGCAGGGGAGGGGTAGAGAAGAGAGAGAGAGAGAGGGAGAGAATCTCAAGCAGACTGATTTGGGGCTTGAACCCACAAACTGTGAGATATGACCTGAGCAGAAACAAAGAGTCAGACACTTAACCACCTGACTGAGCCAGTCAGGCTCTTAACCGACTGAGCCACCCAGGTGCCCTCGAAGGTTTTTTTTTCAAAAAGTGTTTTTTTTAAGATTTTATGTTTATTATTTTATTCATTAAAAATTTTTTTGATGTTCATTTATTTTTGAGAGAGACAGAGTGTGAGTCGGGGAGGAGCAGAGAGAGAGGGAGACACAGAATGAGAAGCAGGTTCCAGGCTCTGAGCTGTCAGCACAGAGCCTGACGCGGGGCTCAAACCCATCAAACGGGAGATCATGACCTGAGCCGGAAGTCGGATGCTTAACCGACTGAGCCACCCAGGCACCCCTAAAATTTTATTTTTAAGTAATCTCTACAGCCAGCGTGGGGCTCAAACTCATGAGCACGAGATCAAGAGTTGCATGCTCCATTGACTAAGCCAGCCAGGTGCCCCTATATTTAATTTTTTTTTTTTTTTAACAATCAGTACATGTCTCTTTTTTCATTTAAAAAAAAATCTAGTTAAAAGACAAATGTCTGTGGAATAAATGAAGTAAAACAAACCAATACACGAATGAATGAATTCTAGGTCACGTGGAGGAAGGAATTTCACTGCAGCCTGGAGCCCAACAGGCTTTGGCCACCCCGTGGAGGAGACCCATGGAAAAGTCAGAAAGCCCCAATCTATTCTGTTGAGAGAGGTGGGGGAGGAGAAGGGTCTGGAGACTTGCTTCAGGAGGGGCTGAAGGGTGGACAAGGTTGGGCAGATGGGGAGGAGGTGGGGGTAGGTTTGTACGCTTTTGTCCTGGGAGGGCTGCCTCTCCATCCGTGTTGCTTCCCCCAGCTCCTCCCTAGAGAGTACATCTATTTCAAGCCTGGAAAGTCCCAGCCCTTAGCATGATGCCTGGCATATAATCTGTGGCAATAAATAGTGGTTGACTAAATGGATGGAATCAGTCACTGGTTAATCCAGACCACAGTGTTAGTCACTCCTGTCCCTTCCCCAAACAGCTCCCTGCCACCCAACAACAACAACAGCAAATGACTCTCTCAGGGCTGCTGTGTACAGCTGTGCAGGCTGTCTACTGCACAACTCCAGGAGGAGCCATTTTCATAGTAATGCCTCTTGAAGTTATAGCACATGGTGTACCTGCAAAACACTGTTTCTTACTCTTTCAGGCTCAGTAGAACCAATATTACATTAAGCGTAGGAAAGGAAAGGAACCAGGAATTTCTACTCCAGACACCTCCCTTGCCCTTTTCCAATTCCTAAGGCCCCTCCCTTCCTTTATTCCTCTCTAATTTGAGTTTAAGGTGATTTAGCCAAATCGGCCAATTATTCTGTCTCTTGACTACAGAGTTTGGAACTTGTTGTATGATCCTGGGCAAGTTCCAGAACCTCTCTGGGTCTCCATTTCCCCACCTGAGAAATGAGTAAATGTGTAGGGAGCAATTCTTGACGACCCTCCTTGGCTTAAAGGAAGCTTATGGGGACAAAACTTTGAAGGAATGCATCCTTCTGGGATGTGGCATTCTCAGAGGGGTCAAATCCCCGCATCCTGCCCGGTTCTACCCTGCCCTCCATAACTTCAGGGCTTTCATTTAATTTAGGAGGCAGTATCCTGGAATAGAAGGAACCTGTGGGGAGCAGAAGCCTTCATCAACCTCTGGCTCTGCTGAAGCCCACGGTGTGCTACTAAGCAAGCCACAGCTCCTACCTGGGACTCGATTTCCTCCTCTGTAGAATGGGTGTTTAGGCCAGATCAGAGAGTGTCAAAATGCTGGACTGAGTCTGCCATGGCCTTTCCTTTTTCTCTTTAATTTCTATCATATGTGTTTCATTCTTTCTGATGCAAACATCACATATGTTCATGAAGTTCAAACAGTACTGAGATAAGTAATGTACCAAGTGAAAGCAACTCTTATGGAGAATCACTGTTAACTTTTTTTTTTTTTTGGTAATTTTTAATTTGGATATAATTTCAAATGTATAAAAAAAAAGTCACAAGAATAGTACCAAGACTCTGGTAGACCTTTTACTCAGATTTGTCACTTGTTTACATTTAATGCCTTTTTTGCTCTCTCTCTGTATACCTGTGTACATGTGCATGTGTGTAAACAGTATCTTCCCAAACTATGTGACAACAAATTGTAGGCCTTATGCCCCCCCCCCTTTAAACTTTGTTTATTTTGAGTGTGTGTGTGTGTGTGTGTGTGAGAGAGAGAGAGAGAGAGAGAGAACGTGAGCAGGAGACAGGCAGAGAGAGAAGGAGAGAGAATCCCAAGCAGGCTCTGCACTGGCCGCCAGAGCCTGATGTGGGGCTGGAACTCATGAACTGGGAGATCATAACTTGAGCCAAAATCAAGAGTCACTTAACCGACTCAGCCACCCAGGTGCCCCTGCCCTTTTACCTCCGAATGCTTCAAGGGTGTATTTCCCAAGAACAAGGACACTCTCTTACAGTGCAGGACTTACATAACTCCTGCAGTTAACAAAATCCGGAAACCTAGCATTGATACAATACTGTTATCTAGTCCACACAGCCCATGTTCAAAGGCATTGTGTCGGACCTTTTCATAGGTTTCCAGCCAAAGCAGAAAAATCCGGACGAGTTTTTCTGAAAGCTAACATGTATTTACCTTTAAGGATTGTGCTTAACTCCAAAACTGTGCTCCGCCCGGTCGTATTGCTTTGTTTTCCTTTGTTTAGGCTTTGTTAGGCACCCTCTTAATGATGGGGACAGCGGAGAGTGGGTTATGTGTTATTTGCTTTTGAGATTCTTACTTGGCAAAATAAGAAGTGGGCGATCCTATGCTAGTCCTTCAACTTCTTTTGCAGGGATCCCAAGGTGTGGCTCCCCCAGGGTTAATGGTCCCTGGTTTCAGGTGAGTCAGATCACCAGAGACTTTCCTGAAGCCCAGTTGAGAGCACACAGCTACTTCCAACGCTGGGAGCAGGGATGGGCTAGGCAGCCACAGGCCCTGTCCCTCCGGGACCACAGCATCTCTCACCCAGCAGAGTGCATCTTTACCCTTTCTGTGGCTCTCCAGCATCTGTTTGGGGCATCCCCTACCTTGCGAGTCTCACGTGGAGGCTGAGCCCTCCTCCCACCCCAGAAACCAGACCTCACTCTCCCAGCGTCCTTTGCAGCTGCACTGCAGGCATGTGAACTGGCTCAGCCAATCAGATACACCCTCGCGTGAACTCTGAGTCTCAAGCGGATGACACAGAGCAGCAGAGATGGGATGTATCTGACAGAATTGGGGACAGCAGGGGCAGCAGGAAGAGTTGTGGGGGCAGTGGAACCTCAAAGCCCGCTGCCTTATGGTTCTCCCTGGTCTGGCCCGGAGGTGTGATTCTTCAGGCTGAGGGTTCTGGCTTCTGCAGCCTGGGCCTCCCTGGATCCTGCACCTGGCTCTGCAGCCAGCTCAAGGCGTCTGCGAGCTTTCTGTGGCTTGCAGTCAGGAGCCCTGACCAGTAAATACAGAGAAGTCAGTACTATGGGAATTGAGAGGTGCTGGGGCCTGGAGTGTGGACACACTGGGACTTGGTGGGCAGCCACGGAAGAATCTAGTTTCCTTATCTGGAATGGGGATGGGACACCCTGTCCAGGTGTTAAGTGGGGCAGCCCAGGCAGGCAGTCCCGTGGGTGAGGGGCAGTAGGGATGTAAGAGCAGAGAGCCTGGAGACTGAGGAAGGGGCGGGGAGGAGGGAGATGAGCTCAGAGGAGGTGGGGGTGCCTTTGTAGGAGAAGGCAGACAAGCCGGATCACATGGTTCCGTCCACCCAAAGTATTTTTTGACCTTTTTGTATATGCCACACAGTGTGTTGGTTAAAAAAACAGTCTGGGCATGGGTATTGTTGTCTTATTTTACATACAGAGAAAAGGAACGTATTCAGAAGGATGAAGCAATTTGTACAAGATCAGGAAATCAGAAAGGGACAGGGCCAGAATTTAAATCTGGGCCTAACTCCAACAGTGATGCTCTCAAGAACCCAAACAGACACTCAGATGAGAGACTAGTGTCTCTGCCTCAATCCCTGAGTTTTTATGTACTTCGCATGAGGACTTTAAGTAAAATGTACTCCCTGTAAGCCCTCTGGTTGAGTCATAGAATCTGGGGGCCTGGCTCCCTTTATAAATACCAATCCTCTCCTCCTCTTCCCCCACCAGGAAAAAGTTTCAGGTCCAAACAAATGGGCTTCAGCACTCATGCTTGATTGCCCACCCACTCGCCCTTCTCTCTCACTACCCTTCCCACAGCACCCACTGAGCCCGGGTTTGTCCCAAGTGTTTGTCCTTCTTCTGGACTCTGGGTTAGTGCTGTGGCAGTACTCATGGAAATATCCCCATTGCTTGGGGATATGGGGGATATTCAGGGATGGGATGTGGCTCAGTTCTGACCAATGAGCAGTAAGGGACAGTCTCCTAGGAGCTTCAGGGAAAAATTTTCCTTGATCTTAAAATGGGACACAGGATGAGGTGTTTCCTGGTTTTTGTTTTTGTTTTTGTTTTTGTTTTTGTTTGGTCTTGTTTTTTTCTTTTTTCTTTTTGTTTTTCTTTTGCTGTTATGGACATCATTGTGTGACAATTGATGACTGGGGTGGTGGCAGCCATCTTGTGACCATGAGGAGAGCTAGCCAAGGACAAGGCAATATGATGAGAATGACAGAGGGGAAGGAAAAGAGGAAATAGCCTGAGTCCTTGATGATGATGTTGAGCTGCAGGATTAATCTCTGCTGAAGCTATCCTTCCTCTGGACTTTTTGTTCTGTGAGATAATACACTTATTGTCTAAGCCAACTGACTAGCAATTCTCTGTTTCTGGCCACTGAAAACATCTTTACTGGTGCATGAACCACGGGATCAAAAGAATAAACACCTGACATAATAATCTGATATACTGATAGCTGACAACAGGGACAGCAGCCATTGGTTAAGTGAGGAAAATCTGCTTCCTTGACCAAGGGAGGCCCTAAATTTTTATTTCTCTGCTGGTTCTGAGGCCCTGCACCCTGCATCTTGTCCAGGCATGTGGAAGGACTTCTATCAGAGGAGAGGTCTACTTTCCAGCTGAACTTCTGACTCCCATTTCCTGTAGGGTCAGCAGAGGAAAGCAGTTTTATTTACTGAATCAGGATGGAAAACAGATGTCCAAGCACCCCACTGGGCCCAGGCTCACCCTGGACAGAGGCTGGGCCTGTTCTCAGTCCTGACCTACCCACCAACCTCCTGTTCCCCAGATCGAGTCCAGATGTGGCTTCTTCCAAGCTCTAATAATAATTTTGATTTGTTGCGGCTAAGTAGCCTTTGCCCCCAGCTCAACCCGAAACTCTCCAAGGAGAAAAATGGGAGTTATACTATGAAACATTTGTGAGGAAGCCTGGGCAGGACACAGAGGAATGTGCACTTGAGTAGCAGACCAGTGTGGGTTCAACCACAGCCTGGTCTCACACTAACAGAGTGGTCTCAACCATTGTATCAGTCAACAGCTGCTGTGTAACAAGCCACCACAAAACTCAGTGTCTTAAGACAGTAACTATTTAGGGCTGCCTGGATGGCTCAGTTGGTTAAGCATCCGACTTTGGCTCAGGTCATGATCTCGCGGTTAGTGAGTTCGAGGCCCGCATCGGGCTCTATGATGACAGCTCAGAGCCTTCAGCCTGCTTCAGATTCTGTGTCTCCATCTCTCTCTCTCTCTCTCTCTCTCTCTCTGCCCCCCCACTCACGTTCTCTCTCAAAACTAAACACATATTAAAAAAAGTTTTTTTTAAGCCAGTAACTGTTTATTTGCTCACATTCTAAAATTTGAGCAGGGCTTGGTGGGACAGCTCATTTGTTCTCTATATAGTGTTGTATTTTGGAAGTGAGGTTGATGGGACAGTGGAACGTGGGTGGAGGAGACCCATAGAGTATGCGTTTCCACCCTGTTCTTTGCTTCCCTGTCCCCCTATAGATCTTTTTTATTTTAGTCCTTCCTTACTCATCAGCAAGCTGAAGGTAGACAATGTTGGCAGAATGTGTGCCCAGAAGAGAAGCTCTTCCCATGAGCAGCCTGACCGCCGAAAATCCGTGATCGCTGAAAATGGTTAGCTATTTGCTTGACCCAGAAAACCCCATGAAAATCACATATGTCAACAGAGTCAAATCTTCGTGTTCCCTTTAAGAACACCCGAGAAACTTCCCAGGCCATCCTGGATATGCATATGTGGAAAGCCATCAAGGATATGAAAGATGTCGCTTTGCAGAAGCAGTGCGTGCTGTTCTGTGGTTATGGTGGTGGGGCCGGCAGGCATGCTCACGCCAAACAGTGGGGCTGGACATGGGTTCGTGGCCCCAAAGAGAGTACTAGATTTTTGCTGCACCTGCTTAAAAATGCAAAGTGCAGGGGGCTCTGGGTGACTCAGTCGGTTGGGTGTTCGACTTTGGCTTAGGTCACCACCTCACAGTTCGTGGGTTCGAGCCCTGTGTCGGGCTCTGTGCTGACAGCTCGGAGCCTGGAGCCTGCTTCGGATTCTGTGTCTCCCTCTCTCTCTCAAAAATAAATAAACATTAAAAAAAATTTTTTTTTTATGCCAAGTGTAATACTGACTTTAAGGGCTTAGATGTAGATTTTCTGGTCATTTAGCATATCTGGGTGAAGACAGCTACTGAACTTGCAGAGCTCATGGTCAGGTAAACCCCTACATGAGTTCTCCCTGCCACATTGACATGATGCTTACTGAAAATGAGCAGATTATTCCCAAACCAGAAGGGGAGTTTGCACAGAAGAAAAAAACTATCCTAGAAGAAACTGAAGAAATGAAAATAATGGCTGCGAATAAATTCAGCATAAAATAAATGCTAATAAAAGTAATGACACTTAAAAAAATAAAGCTGAGTTAGTTTTGTGCAGTATTTTGTTCAGTGTTTCCACTGTTCTGGTAACAATGAAATACATATGCATACATGAGCTGTGGAATATGAATCGCATAATTTTGGTGATTCTGCATTTGAGTTAAATACTCTTACATTCTCATTTAAAAGTGACATTTAATAAAGTAAGGTTGAATAGTAAAATTCATACTGATATTTAAAATTTTTAATTTTTTCTTAGAACAACATTAAGTAACAAATAAAAAAACACCATGATGACTTAAAGAGAGATTATGGAAGACAGGAGAGCTTTATACTTTAGTATAAATTTGGCATTTTTAAAAAACTTTTTCAACAAGGAGCCCCACACTTTCATTTTGTCTGGATTCTGCCAATGTAGCTGGCCCAGGGACCAGGTCTCTTAAGGCACAGGTCAAAACTCACACAGCATCACTCAGGTCACAGAATGGATTGGCCAAAGCCAGTCACAAGGCCAGTGCAGAGTCAAAGGGGTGGCGGAGGGAAATAGACTCCAAGTTTTTTGTTTGTTTGGCCACTAGCTCGTTTGTTTGTTTAATTTAAGTAATCTCCCAGCATGGGGCTTGAACGCACAACCCTGAGTCGCATGTTCTACCAGTAGGCAGCCTCAGTAGGCAGCCTAGGTGTCCCTAGATTCTAAGTCTTTTTTTTTTTTAAGTTTTTATTTATTTTGAGAGAGATAGCAGGAGCGAGTGCAAGCAGGGGAAGGGTGGAGAGAGAGAGAGGGAGAAAGAGAATCACAAGCAGTCTCCTTGCTGTCGGCGTAGAGTTTGACGCAGGTCTGGATCTCACAAACTGAGAGATCATGACCTGAGCCTAGATCAACAGTCAAATGCTTAACAGACTAAGCCACTCAGGCACTCCTAGATTCCAAGTCTTGAAGGGAGTATTTGATACAGAGATGAGAGGAATTGTCGGTGGCCATCTTTGAGGGCAATATTCAACAACCACTGGTCAAAATCTTTTTCCTCCTCAGGCTTCTCATCTGTAATATGGGAATATTTCTATTTCCTTCCCAGGGTCATTAGAGAATAAAGGAATATTGTGGTTGCCAGTCCTCAGAACATGGCCACTAGCTCATTCAGGATTGGTTGCTCGCCTTTAATCTTGCTTTATAAATGCTTACCTCCTTGCTATCTCATTCTTTCCATTCATGCATTTAGTGTCTCTTGAGTCCTACAACCCAGGTATTGCTGTAGGTACAGAGAATAAAGCAGACAAAAGTCCCTGTCCCCATGGAGTTTACATTTTGATAAGAGAGACAGACAAAAGATATGCTCAAATACATGGCATTTTGGGTGGTGATAGATGTTAAGAAAAAAGCAGGAGAGGGGGATAGACAGTACTGAGGGGGATAGACAGTACTGGGGGGATAGAGAGTACTGAGGGGGGTAGAGTGTACTGAGGGGGGTAGAGTGTACTGAGGGGGATAGAGAGTACTGGGGGGGATAGACAGTACTGAGGGGGGTAGAGTGTACTGAGGGGGATAGAGAGTACTGGGGGGATAGAGAGTACTGAGGGGGGTAGACAGTACTGGGGGGATAGACAGTACTGAGGGGGGATAGACAGTACTGAGGGGGGTAGAGAGGACTGAGGGGGATAGATAGTACTGGAGGGATAGGTAGTACTGGGGGGATAGACAGTACTGAGGGGGGTAGAGAGTACTGAGGGGGGTAGACAGTACTGGGGGGATAGATAGTACTGGGGGGATAGAGAGTACTGAGGGGGGTAGACAGTACTGGGGGGATAGATAGTACTGGGGGGATAGACAGTACTGAGGGGGGTAGACAGTACTGGGGGGATAGACAGTACTGAGGGAGGATAGACAGTACTGAGGGGGGTAGAGAGTACTGAGGGGGTAGACAGTACTGGGGGGATAGATAGTACTGGGGGGATAGAGAGTACTGGGGGGATAGACAGTACTGAGGGAGGTAGAGAGTACTGAGGGGAGATAGAGAGTACTGCGGGGGATAGATAGTACTGGGGGGATAGACAGTACTGGGGGGGATAGAGAGTACTGAGGGGGGATAGGCAGTACTTGGGGGGAGAGTACTGAGGGGGGTAGACAGTACTGAGGGGGGTAGACAGTACTGAGGGGGGTAGACAGTACTGGGGGGATAGATAGTACTGGGGGGGTAGAGAGTACTGGGGGGGATAGACAGTACTGGGGGGGATAGAGAGTACTGAGGGGGGATAGGCAGTACTTGGGGGGAGAGTACTGAGTGGGGTAGACAGTACTGGGGGGATAGATAGTACTGGGGGGATAGACAGTACTGGGGGGATAGAGAGTACTGAGGGGGGTAGACAGTACTGAGGGGGAGGGGGCTGCACCCTGAAGCCAGGTCATCCAGGTAAATCCTGAAGACGGAACCATGAGGATATTCCAGGGAGAGGGAGGGGCTCTGAGAGGGGATGATGGCTGGGGTGTTTGCAGAACAGTCAGGGGCCTAAGGTGGCAGGAGCGGAGAGCCACAGGAGACAGAGGGCAGCTCCTCATGGGCCGTTGTGAGGGTGTTGCCTTACTGTGGAGGAGATAAAAATGTAGGGGCAGGTTTGGAGGAGGTTGCAGTGGGGATCGAGGAAGGGGGAGGGAGGCCGGCAGGATGGTGGCTTGGCCAGGGTGGTCATGGGTGAGGTGGGAGAAATGACCAGATTCTGAATAGTTTCTTGGAGGTCAGCATAGGATTCACTGTCAACTCTCAACAAATCAATCCGGTATAGAAAGCAGACATCCTCAAATTCTCATTTTATAGAAGAGAAAATCTGAGTGACTAGCACAGTGTCAGGGGCAGGCAGGAAGGCTGTGGGATCCGTCTGAGGCTGACTGTAATGGGCTGTGTGTGGTCTACACGTGGGTGTGTCTACACCATGCCTTTGCTGGGTGTCTTATTTGTCCCCTCATCTTCATCTGTGACCCACTGCCACCTTCCATCCTCTGTTCTCCCTATATCTTTAATTTTTTTTAATGTTTATTTATTTTTCAGAGATAGAGACAGAGCATGAGCAGGGAAGGGTCGGAGAGAGAGGGAGACACAGAATCCCAAGCAGGCTCCAGGTTCTGAGCTGTTAGCACAGAGCCTGATGCGGGGCTTGAACTCGCAAACCACGAGATCATGGACGCTCAACCGACTGAGCTGAAGTTGGACGCTCAACTGACTGAGCCACCCAGGTGCCCCACCCTATATCTTTTTATAAAACGCTTATTGAAAGAGAGAGAGAATGCACGGGTCCACAAGCAGGGGAGGGCAGCGAGGGAGGGAGGGAGGGAAATAGAGAATCCCAAGCAGGCCCTGTGCTGAGCTCCGACCTGGGGTTGGATCTCACCACCGTGAAATCATGGTCTGAGTGGAAGCCAAGAGTCGGACACTTCGCTGACCAAGCCACCCAGGCGGCCCTGCTTATGTCTTACAGACCCATCCAGACCCATCTTCATCCTCCTCCCAGGCCTGTTTCCCAAGGGCCTAGGTACTTCTGGCGGCCAGGGGAGCCAATCTACGTCTAGGAGAGTGCGTAAATGTATGTGTGATGCTTGTCAGGTTGGTGTGCCTTAGATGAGTGTGAATGTCCCCAGGGCACGCCCCTAGTGTCTGAGTGTCACTTTGGCTGTGTGAGGGTGTGTGTGCATGCTCCCGACTGTGAGAATCCACACGTGTGGGAGCTTAACGGTCTGAACGTGTGTGAGCGCGTGATGTGTGCATGTGTGTGCAAACACGTGAGCGCACGGAGGTGTTCTCTCTCCCCTCTGCCCATTCAGATTTGCTCCTATCCTAAAAACCCCAGGCCACACCCACCTCTTTTCTGATTCCTGACCTCCCAGTGCCCCATCTGTCAAAACCACAAAGGGCCAGCATCCCATCCTTGGCTGGTGGTCTGGCTGGTTTAGAGGGGATTCCATTTCCTAGTCTGCAGGGCAGGGCGGGCCTGCGTGCACACCCCACCCTAGGTCTAGCTTGTCTCCTGAGGTCAACAGCCCCTCCTTCTGCCTCCCCTGCAGGTTTCTTTAATGGAGGGAGGGGCCCTGACCTCAGAAGGGTCTGGCCGGCAGGTCTGGTGGCCTCCAGCAGCCCAAGGCAGGTGGGGCAGAAGGTAGTTGCACCCTCAGGCTTCCTTCCTCCGTGACAGTGGCCAGCTGACAAGGATGGGAGTCCACACTGCATTCTCTCAGTGAGTTCCCAGGGGCCCATTGCTGGGGCCTTGGGACCCCAGAGCCTTGTCCCCACTTAGGGACCCCTGTGGGTCCCAGGGCAGCTTGGTCCCACTCTTTGCTTCCTTCCTGCACTCTCCCTTTAGGAGCCCCCAAGCCTTGGGCCTCCTCCCAAGCTCTGGCCCCAGAGTATTCACAGGCTTCTTCTGGTCTAAGCCCTTTTCCTTCTCTGTCTCCTTCTTTCTGAGACATTGGTTCCCCGAAAAGCCCTTCAGCCTCTCCTATAGTTACCAGAGGATCTTTTTTCTTTAACTCACTAGAAATGGACCCTTGCTACAAGCAAGGTGAGCAGGTGCCTGGAGGCATGGGGTCACTTCAGTCCATCCCCAGGCCAGTCTGCCCTTCCCTCAGTCCTGGCCAGGCACACTCCAGCCTCAGGGTCTTTGTTCTAGTCTTTTTCTGTCTGGAATGTTCTTCCCCAGACCCTGCATGGCTCCTCCCTCTCCAAACATTTGTCAACATGTCTTCTCAATGGGGCCTACCTGGTCCACCCAATCTAATACTGTGGCCTGTGTGCACGCACGCACACACACACGCACACCCTCATGCCCTCTGGCCCTCCCGGCACGTATCATCTCCTGGCCCTGCCCTGCCTCCCTGTTTTCTCACTACACCCGTCACCTCCTTACATACAACAGAATTCATCTAGTCTGTCTATCGTGTCTCCCCTACAAGAATGCTGGCCCCATGAAGGCAGGGATCTTTGTGGTATTCCCTTTTATTTCCCAGTGCCCGAAACTGTGTGGAGCCATTTAGCCGCTCCACGGACATTTGTTTTGGTTGCTGGGACGGCTGCTGAGAGAAGAGAGAATCTGTGGGAGAAATGGCTGCTTCTCCCCCAGGCCTATGGTCCCAGTGAGGGCTGGGGGGGGGGGGTGTCCAGCTCCCTCTACCCCACCTGCCCTGCCGGGGGCACTGAGCCAGGGAGCCACCCCCCCACACACAATGCTGGCCCCATGCGTGCATGCTGGCACACACCTGTGCACCCGGCATCTGCAGCCCCACCACCCACCACCGCTGACGTGGCTGTGGTTTCGAGGCCCCAGAGGTGCAGATTAGAGACAGAGTGTCCTGTTTTCTGCCGCTGAAGAGGCAGGTGGGGGCGGGGGACGGGCTCGCTTGCAAACAAGCACATGCAGAGGTCCCTGCTCCTCCCCTTCTTGCACACACATGCACACACACGCACACACGTGCACACACACACACACACACACACACAGATGGACAGCCAGGTGGCCCAGACTGGCTGCTGTTCGGTGTCAGTATGGGAGCCATGCCTCTGTCTGTACCGAGCCCTGCTGCAGGTGGGGAGGGGGGACAGAGGAAGAGGCTGCAAGTTCCTTTCCCAGTGCCTGAGCTGCCGCCTCAGGGCTTCATGCCCACCCAGCATGGCCACCTAGCCTCACGTGTCAGGTCTTTCCTTTGGGGGAAGCATTGTCCTCTTTTACCTTCTGTCAAAACCACATCCCCATAGGAGGGGGCCCGCATTCAGCCCTCGGTGGGGTGGAGCAGGTCTGCCTCTGTCACTCCTGTGCTCCATGGTGCGCATAGCAGCTGGCCGGACCGCCACGGCTCCCCCCCGGGCCTGTGGGGTCCAGCCCAGCCCCCTGGGCCAGTGCCTTCCCTGTTCCAGGAGTCCCCGATTTGAGGGGAGATGAGTGTGGCCTCTGGAAGCAGGCCTCCTCTGAGAATGTCAGCTCTGCATGACCTTAGGCAAGTCACTTCACCTCTCTGTGCCCCAGTTTCTCCCCTGGCAGAGCTGTTGTAAAGACAAAATTGGTTCATGTATGCAAAGTGCTTAGCCCAGCACCTGCTGTGGAAGTTGTCAGTAAATGTTAGCAGTCACTATGATGGTTTCCTGCCTCAGAGCCACGAGGGGTTGAGGAATGGCTTGGGTCAGGGCTCGCGGCCCAGCTCTGGCCTCCCGGACTGAGCCAGCAGCTTCCAGGCCCAGCAGCAGCTCATTGGAGACTCAGAGTGCCAGGCCATACTGGGGAATCCTAACGCAGAAGGTGGGCCAAGGGAGGGGGCTCACACCTCAGCCTGCAACCATCTGTGGCACAGGAGTCCCCCAGTCTCCCAGCCACGGGTTGGTCCCCCTGCGGCCTTCTGGTTCTCCAAGCCCCCTTGCCTCACAAGGCGCCCCTCAGGCCATCTCCTGCAGTAAGAATGCCCATCAATCCTGCTGCCAGAGCACCCACAGTTCCTACTCCTCAGGGCCTCAGGCTCCTCAAGTATGAGAGGGCATAAAAACTCCCACACCACGGGATTAACGTCAGGGGAGGTCATGGATGGAGACTGCGTGGCTTTGGCAGCCAGTCAGGGCCAACTCTTGTTACTGCCTGCACCCCAAGGCTGGCGGGTCCCCGCAGTGTCCAGGAGCCCAGGCTCACGGCAGGCGTCAGGAAGGAGCTGTTGCCCAGGGTGGGCTGGAATGAACCGGGGAGCCCCGGGAGCTGAGAAGGGGGCGTGATGACCGAAGCCTGTGGGTGAACAATGCTCACCCCAAACAGAGCTTGAATGAAGGAGGAAGGAAGAGAGGACGGGCTGAGCACACCCTGGGCCCCAGAGGAAGTTGAACGCTGGGCCGCGGTGTGACAGTTCAAGGCCCTGTGCACCACAGCTCCTCACCCCACCTCGCCGGCTGACGTCAGCGGGGAGTGCATGACCCTGCCTGCCTCCTCCCCCAGCCCCCGGATCTTTGAGGTGGGGGTCCCAGCCTGGGGGCTCCCACAGCTAAACTCTGCACAACCGGGCACCCAGCAGAGCTTTGCGTCTTCAGGTCAACTTTGCCCTGTCCAGGCTCCTTTAGTAAAAGGCAACCAGTTAACAGCACCTCTTCACTCACCCGCACCACCTCACATCCCCCAGGTGTGCCTTAGAAGATATCTATTAAGCATCTACTGTATACACAGGGTGGTTTCACCTCCATGAGTTCATTTAATCCTTCACAATACCATGAGGTGAATATTCTATGGGTAAGGAAAATAGCTCAGAGAGGCTAAGTAACCTGCCTGAGGTCACACAGCTTGTAGGTGACAGAGCTGGCCTCCCAACTCAGGCTCCTATAGGTGAGTGAATTCGTGCTGGAGGAGCCCTTGGAGAGCCAGTGCAACTAGGCCTCTGGTTTGCCAAGGAGGAAATGGATACTCAGTGCCGGGAAGCCAGTGCCCTAGGCTGTGCCCCGGGCTCCTGGCAGAACCAGATAGGATTAGCAAACTTTCTTTTGGCATTAGATCCCTGGCAGGAGGGGCTCTGCCATGAAGCCTTCTTCCTTCACTGCCTTCAGGTCTCCACTTAGAGGCCACCACCTTAGAGAAAAGTCTGGACAGTCCTAGCTGAAGGAGGGCCCTATCATCCTCCACCTCTTAGCCTGGCTTTATTCTTTGCAGCACCTACTGTCATTTGCAGTTCTATGCATCACATTATTTATTTTTTACCCCCCACCCCCACCCCAATTAGAATGTGAGCTCCATGAGCTCAGGGAGCATCTACCTTGTTTCCTTGGATAGAACAGTGCCTGGCACAAATTCAACATTTTTTGTGTGGAATGAATGAAAGAATGAATGAAGTCAGATGATAAAGGAAGAGTCTTATGCTTTATGGGGGGATAGTTTAGTGTAAAGATGAACTTGCTAAGGGCAAACCAAATAGATAATTCTAGGTGGGGGTGGGGAGTGAGAAGTAATTTAGGAAAGACAAGGGGCAGGGCCAGCATGCGCAGACATGAGGTCTGGCACATAGACTGTAAAGTAAATGGTGTCCCCTCCAGTTGTTCAGCTCTCAACTTGGACGACAATACAAGGTGACTCTGGGGATGGGAAGAACACAACAGTTTTGGCCCCTTCTGCAGACCGGAGGGGGTGAGGGAGCGAGGAGTCGAGGCAGCTCGACAGGTGCCTGCAGCAGGAGGAACAGGCTGTACCCACCATGAGGATGCCACGTGGTCGCGGTTAGCAGTCTGCCATCCGGTGGCATTGTCTCCACAGACGGTCGTCCAACCAGGGGGAGCGAGCGTTCTGCTGTTAGCAATCTCTAGTACCTGGAGCACCCCTGTGGGATGCGGGTGGGGAAATCACCCAGACATACCCCACAAACACACACCAAACGCTGCGGACAGAGATTATCACCACAGCAGGAGGGAGGGCTGTTTCCTGAGCCAGCAGGGAGCTCTGAAGGTGGAGGACACTGTGTTCTGAGACCTCTCCACCGAGCGGAGGACTCGGTGAGGAACCCGTCCCGGCCCCCTTCTTCCTCCTTAGTCCTACAGGCTGGGCACAACAACAATCACCCTGTGCTTGTGGGGCCGGTCTTCGATGAGTCACCTTGCCCACGGCGAGCCTTGCGGGGTGATGTTATCGGCTCCTCTGCTTGCTTAATTCCCTGGTTGACATCACCGTTGCCTGGTCTTCCCCTTCTCGGCACTGCAAGCCTGAAGGCTGGCATATCCTGGAAGAGAAGGCGGTAGAGGTCATTTGCCAAGAAGCTACCAGGGCAAGTAAATTGAGACCCTCAGTCACTTGGCCATTAGCACCAAGGTGCTTGGCCTAGTTTCTTGCTTTGCTGGACAGAGGTCTTGGTTTACTTCCCGGGAAATGCTATCTGGAGCCTGTGTCTTTGGGGCGTGGTCCCCAAGGCCAGCCCTCTGCTGCCTCAGGCATCTGCTTCCAAGTTCTGTCTCTTGCAGGCCTATCTGTGATGGGCCCAGGATTTCCCAGGCCCAGACTGGGCTGCCTGCTGGCTTTCTGCCCGCCTCTCTGTCCAGCCACTGTGCCCAAGACCCAGCTCCCTCAGAGGCCCCGGCTCCTTCCTTGCTGGTCTCCTGCCCCCACTCCTGAGCAGCCTCCTGGGAGCCTAGGCCTGTCCTCCTCTGCCACAGCCTAGCATTCTCTCTGGCCTCCCCTGACCTTGTCACCCTTCTCAGTGCTGCCCCGTGGTCAGTGGCACATGGAAGGTGCCATGGAGTCGGCAGAGCAGTGGCAGGGGTGGCCACACACAGCAGAGGGGTGAGGTGGAGAGGTGCAGAAGGGGCTCCACTCAGGCCACTGGGGAGGGACCTCAGTCCTCGATGGGAGGCTGGCCAAGCTTGGCAAGTGAGGGAGGCAGTGAGGGGAAGTGGGTGGGGCTGGGCAGGGAGCAGAGCCAACCCTTTGAACTGCCCAGGCAGCATCCTCTGTGGCCCCAGGAGACAGCGCCTCAAATGTCACTGCCAGAGGCCAGGAAGGGGGAGGGGGAGGTTGCTCAACACCAGCCACTTTTATACTAATTATGTGACCAAATGAATTGTTCTTAGAAGGAAAAAGAAAAAACAAACAAAAAACCCTCAAAACCCACCACTGAGGTCATTCCTATTACCCCCAGCAGCCAATGAGCAGATCCTGAGAACAGATAGCATACCTGGGCCAGGGCTAGCTCTCCCCCACTCACCCTGTGGCCAGAAAGAAGCCATCAGTCAGCCTGGCCACTCTGCACCCAAACCCTGGCTGCCTCGGCATCCTGGAATGTCGTAGAATGCTGTTCCAAGTAAGAAGGGGGTGAGCTTAGAGAGAGGCCTGGAGGAGCAAGCCTGGGCTCAGCCCCACACACCCTAATCTCTTTGGGCCTCTGTTTCCCCACCTGTCAGATGGAGGAAACCACTCAGGAGTCAATGAGATAATAACTGTGAAAGTGCTGAGCGGTGTTCATTAGCCAGTGGAGAGGCGGGGGTCCTGCAGAGAAGGGAACAGGGAGTCAGGAAGAGCTTCAGAGAAAAGGACACACCTCGGTGATTTAAGAACGTTAAATCAGGTGACTCCTACTCTTGACTCTTTTCGGTCCCCTTTCAGCCCTGACTTGTGTTCTTATTCGTGCTCTCGGGGTTGGGGGGGGGGGTGTACACCTTGAGAATGATGGGCACCAGTGTTGAACTTAGCCTGTGGTCTGCTCAGACCCCTGGATCCCTTTTCAAGTTCGAGAACGCAGGGTCCTCAGTTTAGTCTAGCGGGTGGGTGTTCTGCTGTAGTACTTTCCTCCTAGGCCACAAACCAAGCTCAAATTGTAGTCAACCCTGACTGCTTTCCTTAGTTGGAGAGTAGAGCCTGATTCTGGCTGTTGTTTGAACACTTATCCCTCTTTAATCCTGAGCCCAAAGCTCACCTCCACTTACAAAGCCCACACACACATCAAACTCATTTACCCCAGACTGAACTTGTCTTCCTTGCAGTGGCCTCTTCCGCTGCTAGATCTTAGTTCATGGTAAGACTCCCCATCATGCAAGCCAGAGGCTGAGTCATCCTTGACCACCACCTTCTGTCCATCACATCTGATTAGCCGTCTCATCTAGTGGATTCTAACACTTCGGTATCTTGAGTTTTCATCCTTCCCCTCTCCCCTGCCCCCATTCTGTAAGAGTTGAGATACCCATCTCTTTCCTTAAGAACAGCCCGTAGAACCCAGTAGACCTCCTGGACCAAGCTCCACACAGCTGCCAGGGGACCGGCTGCTGACGGAACCCTCCCCTCCTGGAGGCTCCTGCCAGCCTTGCCAGCCTCATGGCCCAGCTCTGCGGGACAGGGACAGACCATGTACACGCTGGAAACGGCTGGGCTGAAACTGCTCATTAGAGTCACTCAGGCTGCTGAGAATGCCTTTCTCCTCCCTGTCAGCCTGGAGAGTGTCCTCCTCCTCCAGGAGGCCTCTCAGACTGGCTACGTCTGTGCGCGTTGCTCCTTCCTCGGTGCCCCACTCTCCTCTGCTCATTGCGGGCTAAGCGTGCCCTGCCTTGTGGCACCTCCACGGCTGTGGCCACCCAGACCCTGATTCCACCAAGAGAGCAGTGGATAGTGCCAGGCAGACCTGGGTGGCGTTCAGTTTTGCCCGTTTCCCACTGGGGACACGGGACAAGTTATCTGTCTCCGAGCTTTCCTTTCCTTGTCTATCAAAATGGGTTAATACTTCTACCTGCTTGTCAGGATGGGTAATTGGGCCAGTCAAGTGCTTGGCACAGAGCCTGGAACACCACGGGAGGGTAGCAAATGGCACCCAAGGTTTCCAGTGTTGCCACCCCTTACAAAGACGTAGGAAACAGTGCTGACACCTCAGCCCTCCTGTCCCTTCCCTAGAGCTCTCCTTCAGCTCAGGCCCTTCGTCCCCTCTGCCCTTGTTCAGACCCCTCTGTTCATCTCCTTTCTGGCTGTCTGCTCTCTGCACCTGGACAAGGTCTTGGGCAATGCTGCCTGGTCCCCTTTTGCCATACCTTCCCCCCCATGGGGAGCTCTTCCTCCCCATACCACTACCCCTCTCCGCCCCTCCAACTGCTGTCCACGTGGGCGGCCATGCTCGATGTCAGAACTGTTCTCAGCCTGGGGTCAGTGTGGCTGCTGTGCTCACCTCACACATTGCAGTTGCCGCGGTGTGCTCAACAAGGCCCCGAAGTTTGCCCCCAGCCATACTGGGAGTGCGTTGCTGAACTGGCCAGCTAGTAAGCCCAGGTCTTCTGGCTCCAAAGCCAAGACTCTATCCAGTCTGCCCTGGTGCCATCCCCTTCGGTCTTTTTTGCATCTATGCGACTCAGTCTCCTCATCTGCAAAATGGGCACAATAATTCCTTCTTCTTCTTCTTCTTCTTCTTCTTCTTCTTCTTCCTCATCTGGAGGAAGGGAGAATTGGGTTAATCTGGGAAGTTGTAACGAGCTGGAGGCCCTGCTGTGTACAAGGCAGTCGAGCCTGGATGAGTGTGTGTGTATGTGTGTGTGTGTGTGTGTGTGTGTGTGTGGTGGTGGTGGCGGAGGGGGAGGGGTGCATATAACAGGACAGAACAAGTTTGGGAAGCTAGTTCTGCCTGCTCCCTTCCAGCAGTCCGAACCCTGTGCCTGAATCCACAGCGCCCCCTGCTGGCGAGTCACCCCAGAAGCTCCCTGTGGGCAGCACCAGCCCTACACTTTGCTTTTCCCTAAGGCGACCCCAGGGAAGCTGTCGCCCCTGCCCTCAGGGTGCCCAGTCTGAGGGTAGACAGGCACCCATGGCCCAAGAAGCCCAGACTGGGGGTGGCGAACCAGTGTGAGATGGGAGCTTCCTAGGCCAATGGTTCCCCATTGTCTGCCATAAATCCACTGAAATCTCCTCCCGAGAAAGGTCTGCAGCTGGGCAGAAACCCAAAGAAATGGTCAGTTCCAAGCCCAGCAG
The DNA here is from genome assembly GCF_022837055.1 of Prionailurus viverrinus. Classification (NCBI taxonomy): domain Eukaryota; kingdom Metazoa; phylum Chordata; class Mammalia; order Carnivora; family Felidae; genus Prionailurus; species Prionailurus viverrinus. The sequence goes on along the minus strand of NC_062563.1, from coordinate 63,284,891 downwards.
CTACCCCTTGATTGGGACCACCAGTAGCCCCCACCCCCCATGGACCATCTGGGGAGTCATTAGATGAGGGCAGACCCTGGGGAATGGAGGGGAGGGGCTGGTTACGCCCCTGCTTGAGCTTGGGCTGGACCCTCTCATCAGTGCCCTTACCATCCAGACACATCCTCCCAGCACGGCAGATCCCAGACCACCCTCCCCCCATCCTCTCCAGACCTTTCCTCCCCATCTCCGCAGCCTCATTATCTCAGCATTTCCATAGCCTGATTCTGTGTTGGGTGCTGGCTATTCAGGGACAAGCAAGGCCCTAACCGGTCCCCCAGGAGCTCAGGCATGGCACTGTTTCTCCCATCTTCCCCTGCTCATTCATCCGCAGCATCTTCCCTGTTCTGGAGGAAGGCAGCCATATGTAACACTCCCCAGATTAAGATCCAGCCAGCTGTGGCCACCTCTCCCCAGAAATTCTCCACCACTCCCCACCCTGGGTTTTGTTTGGTGTTTTTGAGACTTTTCCCTCAAACTGTGACCTTCCCAGACTGCTGATACAAAGTGGAGATTGCATTCTTCCTCCTCCAGGAAGCCCTCCTGGATGAATCCCAGCCTCAATGATTTTTCCCTACTTCAACCTTTTTCATGATCTGCTGGCACACACTGCATTGTTCTGGGTACATTTATTATTCTATCTGCCCCATAGGAGCTCCAGGCCTCAGGGGGAAATAGCTATGCCCTCTTTCCCTGTACCCCTGGCAAGACCATGCGTGCTCCTTTCAGTCCACATAGCTCAGTGTTTTTCAACTGGGCATGGTTTCGCCCCCAGGGAAGTTTGGCAAGGTCTGGAGATAATTCTGGTTGTCATGACTAGAAGAAGTGTGCCACTGGCGTCTGGTGGGCAGAGACCTGGGATGCCGTGAACCATCCTACAGGGCACCAGGCAGCCCCATGACAAAGAAATATCCAGCCCAGAATGTCAACAGTGTCGAGGTTAAGGAGGCCTGATTTAAATGAATTCACAGGTTGAGTATTAAAATAGTGGCCAAGAAGGGGTAATGGCTCACGCAAAAGAAGGGGGCAGAGAGCAGGCACTTCAGAACAGCCTCTCCCCACATGGCCTTTTCAATCCCACACAGTTCGGTTGTGTCTTGCGTAAGTGGAGGCTGACCTTAGCCAGTGGAGGAGGAAGCGGGGCCTGTCTAGAGGACCCACAGGGAAGTGGGTGTTGCGTGGAGGAACCTTTTGGGAGCAGGGAGTAGCTTGGCCTCAGCTTAGTCATCTGTAAAATGGGGATGGGTGTCCCCTTCCAGTTCTAATGGTTGAAGGTCCTAAACTGTGCCTTTTGGATATGGACAAATCCTCCCCCCCCACCCCCGCACCCCCATGCTGAGGGGCAGGAGCCCTCCCTCAGGGCTGAGGGTGGAGTACCAGCCATCAGCCCCTTAAACAGATGTGGGGGGTTATTGTGGCTTTAATTGCCCTCCCAGGAGCAGCTGTAAGAACAAGAATGCTTTGATAGGCTTCATCAAAGCTGACTGGGTGGTGAGGGGGGAGCCTTCAGCTGGAAACAGCTGTTAGCCAGGCCCCCATGCAGAGGTGGAGGAGGTGAAAGGTGCCCCCCACTTTGGGTGGGGCTAAGAATGTTCCAAAGACTGGTTACCCTGAGACAGCCCTCTCTAGAGGCTTCTTGGGGTTCTCCGCGCCCTCCTTGGGTGGGCTTGGGTGACCCAGGGCCCTTGGCAACTGAACAGAGGCAGCTCTTTCACTGGAGCTGGGCGTCTGGCTCCTATTCCCTAGGGCAGGGGTCCACACGGGGGTGGGGCGAGGCCAGCCCTCCCTGCCCCCTTAACTCCATAGAGTCTCTGGGCCTCTGGTAAGTGGGGAGAGAGGGCACCTTGGGCAAGTCTCTCCCCAGAGCGCACAGACCTGCCTCACAGGGATCCAGAGCTGTCAAGGAAAGGCTTGGTCTTTGAGGAGAACAAACAGGAACCCAAGCTATCTTGAAACCTCTCCGCCAGACAGTACCCCTTCAATATTTTCTGCAGTCAAAATTGTTGCACTTAACAGCCACCTGGCACCCCCATCCAACGTACACCCAGCGCCCCACACACACTCCCAGCTGAGTGCAACACTCGCTGGGGACAGCGGGGACATAGCCAATCTCAGCTGCATTCCCCAGCCGTCCTACACCTGGGTGCTCATCCTGAACCCCAAATGTCTAAGGCCATTCAGCTAAAGCTTCTCCCAACCCTGCCTCCTCAAGCTGCTGAAAACAAAACAAAACAAAACAAAACAAAAAATTAAAAAACCCCTGAACATGTTCCCCGAAGACCTTTGTTTTTCACATCAGGCTAAAGCAATAGATTACCTGAGAGCTGGATTCTCGAAAGATGTCACCCTAAATGGGGATGCTAATGATGGTCGTGGCAATTGCAGCCACAACTGTCAGCATTTCTCGAGCACTAACCGTCCCCTGGGAACTACGCTCTGCGCTTTACTTACATCCTTCATCCAACCCTCGCAACAGCCTGTGAGGTGGGAACCGTTAGCATGCCCATTTACAGGTGAGGCAACTGAGGCTCAGGGAAGTTAAAGAACTGTCTGTAGAGACGCCAGCATCAGAACCGGGGAGAGATCAGGTGGACACGTGGTGGGCAACCCGAGGGTGTGGGTCAGTGTGTATGTGGTCTGTGTCTGCCACAGGACCCCCTTTCGGGAAGACCCCCGAATATGCTCCCACCCACACTGCCCAAGCTGCCTCGTAGCTCTTGGGTTAAGCACGATCCCCTGACATTCTTCCCCACCAGTGTGGAGTGTGTGGTCAGACCAGGAGGTTCTGGGGCCTGGGGGTCTGGCTTCTGGAAAGTCTGGAGTTGGGGGGTGGTGCTCAGGCAGAGCTGGTAACCTGGTGAGCTGGAGGCCCTGGTTCTTTTGGTTCTTTTTTTTCTTTTTTTTAAGTGTGGGAAGGATTCACACAATACAAACACAAATACGGGTATGAAAGTCCATACGCAAACTGATAAGGGTATTGTCACAGGAATTAAGACATTATAGTGAAGACATTTCAGAATTCATAATATGCCTTCTTATGAGATATCAACTCTGTCCCCAATTTGACTGATTGTTAAAGCATAAGTCTGAGCTGATCTAGACTATGTGCATTCCAGATATTTGACACTAGCATTAATCCTGAACTCCCTATGAATCAACGCTTTTATTTTTTTATTTTTATTTATTCTAGTTTTGTTGAGAGATAATTGTATTAGTTTCACCCTGTAGAAGTTCAAGGTGCACAACAATGATGTGATATATGTATATATTGCAAAATGATTACTACAATACATTTAGTTAACCTCCATCAGCCTTACATAGCTACACATTTTCTTTTCTTGTGGTGAGAACTTTCCAGATTAGTAACTTAGTAACTTTCAAATATACAATAGGGTTTTGGTAAACTGCAGTTACCATGCTGTACTTTGTATCCATAAGACCTATTTTTTTTTACAATTGAAAGTTTACACCTTTTGACCACCTTTGCCCAGTTGTCCCCCCAACCTCACCCTCTGCCTCTGGTAACCATAATATTCCATGTTTCTATGAGTTCTGTTCTTTTCAGATTCCATCTGTAACTGAGACCATACAGTATTTGTCTTTCTCTGTGTGACTTACTTCACGGGGCCCTGGTTCTAAGAGGGGCTGTGGACACCTTGGGAGAGAGGCCAGGAAGAAGGAAGGTGTGTCTAAGCTAGAGCTGGGTTTTGTCTCCATAGGGTAGGAGTAAATAGGAAAAAAATGCGGGGGGGGGGGGGGGGAGGGGGAAGCATAAGGAACTTTCTGGAAATCTGTGCCTTTTGCCTTCTTTCTGAACTTCCCTTCTCCCCCCCCATCCCTCCTCCCACCCAGAACCAGGATCCAATTTCCTCTTTTTTTCAAAATACAACTCAAAACAGATTTAATCTCTGGGGATTGTTCTGTGAAGGAAACCTGTAGAGGCAAGTTGTCTCTGAACTTGTAAGATATAAATAAATAAATAAATAAATAATAAATATATATATATTTATATATTAATATTATAATATAATTAATTATATTATGTTATAATTATAATATAATTAATTATAATTATATTATAATTATATTATAATATTATATATTATATAAATATATATATTATAAATAAATATATATATATATTTCTCAGGAGCTTGAAAGTTCCCTTGCAAACCCATATTATATAATTAATATAATATAATTATAATATTATAATATAAATATATATATATATATATATATATATTTATATTTATATATCTCAGGAGCCTGAAAATAAAAAGTCTATTTGGCATGTGAAGCCACTTGACTCTCTGGCTCCGGGCCCCCTATGTCCTGCCTGCAGTAGTCATCAGCGAGGGCTCTGTCTTGTAGTTGGTGAATCTCTCCCTGCCCCCACCCCATGGGGCCTTTTCAGAAATAACCACATGGCAACTCTAAATCTGGCAAGGGGCCAGCACCCTGTGGCCCACGGTGGAGACTAAGAAGGCAGATTCCTGGGCCTCCTTCCAGATGAATATATTGGAATTTCCTAGAAGCCCCTGGGGATCCTGCTGCAGACAACCTTAGCAAGGCCTCTCTGAGCAACCTTCATCCACTAGCAAGTGGCCCTGTTGGCCGTGGTGGGTGCTGGGGGCCTTTCTTACACACTGCTTCACAGACTGGGTTTGCAAGGGAACTTTGAAGCTCCTGAGAATTGCCTCCCGATGCTTCAGTCATTCTGAAGTGAAGTCACATGTGATGGGGTGGGTGCTGTTCAGTGTGTGAAACATGTGACCCCTTCTGCTGCCAGGTGTAGTGAGGGCACAGGGTGACACAGTATGATGTGCTTGGGTCACCTGACATGTGTTGTCCCAGCCTGCACTTGAATGGTGTAGGAATGATGCTCCCTGACCTCCCATCACTCATGGCCATGGATGCGAAACAGATGGTCCCACAGAACACCTGGGCCTCCCAGCCCTCTGGGACAAGCCATCTGTAATCCACCATGGGCCACCTGTGTCTGTGGGCCTCTCTGCTAGGAGTCACCAGGCCAGCACTTTCAAAGCTGTCTTCTGAGCGACATCAGTATGTCAAGGAATGTGAAAAAGCATTCTCCCACAAACACACAAAACTAGCAATATTTTCCCTTACAATTTATTTTGAAAAAAAAATGTGTACGAAAAGTGATATAAATATGAATGCGCTTATCATCATGTGAGAATCCACCTTTACAAAATGGGATGCACTAGTGAAAGATGCCAGGAATTCATGCTGGGGTGTGCTCCTCACAATATGCTGTGATAGATGGTGAGATCCGACCAGAGTTGGGACCAGTGTCCTCTCACATATTGGAGGACTGTTACACTGGGGGCCCCCACACGTGGGCCCATGGGACATTAGAAGCATGACGGAAGTGTAGATCTGACAAGTGCTTGCTTCCCCTCTTGGGGCTTGGTCTCTTGGAACACTCTTGGAGAAGCAAGCCACCAACCTGTAAAGAAGCACAGGTAGACTAGGGAATGATGGGATAGCACCTGGAGAGAGAGCCACCTTGTGGAGGAGCTGAGGCATCAGGTGTTTTGGTGGGTCTTCCTGAACTTTCCTGCTTAGCCCAGCTGAATGAGTGTGCTGGAGAAGAACCACCCAGCTGAGCCCTGCCCAAATTCCTGACCCACACAGTTATTGCTGTGTTAAGTCACTAAGCTTTGGGGTAGTTTGTTACATAGCAATGGTTAATGGAGATGCTTATAGGAGGTGTGTAACAAATGTGTATGGAACCAGTGATTGGCAAATCACAGTGCTAATCCCTTACACTGGTCCTGCATACTCATTAAGTTGATCACAGGTACTTTCTGGTGTGATTCTTGTGATGGTTAATTTTATGTGTCAACTTGACCAGGCCATGGAGTACCCAGATAAGTGGACAAACATTATTCCAGGAAAGTACTTTTGAATGCAATTAACATTTAAATTGCTAGACCAGTAAAGTAAATTGCCCTCCATACTGTGGGTGGGCCTCGTCCAATCAGTGGAAGACCTGCATAGAACAAAACCTGTACTATCAGGCCTGACAGCTTTTGAATTGGGACCTCAGCTTTTCTTGCTTCTAGGTTAACCAGCCAGCCTTCCACAAATTCTGGACTTGCCGGCCCCTGTAATCGCATAAGCCATTCCTTATAGTAAATTTCTTTACCTGTAGATATAGGTATAGATATACAGATATAATGTACTGGTTCTATTTTGCTGGAGAATCGTGAAAAGTATAGATTATGGTACCAAGAACGGGTGCTGCTATAACAAATACCTAAAAAATGTGGATGTGGCTTTGGACCTGGGTACTAAGGAAAGGTTGGAAGAGTATCGAGGTACATGCTGGAAAAATCCTGATTGCCTTGAAGGGACTGTTGGTAGGAATGTGGACACCGAAGGTGCTTCTGGTAGAATCTCAGGAGGAAATGACCAAAGTGCCAAAAGGAAAGGCAATCCTTGTTATAAAGTAGCAAAGAATTTGGCTGCTTTGTGTTCCTAGTGTTTTATGGCAGGCAGATCTTATGAGTGACAGCCTTGGATATTTAGCGGAAGATTTTATTCTTTCTTTTTTTTAATGTTTTATTTTTACTTTTTAAAACCATTTTTTAAGTGTATTTATTTATTTTCAGAGAGAGACAGTGTGAGAGGGGGTGGGGCAGACAGAGAGGGAGAGAGAGAGGGAGAGAGAGAGAGAGAGAGAGAGACCCAAGCAGGCTCTGCGCTGCCAGCACAGAGCCCGATGTGGGGCTTGACCTCACGAACCGTGAGATCGCGACCTGAGCCAAAATCAAGAGTCGGATGCTTAGCTGACTGAGCCACCCAGGCACCCCTATTTTTACTTTTGAGAAAGAGAGAGAGAGTGCAAGTAGGGGAGGGGCAGAAAGAATGGGGCAGGGGATCTGAAGTGGGCTCTGTGCTGACAGCAAAAAGCCCAATGCAGGGCTCGAACTTACAGTGAGATGACCTGAGCCGAAGTTGGAAGCTTAACTGACTGAACCAACCAGGTGTGCCATAGCAGAGGATTTTTTCTAATCAAAGTGTTGGAGGGGTGGCCTGGTCCCTCCTTACTGCTTATAATAAAATGTGAGAGGAGAGAGAGAGAAATTAAGAGAATTTTTCAGCAAAAGGGAACCAGAACTTGAAAATTTAGAAAATCCTCTGCCTATCCATGTTGCAAAACATGAGAAAGCGTGTTCTGGAGAAAACACCTAGGATGTGGCTGGATGATCATTCTGTAAAGATTATCCACAAATTAGTCAGCCATCTCAGCGGAAGCCAGGAATAGAGTTGGGATTATACCAGCAGAGGCATTGGCAGTGGGGACCAAAGGGGACGGAGAAAATGGAATGAAGTTAGGCTGTCAGATTTCTGGGATCTACAGGTCAGGGCAATAGAGGATCCAGCCTCAAACATGGTTGTCCTTCTAGAGGAGGGAGAAGTGACCATGATGGTGGTTCAGAGATTATCAGAGCTGTCACGCCCATCTCCAGCCCAGGGAACAAGACTGTTTCCTCCTGGCTTCAGGGGGTGGGGCCACCTCCTCAGGGTCAGGGGGCCAGGATGCCAGCCCAGAGCTGAAGGGGCAGGACCACTGCTGAGGGTCATGGGGTGGGCACGGAGGGCAGAACATTGAGCTAAAGAAGATTGACCTGGAGCCTTAAGATCAAATGGAATTTGCCTTGTTGTTTTGGATTTGCTTGGGGACTCTTAACCCTGTCCTTCTTCCCAATTTCTCCCTTTTGGATGGGAACGACTGTCTTATGCCAGTCCCACCATTGTGACCTGGAAGCACGTAACTGGTCTGGTCTCACAGGTTTGCAGATGGAGAGGAACTTTGCCTCAGGATGACTCATACTTTGAGTCTCACCCATACCTGATGTAGGTGACATTTAACAAAACTTTGGAGCTGGAATTGATGGATGGGTTACGACTTTGGGGCCGTTGGAATGGGGTGAACGTATACAGGTGAGAACTATGTGAATTTGTGGGGGCTAGATGGCAGAATGGTATGGATTGAACTGTGTCTCCCCCCAGATGTTGAAGACGTAATCTGACGTGCGACTCTGTTTGAGAAGGGGACTTTAAGGAGGTAATTAAGGGGAAATGGGGTCAAAAGGGTGGGCCTTCTCTAATGAGCTCTCCCTTTAGCCTCGTGTGCACAGAGAAAAGTCCATGTGAGGACACAGCAAGAAGGTACAACTACAAGCCAAGGATATAGGTCTCACCAGAAACCACATTGACCGGCACCTTGACTTTGGACTTCCAGCCTCTAGACCTATGAGAAAATAAATTTCTGTTGTTTAAACCACCTAGTATGAGGTCTTCTGCTATGGCAGACACAGCTCTTCATGCCGTTGGTGAGGGAGGAGTCATGCACACTTGGATTTCAACTTCACCGTTCACTGACTGACTCACTTGGCTGCTACTGAAGTTCTAGTACGTGTCAGGCACTGTACAGGCACCGGGTTTCAATGGTCACAGTGCTTGTCCTCATGGAGCTTAGAGTCACGTAAGGGAGCTATAGCTTCACCAAATAACTACTCAAATAGACAAAATAACAACGGGGGTGAGTGCTGTAGGGGGATGTCACCTCATCAAGGAGGTCAGGGGCAAGTTCTTGAAGAAGTGACACCAGACCTGAGACACGAAGGGTGATTAGGAGTAAACCGGGTGAAAAGGGGAAGGAACATGCAGAAGGAACAGCATGTGTGAAGGATGCACCCACCAAAGAGGGAGTCGGTGAGTGTTCAGGGGACTAGAAGTGCATCCTGTCCGGCACAGAGAAGAGAGGGGCAGGAGGACAGAGTTCAAGATGAGGCTGGATCTCTTGAGCTGGGTGGACCATGGCAAGACTTTGTCATAAGAGTGGTAGGAAGCCACCAGGAGTCTGGTGTGGTCAGATTTGCATTTCCAAAAGATGCCTGTGGCTGCTGTGTGGAGACCATGGAGGGGGTCGATGCAGGAGTCCAGGAGAGGCATGCAGAGGGCTTGGACCAGACTGGCAGCTACAGAGATGGAGGGAAGGGCTGGATTGGGGAGCTATCTATGAGGATAAAATAACTGGGCTTTGGGAGATGCAGGTGTGGGAGGAGTCAGGCACGACCTGAGTTCTTGGAGTCAAGCTCCTGGGTGGGTAGTGGTGCTGCTCACGAGGGAGAGAAGATGGGGAGGAAAGACAGGGAGGACCAAGTCAGGGGCGGGGGCAACTACCTACTAACGGGGTGAACTTAGGCAGGTCACTCAGAAACCTCTGCATGCCTCAGTTTCCCTATCTGGGATAAGTACTCTATGTGATGGGATGTATGTAGAGCCCAGCTCGGGCTAGCTGCTTCTGCACATCAGTGCTTCCGGTCTTTTCCTCTGTGAGGCGGCCTGGCCAGAAGTGATTATTCCCATTTCAAGGATGAGGAAGCTGAATCTCTGTAAGGCTGGAGTCTCGCCCAAAGTTGCACACCTTTAGAAGCAGGCTTACAGGGGGGTCATGGGAAGAGCCTTCCCTCTTTGCCGGCCTGCCTTTAGCATCAGCATTCAGGTCCCCAGGGCAGAAAGTGTTCACTCATCAGTTGCACAGTCACCACTGGAGGCCTGGGATGGGGTGGGAAGAGAGGGCAAAATTCAGGTGAGACAGGCAATGGTGGGGAGGGGATAAGAGAGTGCTGGAGTGAGGGGTGGGCCCACCGTCCATAGAGGGGCAGGCAGTTGAACACCAAATGCATCCAGTAGCCAACTTCTAACACGCAGGGAGTTCACAGAGTTTAGTTTTTACTCACATAAATTCCAAGATGGTGCTCTGAGTGGCAGGCAGCCTTCCCCCAGGCGGAGATTCGGGCACCTCGGCTCCTTCTGTCTCGGGGCTCTCCCGTCTCTTAGGCCATGTGGTCACAGCAGAAGGGGAAAGAAGGGTGGAGGAGGTACATCAGCTTCTTAACACCCTCAGCCCGGAAGAGAGACACGCTGCGTCTGCTCACACTCCATTGGCCACCTTTGATGGCACAGGAGGTGGGAATGTAGTCCAGAGGGGTGCCCAGGAAGAGGATGACATGAGTTTGGTGACCAGCTACCCAGCCCTGCTGCAGTAGGTCTGCTGCAGCTTGGCCAAGGGTTGCGGTACACTCTGGCTCTATTGGAATTTCCCCAGACAGGAGAGGACTGGCCCTAGGGTAAGTAGGGTGAAGGGGCCAGGCTTGATCCCAGTACACTGGCTGATGGTTGGCAAGGAGGACCCTTGATGGGTGTACGTTCAAGGGCTACAGAAATAGCCTCCAGCCAAGGCCAATGGGAAACCTGTCCTGAGTTCCTTTTGAGAGCTAGTGAACAAACCCCTACCAAAACAATTGCGGGCTGGTAGAGAGAGGGGCGTTGTGAACTTTAACTGGGCGGCCTCGATAAGGGGAAGGGACGTTTGAGCAAAGACACGAAGACGCCGAATCATAAGGATATCTGTAGAGGTGCAAAAAGAGTAGCAAGTGCAAAGGCCCTGTGGTAGGAGCAGGCCTGCTGTGTTCAGGGCCCCACTGCAATAATCACTGAGATGATGGCGATAAGAATGAGTGGGGGCAAGGGGAGAAGTGGTTAGATTCTTGATCTCTTTTGTATGTTTATCCCTCCTTACCTCACTTCCTTCCTTTTTCGGTCTTCTAGAAGGGATGCACGAAGACACCCTGAGGTGTTTCCTCATCTAGACTGTAGGTGCCCTTTTAGACTGTAAACCCCATGAGGGCAAGGCCTGGGCCTGACTTCTCTCCTTACCCTCACACCTGGCACGGGGAGGGCCCATCGCCCGTGCCTGGCAAACATGTCTATGGAGAGACTGCACGTCCTCTCGAGTCATCAGATTTCATGGGGCTGAGCCCAGGCCCTGCTTGTCAGCATATTGCTCACTGATGTGGAAAGCTTTCCTGTGGTCCAGACACTCCTGACTCCAGTCTAAAGAGACCTTCTAAAGAAGGTCAGAGCATCCAAAGGAAGGAGATGCCTCTATGTCCTGAGCTCATAGTGGTAACTGCTGGGAAGACATCACTGGTTCTATTTTATCCTGGATGTTCCCAGCTGCCGGTTTCCCAAGAAGTGACAGGATGCACAAATGGCTGTGCCCAGCAGGGATCCCTGACCCCACGCAGTCTGGCCCTGTGCTCCCACAGTGCTGGGCGCCGCACAGCTCACTCACTGACTTGTGGGTGGGATCCCCAGTGGTTTTTGAGGGGCGTCATGAGCTTGGTCGTGGGGTGCCTCTTCCTCACTGTCCTGCAGCCTTTCTTTAAGCGAGGCCCTTCCCTGCAACGCCCCTGCCCCCCACCCGACTTGTACAGGAACTTGGATACAACTGACGTTTACAGCCCGGCAGGCCCTGGATTTGAGAGGGCTTCGAGAAGCCCTGAGGTCTTAAATTCAAAATGATGCTGCAGGCTTCCGGCTTTCTCCAGAATCGCATTCGGGGAGTCATGTGCTTCCTGTGCCCTCGTGCCACAAATTAACTGCCTTTTCACTTTTCCCACAGGTTTCGCCTCTCGTCCTACGTGGCAGGGTATCGCGGTGTAGCGGTTACAAACGTACGAACACTGGAATAGGACAGATGTGAGTGGGCGTCATAGCTTCTGCTCTCACCAGACCTCTGAGCCTCAGTTTATTCGTCTGTAAAATGAACACAGAGTATTCACCCTGCGGCTGGGTTGTGAAGATTAGTTGAGGTCGTGACATAATGACTAGGCCCACAATAAATGCTAAATGCGAGCTATTACCCTGAACAATGACTCGAAGTGAGGTGGGGCTCCGGGCTGGCCAGCAAGATGCCGGCCCCTCATCTTGCTCCTCTTTCCGCCAGCCTCTTGGTCCAGTTCCACATCAGGCCAGAGGAAAATGAGAAAGCCTTGCACGTTCTGGGCCTTTGGGGGAGTCTGTGAATAGCTGAATCCACGAATGATGCCTCTGCAGGTGCCAGGGCCCGACAGCCCCACCCTCGCCCAGTGCCAGAGCGCTGCCTGCCAGACCCTTGTCAGCGGTTACAACCAGCAACTGCCTCCCGCTGCCCGAGTTTTATCAAAAGCTCAGTTGAGAGAAATGAAGTTCATGGGGGTTATTTAAAGGCCATGCATTCCATCCATTCTTCCAGATGAGACTTATCCCTGAAGCGAGTCGGGGCTCTCATGAAGCTGAGTTGCTCTCGGACCACATGATTTAGCCACCACAAAATCTTTATTATGTCCCTCCCTTATGATGGGGCTTTACAGAAAAGGGCTGGAGGAGTCCGGCTGTCGCCTTTATTTGGGGATGCTGCTATTGCTAGAGTTTGCTGCCTCAGTCAGCGCTCTCTAGAAGACCGACGGGGGGAAATATATTTTAGGCTCCAGTTCCTGCAAAGCTCTGTGTCCTCGGAGGAATCAGTGGGCTTCTGACCTATGGGCAGTGTGACTCACGAAACTGACCCCCATTCTTATTTTACTGGGGCTGCCAGGAAGCTCAGATTTGGGGATCAGTTTTAAGAACCCTTGAAGATCCCTTGACCTGTTACACAAGAGAGATGATTTCTTTCCAGATGCTGATTTCTAGCAGATGGGATTATTATTATTAATTATTATTATTATTATTATTTTGTATGTATCTTGTCACCTGCGTCAGGGCTCTGGTGGGACCGGAGTGGGAGTTTCTATCCTGGAAAGCAAGGGATGGAGAATTGGCCAGGGTGGGTAGGAGAAGAAGCCGGCAGGACATGAAGGGGAGGGAAGGGCACACAGCGTGGCGGCTGGGGGACAAGTCCCTGTCTAGGCCCCCGTGGAGATGGGGGCGGGGGAGGTCTGGCTTCACTAAACCAGAGGGTGTGAAGAGACATTTTCCATGAATTTAGGAAGAGAGCTGCAGCCATTGCTCAACTTGAACTTCTCCCTGTGGCCCCCTCTGGCTTTCTGGGTATTTCTGTGATGTTGTGAAACACCGAAACTTGCAGCGTCTCCTTTCTCTTCCTCTTCGCTCCCCACCCTGGGCCCTCCTGCCCCCCTTTTCCCTTTCCTTCCCTTGCCCCCTCCAGCGACCGCTGCCCTCCGTTCCTCTGTGGGGCCCAGGGTGGCTGCTGAGCCCGAGGCCACCAGCCGTGCTGCTGGAGCAAACAGGGGAGGGTGAGGACTTCAGATCCAGGGAGGAAAGAACAACGACAGAGTAGAGAACAATCACGGAGCGCTCTACTCTGCGCCACACATGTGGGCACCCACGTGACCGCCGTTTATCTGGTTTATGTTTCTGCGTCCCACGCGCGCTTGCCTCACTGTCCTGGCGAGGCCCCTTCATCTACCTGTTTGTCCATCTGTCTAGTCCAGGGCTTCTCAGCCCCAGCACTATCGAGATTGGGGCTCAGGCACTTCCTCGCTGTGGGGCCTGTTCTGTGCACTGTAGGGTGTTTTGCAGCATCGTTGGCCAGGAGCCCCTCCCACCCCGTGGCAATCAAAAAGGTCTCCAGACATTGCCAAATGTCCTCTGGTGGAGATGGAGGTGGAGGCAGGGGTCCGGGGTGGACTGTCCCCAGGTTGGGAACCACCGTCCCTTCCCCCCCATTCCTCACTGGTATCACTCCCTGACCGAAACCTCTCTGGCGTATTCACGGGTATCCAGTTTGTGTTTCTTTTGGCAGCCCTGTTCATTGCCTGCTTGCACACTGTGCCCTGTTTTCTCTTGGGGTTACCGTCCTCTTCCGACTGTGGCAGAGGGCGGTCCTCATGCATTCTAGATATCGGCCCCCGGTTGCTTTGGGCTTGTAGGGCCCTCTCCCCTCTGTCGGTTGTCGCCTCACAGGTGAGGACTCACAGGCACAGAGCTCACAACGCTAGTGTGCTAGAGCCAGGACACAAGCCCAGGCCTCTGTCCCCGGAGCCCAGGCTCTCGACCCCTGGCCTCCAGCGATACCCCTGCCTTCCAAATAGGCCTCTGCGGGAAGGCAGGCAAGATCAGGCAGTGAGGCTGCGGGAGGGGAGGGAGGCAGCTCGCTGGAGGTCACGCAGCACCACCTGGATGACTTTGATGTGACGCCAAGTGTCCGGGGAGTTGGATTCAGCCTTTGTTCTGGTCTAGGAATGGCCGAGTGATTTTGCTTAAACTCTGATAGGAGCCCCGGGCTCTGGTGAGCGGAGGAGGTGCGGGAAGGGCTCTTTGCTAGCTCTGCCTGGGCGGAGGATGCGCGGAGCTCACAGACTCAGAATGGGCGAATTTCTGGACGTGGGCTTTCTGTCCCAGGCCTCTATGGGCAGCGATGCCCTCTGTGCCCTGGGCGCTGGTGGAAGAGTGCTTCTTACCAGGCCCTGTGGATGATTGATGAGGGGGAACAGAGGGCACAATGGAGGGGCTTTGTTCCCTAAATGCCATTCACATGACTCTCTGACCTCAGGGCTCTTCCCCTTTCTCTTGTCTTTTTCTCCTTCACTGCATTCGGCTCTGCTATGGTTTTCCTTCTCCGTTTTTCTTTTCTCAATATACACAAAGCCTTCGGAGGGCTGGGGTGACCCCCAGGCCTCCTGCCTCTTGCTGAGGTTGGTTTCCAGTTCCTGGACTGCGGTCCTGGGGCCGTCTGCCCGGGAAGGGCCTGGGGAGGCCTCCGGGGCCTGGTTGGGAGCAGACAGGCACTTCTGGCTTAGAGCTTCAGCTTCACTTTCTAGGAGCCTTGTCCACACTGGTTCTAAACTCTGACTGCTCAGTCAGAACTACTGGGGTAACTTTCCAAACAGATTGATAACCAGGCCCCAACGTTGATTTTGTTGCTCTGGAGTGTGACCCAGGGATAGATATGATATAACATCTCAGATGATTGTGATGTGTGGGCAGGAGTGATTATGTGCGGCCCACTGTTTTCCTGAGGGCCAAGGGTCACAGAGAGAACATGGAATGCAATTTGGGAGAACTGGGTCTGGTCAGATAACCCTCGGCTCGCCGTGTGTCCCTGGGCAAAGCCCCCTCTCTCTTGGGCAGGAGCACCCCACGAAGAGATGACAGATTTGTGGAATTTTAGACGTGGAAGGGGCCCAGAAAACCAGCCAATCCATCCTTTTGTTCTATGAACACAAGCACTGCGCATGTGTACATGTGCGGGGTGTGGAAGCGGATTGCCCAGGGTCCCACAGGGCCTCGCAGGGTCAGGCATGCAGGCCAGGCTTTGGGCTGTCTCCTCCCACTGACTATACTCTGCTGGGCCCCTCAGGGAGTTCTGTCTAGATTAGACCGTTGGGGAGACTGTGTCTCTGGGAGCGAGTACCGAGGGGTCTCCCCGCCGTTTATTGGGATGGGGGAGACTGACATTCCAGATCCTGGGAGGCAGGAAGCAATGGCTGGAGCCAGAGGGACTGCTCCTGGCCTCACTTTGCAAGAGAACTTTTTGCAGAGCTGCTGACTTTTTGCAGCTGTTTTATGGGGCCTGTGGACCGAAAGGGGAAGTTTGGCTGCATTTAGAAAGTTGTCCACAAAGAGGAATGGCGGGGGTGGGGGTGAGGAGGGTGGCTGGGTTGCAGAGTGGGGGAGGAAGGTGGGTGATCTGGGAGAGATGCCAGCAGGGGCCCGAGGACAAGGGTTTGATTTGGGCCCACATGTTGTCACTTTGGGAGCTCTCGGGGTTGGGTGGGGTGGGGGTGGGGTGCTGGGGAAAGGCAAAGGGGACAGAAAAAGAAAGAAAAGAAAAGGAGGGGGTGGGGGAGAATGAGTTCCCAGCCAGGGAGCCCAGCTTTTTCTTGGATTGGAAGCAAACACTGAGTGTGCTGGGAGCACGGCCAGTCCTCCCCAAAGGCCCAGCCAGTGGTTGCCTCCAAAGGGGTGCGGGGAGATGGTGAGAGGTGCTGAGACAGAAGGAGAAGCTTTGTCAAGATGACCCAGCCCTACAGTGGGGCATGTTAAAGGAAGAACTGCCCCCTCCCCCAAGGTGGGCAGCTTGAGCTGTTCCGTCCCTAAGGCTAGGGATGCATCTACCCCATCCCTGGACTGACCTGGGGCTTGGGCCCCACGGTAGCGGCAGGAAGAATACTGGAGACATGACTGAAGATGTTCACACCACAGTTTTCTGTTCCTGCTAGCAATCCCACTGCCTCGTACCAAGTGCCCCGGCCCCAGGAACCAGGGAGAAAAATGGAGCTCCCGATGACCACTCTGGTCACACTCTTCCTGCCCCCACCAAGCCCACAGTTCTCCCTCAGTCTCTGGCACCTGCAGGGTGCTACATTCTGCTGCCCCCATGCTGAGCCTTGTCATAGTGTGTACGTGAGGATGGAGTGACGGCGAGGGCGTGGGGTGGACTGCAACTTTGACCCGGAGTTCTCGACAGAAGATCCTGCCCCCACTGGAAGTGTGCTGAGCAAACCTTCTTGTCCCAAGTGTCCCCCTGCCCCCAACAAGACCATGAGGAGACGATCCAGCGGCAGAGATGATCTGCCCTAACACTGACTGTGTCACACTGGCCACAGAGACGGTGTCACCGCCCTTCTCAAGAACATGGTAGAACCAGCAACCAGAGGGATCTTCTCTGAGGGAGGAGGGGAGGCCTACGCTGGTTCTGCCTTCCTGGTGAGCATCTGAGGCCAGAAGTCCAACCCTCAGAGCCTACTCAGTGTGCCCTTGTCACACGAGGCAACTCAACTCAGCTCAACAGGACTCTGTGTTTAATGAGTGTTCAATGAGTCTTTACTGAGCACCAGACATGTGCCAACTGCCGTGCTACGAGCTGGGGATGAGGAAGAGTGCAGACAGACATAGTCCCTGGTGGAGGCTACTTGAGGGCTCGTGTGGGTTCCATGAATGTACCCGTGGGGGGCAGTGGGAGGAGGCAAGGCCCTGACCTCTGTGGTCTCATGGGAGAGAAAAGATTCATACACACAAATGAACCAGACAGAGTTTGAATAAATACATTATTGTCTCTGGTCACCACACGTTGAAGTGGACATGGTCAGGTTCAGGCTGTGTATGTCTGTAGGTGCTCTGGGTGGGTCCTGTGTGGCAGCCCCACTGGGGCTGGGTTACTTTCCAAGCTTTGTGGAAGAAAGGATGGAAGAATCTGATTAGGGGGGCGCCTGACTTGAAAATAATTATCAGTTCTGACATGAGTGCACTGGACTGGCAAGTCTGTATGGACTCGACCGTCTTTCTTGGTTCCTTCTCCCCATTGGCCAGCCCCTCTCTTTCTCCTTCTTCCATTTCACTCAGAGCTGGAAACCTTCCATGGCCAATGGGAGGACGCCAGGTTTGTTTGAATGCTTACTGTTTACAAAGCACAGTGCTGACAACACAGGCCTTACCCTTGACGACTTTCAAACCAACTTGGGTCCACAAACTGCTATAACAGAAGATACTGAAAGCTGCTTGTAATGTGCATGAGTAGGAGTAGGGGACAACAGGAGAGTTGCGTCCCACCCCTGGGTATAGGATTTGGAATATCGATGCTGTGTTGTGGACATGCACGTGTTCATGCTTCCGGTTGTTTGTTTTTAATCTCAAACTTCAGAGAAATTATAAGACTATTACAAGTAATGTCTGTAAGCCTTTTCTAAGATTCACCGATTATTTACATCTTGTGGAATCGTTTAAGAACAAGTTAGAGCCAGTTTTGCTCCTTTACCCTTAAATATTTCAGTGTGTATTTCAAGGACATTGTTGTGTTTTGTTTTCAAATTCAAGTTAGTTAACATACAGTGTAGTATTGGCTTTAGGAGTAGAGTCCAGTGATTCCTCACTTACATATAACACGCAGTGCTCATCCCAACAAGTGCCTTCCTTAATGCCCATCCCCCGTTTAGCTCATGTCCCCACCCACCCACCACCCCTCCAGCAACCCTCAGTTTGTCCCCTATATTGAAGAATTTCTTATGGTTTGCCTCCCTCCCTGTTTTTTTCTTACTTTTTCAAGGACGTTATTTGACATAGTTGGTTTCCTTATAGCCGAGCCTTCCTCTCATTTCTAAACACCATCAGATCACTCCAGACCCTAAATAAAGTTTATTTAATGGCAGCCAGCAAGCCTGTTTCACCGCTGGGTGCCGTGCTGTTGGTCTGGCAGTTGGGGGCTGCCTAGGTCACAGGGGAGAAGTCTGCTGGCTTCACGTGGCCATGCCTGAGTTGGCCTGCCACCAGACAGCTGATCTGCCTTGGCTGAACTGCTCTCTTTCCCTTCACTTTGTTCTTGAGTTTTCGGTACATTCTCCCACCCACAGACGTGAATGTTGCACGATACTGGCTTTCTAATGTCCAGCATGGCCTGGCGGAAGCGGAGTGAACTTGGTTGGGCACCCTCTCGGGGCCTCGGATGCCAGCCTGGGCTCCTCTGAAAACACAGGAGGCTTCCTTTCCCTTATTCGTGGGAGGAGGCGCTACAGCCTGGCCTGGCTCTGAGGCCTGTGGTCTTGCTCAGGACCGGCAGTGTTAGGCTGAGGGAACATTTTCCAGAGTACCGCTGAGGGACAGAATGTCTCCATGATATGGGCTGGGATGGGCAGGGTTTTGGAAAGGCCCCTGCTTGTTCTGGGAGGTGTTCAGGATGCTGAGGTTTTGGAAATCCATGGTGGCTGTTCATGACTGCTCCCAGCTTTGGGAGGAAGAACGAACGGGTGCCCATTTCTTTGGGTGCAGCAACAAGGCTGAAGCCCAGCACTGCTGACCTGGGACCGGGCCCTCTGCTGGGCCCTCCCCAGGAGGGCACTGGGCTTTGAAGGGGAACACAGCCTAAAGGACTGGACCCTGGAGTCATGAGATGCTGTTCACATCCAGTGAGCCTTGGCTGGAGCTTCACCGGCTCTGGCCTGGACACAAAGCAATGTGATCTCTGGACCTGCACTCAAGCGTGCCTCTGCTGGAGCGGCTTGGAGAAACCCCAGTGAACCCATGAAACAGAACATGCTAGAGGCATTTCACTAGGCAGATCAGTCCCACGCAAGGAGGGGCCGGGGAAAGGAGAGAACAGAGCAGGCTTGCACGGTCAAGAAATGCTCTGGCAAAGAGGCGAAGCCCCCCCTTCCAGCTGCCTCTCCCTTCTGTTGTGCTTTTGCACCCCACCAGCACAGCCAGTCCCAGCTCTGTTCTGTTGCTGGGGACAGCTCAGTTTACCTCCTGGGGCCTGCTTCCTCCTCTGTGAAACAGGAAGCGGGGCACCTGCACCACCTTCCCCCGGGGCAGGGCTGAGAGGTGACCCTGATGCGGGTAAGCTTCGGAGGTGCTTGGAGACTTGGGAAAATCAGCCCCAGCCCAGACTTTGAGAGTCTGATTCTACACAGGGATTGTTGTGAATGAGCTTCCCCGGTGGTCCTTGGAGCAGAAGCCAGGTGACTGCAAGGTCTTCACATCCCCAGTCCCTGACAACCCCAGGTTCCACAGACCCAGACCCAGGCCTTTATTCCTTGACTCCTTCTGCCTGCTGTCCCGGAAGGCCCGGTACAGGTGGGGGCGCCCTGGCTTCCCACCCGTGGGCTGTCCATGCGCCCCTCCCACCCTGGAGAGGTGCCATGGTCAGGGTGGCCTGAATGCACCCCTTCTCCTTCCTAAGAACCAGCCTCAATGCACCCATTACCATTTCCATGGCGCTCTCCTCCAGGGCCCCATGGAAATCGCGAGGCTTTCTGAGGACTTGTGCAGACTTCAGAAAAGACCCCGGGCCCCCTGCCCACCCCGGGCTCGCTGGCCGGCTCTAATCCGGCTCGGGGCGCTGAGACAGAGCTCCCTCTCTCCTCCCGGCCTGGCCGCTCACTCTCCCACAGAGCTGACGTTTCTCTGCGGCCCAGCTGGCTGCAGTTTTTAGAAATAACAATATCCCCGGGGGGAGGAGCGGCGGGGTGAATGGGCGCCTTTGTCCGGGGCCCTGTGAAGCCCGATTAATTATGCGCTGCGGAGCGCGGGGAGCGCGGAGGCCGGGCCCCCGGCGGCTGAAAGGCCCGGGCTTGGGAGCGCGGCCCCGGCTCCGCGCCGCCGCACAAAGGGCCGAGAATTAGAAAACCGCCAATTACCCCGCATTTTGTATTTGCCCTTGTCTCGCTGACACTGTGGACGGCCCTCCCCGGGCGGCTGCACTTTGAGGGTTTTCAAGCCCTTTCTTGGTTACCAGGGGCGACTGGCAGAGAGGGCTGGGGGTTTGGAGAGAGCGGGAGACTTGGGGTGGGATAGTGGGCGGCTAGGGGAACTTGAGGGGAAGGCGCCCCTGGGGACATGGGTCTCAAGTCTAATGCTCACGCCAAAGGTGGAGGGTGTGAATGCCGATTCCTGGGCTCCGCTCGGGAGGACTCCTTGACTCTGTTGGTCTGTGGTGCCCAGGCTGCATTGTCACAGGCCGTTTAGATGATGTTATTTTATTTCATTTTATTTTGTTTTGTGTTATTTTATTATTTATTTTTAAAATTAAAGTATAACAGTGAAATGCACAGGTATTACATGCGCAGTTTCATGCATTTTGACAAATGTATACATCTGTGTAACCTACATCCCATGAAGATATAGAGCCTGCAATCATTCGAGAAAGTTCCATGGATCCTCTTTCCGGTCTCCCCACACACCCAAAGCAACAACTGTTCTGACTTCTATTATCATTTTTTAAAAAATATTTATTTTTGAGAGAGAGAGAGAGAGAGAGAGAGAGAGACAGAGTGCGAGCAGGGGAAGGACAGAGAGAGAGGGAGACACAGAATCGGAAGCAGGCTCCAGGCTCTGAGCTGTCAGCATAGAGCCCGACGCAGGGCTCAAACCCACGAACTGCAAGATCATGACCTGAGCAGAAGTCAGAGGCTTAACCGACTGAGCCACCCAAGCGCCCCTTCTATCATCATTTTATGAGACTTTGTGATAAGTTGAGTCATATGATATGGTATTGACTCTTGTTTCTGACTTCTCTCACTCAGCATAAATGTTTCTGAGGTCCACCCATGTTGTGTGTATCAACAGTCTGTTTCTTTTCATTTATCTGTTCACCTGTTGATGGACACCTGGACTCCTTCCAATTTGGGGTTGTTATAAATAAGGCTGCTATGATCATTTTGTACAAGTCAAGTGCCTTTTGTGGACATATGTTTTGTGTCTTTGGGGTAAATATCTAGGAGTGGAATTGCTGGGTCATAGGGAAGGGGTTTAGCTTTAGTGGATACTAACCAAACTGTTTTCTAAGGTGGGCATACAATTTTGCATCCCCACCAACAAAGTGTGAGAGTTCCAGCTGCTCTGTATCCTTGTCAGCACTTGGTATTGCCTTGTCTTTTTCATTTTAGCCATTCTAGTGAGCGTGAGGTGGTATCTCATTGTAGTTTTCAAGCCAGGTGAATTTAATTGCTGATCTCCAATGACCATGGTTAGGGAAAACTCCTGTCTAGTGCAATTCTTGGACTTGCCTCCAAGTTCCAGTGGGGTAAATATGATTTCTTCAAGACCCCTTGCTCATTGGGCAGAGACCAGATGATTATGCAAGACTCTCTCCTTGATATGATGCTGTCTCCTTGGCTTATGCCTAGTGGGCCTGCCTGTGTGTGCCTGTGTGTGTGTGTGTGTGCATGCGTGCATGTGTGTGTGTGAAAGAGAGAGAGAGAAAGAGAGAGAGAGAGAAGTGTGGGTCTTGCTCTGCCCAGGACTATTCAGAATGAATCGGGAAGGGCATTTCTGAAGAGTCTCTGCCTGCTACCCAAGCAGCAGCATCCATGAGACTCTATAGCCAAGAGATGGGCTCAGTCAGGTAGGCGTGGACACACACACACACAGGGACAAGGATACGGGTTGGTGTCTGGCTATCCTTGACACTTATTCCAAGGGTGCAGACCAACTCTGAGAGTCCCTTTGCTTCAGCCACCCATAGAGAGCCTTAGATATTTTCTGATCAAGCACAGAGGAGTTTCTGGGTTCTGTCTGGGAATGAGGGGGGCAGGAGTCCTAGGCTTCCAAAGTCCTCCTTTGCCTATAAGCATTCTCCTAAGTGTGGTTTTGAAGACCCTCCAGAACCTGACTCAACCTATCCTGGTAGCCTTGTATCTGGCTGCCTCCATTTGACATATTGTACCTGAGCAGTATTGGATGCCTATCCATCCATTGTTGTCCCTCCACCTTATCAATACATACCATGGTGATTGTGTTCTCCAAAGATGGCTGCACCAAATTATATACCCCCTCCCACATGCTCTTCTGGCAATCTGACTGACATTCTGCCTACTGAGCTGTGGGGTCTGTTTTCTCTCATTGAATCTGGGCTGGGGGGTTGTGACTGCCCTGGCCAATAGAGGACGGCAGAAGTGATGATTTGGGATGCCAAGTCATATACCTTCCACCTGGCCCTCTCTCTTTTGGGGGATGCTCACCCTAGGAACCCAGCCACTTTGCTATACGAAGCCCAAACTAGCCCGCCTGGAGAGACCAACAGAAAAACCATGTGGAGAGGAACTGAGGACCCAACCTACATCAGCACCAACCACCAGATCTGTGAGTGAATGAGCCCTCAATGATTCCAAGGTCCAGCCATGGATGCTCCCAGCCGAGGCCCCAGACAACACAGAGCAGACACAAGCCCTCCCTGCTGTGCCCTGTCCAGATCCCTGACCCAGAGAATCTGCAAACGTAATAAGTGGTTGTTTGATGTGCAGCCATAATAACTGGAATGCACGCAATACTGGTATTTCTTGTATCCTCTCAGTCTTACTTCATAATCCCCTTGCCCTGCTCCCAATTCTAAATTTACCTCTTCTCTTCCAGGGGCAGCTTGGATGTCGCCTCCTCTGGGAGCCCCTGGGCTCCCTCTGCACTGAGCTGCAATTTCCTCTTTGGCACCCCAAGTAGCTGCCCATCTTTGCATTCCCCACGGTGTCTCATGACTTAATGTTTGGTTATTTGCATCCCCCATTAAAGGGCTCCTGGAGAGCTGGAACAGTGTATGTTCCCTCTCTGGACTTCTAAGAGCCTGGCACATAAGTGTTTGTTGAAAGATGGTATGTCCCTAAAACAGAGGGAGTGGGGCCTGAATTAAGGAAATCACTGGTCAGTTTCCCACTCCCTGCCCTTATTTCTTCAGGGTCAGGCCTTGAGCAAGAGAGGCAAAATGGACAAGAGATGGTCCTTTCCTTCAAGAGGATTTCATATGAATTGGGGAGGTAGTAACAGAAAGACTAGAATTGACTAGTGTCTGATTAAATGAGATTCACAGTCCCCAGAATGGGGAGAAAACTGCATGGAATGGGGTGGTCAGGGCAGGCTTCCTGGGGGAGGCAAGGGCTTGGACATAAAAGCAGAGCTCTGAAACAAGTCCTTTGATAGAATTCCCAGCTTGCTTTCCTCCACCTCCACTTGCTGGGGCTCCATCTGAAATGCGGTGGGTGTGCACACGTGTATGGCTATGGAGGGGCATTGACACATCTCTCTCTTGGGATAGTGTCTAGGGGATGAGCCTGAGCCTAACCACCTCCTGAGTTTGCTCCTCCCTCCTCCACCTCACCGGAGGAAGGGGATAGGTTAAATTGGGTGGGTGTACAGGCAACTAGATGTACACCCGGCAATATGGGTGGAACTTAAAAACGTAGTGCTGGGGCGCCTGGGTGGCTCAGTTGGTTAAAGGTCGGACTTCAGCTCAGGTCATGATCTCACGGTTCATGAGTTCGAGCCCCTCGCTGGGTTATGTGCTGACAGCGTGGAGTCTGCTTGGGATTCTTTCTCACTCTGCCCCTCCCCAACTTGCACGTGTGCGTGTGCATGCATATGCACACACTCTCTCTCTCCGAGTAGGTAAATAAATAAATAAACAAACTTAAAAAAAAACCCATAGTGCTGACTGAGAGGGCAAGAAACAGAATGAAATCTACAGCAGCATGTCATATATATAAACTAAAAATACACAGTACTTGCTGGTGGTGGCTGTGTCACTTTCTGGTAGAGGCATGGAGCTGGTGGCTGTAGCCTCTGGGCTGGGATGATCTTGGAGGTGAGGGAGCCGAACTGGATCCACGGCCAGGACTGTGGACTGGCTACTGCAGTTGTAAGGTTTGCAGGCTGTTCTGTTTCTCAAGCCACAGAGCATGTGGAGCCCCAAGTAAAACACATTTTTCAAAATATGGCAAGATCTGCCTTCAGTGGTGGCTATCACAGATTCGGGGTTTGAACCCCAATCACCAAATGGGGAAGCAGCATTAATACTAAGCATCAGCCCTACTGCCAATAAGGGGGAAATGAGATGCTTGTTGACAAATGATGCTGGTGAATCACCCAGACAGGGGAGAATCTCTTTAGATAGCAGCCAAAATCAATAAAGCTAAAGATTTACTAGAAGGCCAAGCTAAAAAATGAAGAAAATGTATGATGAATTTTAAGTTCTCATTCATTTATTTATATGAGTACCAGCCTTTTACTAAAGTGCCTCAAAGCAAAAACAAAACAAAAACAAACAAAAACAAAACAAAAAAACAAAAACAAAAAAAAAAACCCACCCTAAACTAAAAATACATGTACACAGAATGGCAACGTATGCTTTAGAGGGCTACGTACAAACACATTAATGTGGTTGCCTTTGGGGGTTCGGGGCACAGGGGTAGCGAAGGAGGATCAGAGGGATAAAATGGAAGGAGAGGGCCTTTGTGCAGAAGGAGCAGCCATGAGAGCGTGCCATTGAGAGAGTGATTGGTTCAACTCGTGCACCTGAGGTCCAGGCAAAGAAAAGTCAAAGCCAGAGTCACTTGTGGAAATCACTCCCAACCTGAAGCCAGCGCTCACATCTGTGTGGGCAGGAGGCAGTAGGAATGTGGGCAAGGACTTAGCCGTAGCTGTAACATTTTATTTCTTTAGAAAAGATAAGGAAATCTGAAGCAAAATGGCAAACCATTAACATCTGTTGAATCTGGGGAGTGGGCCATGTGTTTCTGTTTTATTATTATTATTATTTTAAGTAAATTCTATGCCCAAGGTGGGGCTTGAACTCACGACCCCGAGAACAAGAGGCACATGCTGTACGTACTGAGCCAGCCAGGTGCCATCCTGTGCCATTATTTATTTACTTACTTATTTTCATTTTATTCTTTTTAAATGTGTAATAATTTTAAAAAATGTTAAGAGGTTGTTGATGAAGACTGCAAGATGATTTTGCGACTATTGCATAGGCTGGTCTCTGAATAGTTTTGCAAAGCTGAATAGGTGCTCTGGTCTGTCAGTGACCCAAGTCCCAATAAGGACATGAGGAATTGACTTTAGAAGCTAAAAGCACTCGTAAACAAGGTCTGTAGTAAATGGAGACTGTCATTGCCTGCTACATACGGAGTAAACAGCCACCGGAGTATTTTTTCTGAATGGTTGGATCGGTCAGCTATTGACCGTGTAGGGATGGCCAATCCTAGCTAGACATTGTACAGAACTGCCATGGGCAACTTTTGGAGGGCTGCACAGCCCAAAGTTAAGGCCTGGGCTCTGGGAACCCCCTAATAGGGTGAGGAGCCCAGCAACGGAATCTATGGTATAGACTATACAGGATGACTCTTCCCACACCTGGCCACAGCTGATGGGTACAGAGAGAATAGCCGAATCCAGCTGGGTCAATCAGATTCTTTCTGTCAAATTCTGGGATTTTGAACCGAGAGGTGGAGACTGGCAGCTGTGGGGATGGCACTATTTTGATGGAAGTGTTCTATGGAGGAGGTTCATTGACTCTAGATGCTTAGGTCCTTGGAACTGTCCTGCTTCTGGTCTTTCCTGAGGCTTAAGTTGTTCAATTTCTTGAAACTTAATAAATTTATCATTATTTGTCAGGGTTGATTGCTATTACTTGTCCTAAGGAGTAGGTTGATAGAATAATTTATTATATCTTCCAGTGGTCCCCTAGTGCTGCTTCTAATACATATGGCATCTTAGTTGAGTTTGAAAAAGGTGCCCCTCTGGGGCGCCTTGGTGGCTCAGCAGTTGAGCGTCCAGCTTCGGCTCAGGTCACGATCTCCCGGTTCGTGGGTTCGAGCCCCACATCAGGCTTGCTGTGCACAATCTGCTTCAGATCCTCTGCCCCCTCTCTTCCCCTCCCCCACTTGCACTCTTTCAAAAGTAAATGAAACATTTAAAAAAAAAAAAAAGGAGGAGGCACCTGGGTAGCTCAGTTGGTTAAGTGTCTGACTTTGGCTCGAGTCAGGATCTCACAGTTTGTGTTTTCGAAGCCTGCGTCGGTCTCTGTACTGACAGCTCAGAGCCTGGAGCCCGCTTCAGATTCTGTGCATCCCTCTCTCTCTACCCCTCCCCAGCTCACACTCTGTCTCTCTCTCTCTCTCTCTCAAAAATAAACATTAAAAAGAGAGAGAGAGAGAGAGAGAGAGAGAGAGAGAGAGAGAAAAGAAAAAGGTGCCCCTCTGGACAAATTAGAAAAAGCTGTTCTTTCCTCCAGGCAGATATAGTTCCTCACCAGGGTGAAAGGTTTGGTCGGTGGAATGTGGGGCTGGATTTCAGGCCCCATTCCACTGATTTCCTTGGCCAGGCCCCTTGGTGCAGTGCACAGACTACATAACCATTCATGGCGGTCCTATCTGCCCATACTTTGTATCCTGGCTGATTTGTCCTCCACACAAAGGTGTCATCCAGAAGATGAAGCATTACATCAGACAAGATTTATATTGGAAATGTTGGTCTATCATGCAAGCTCTTTTTAGAACTTTAAGTGCTCGTGACCAACAATGTAATTTTAAATCTTTGTGTGTTGAAAGCCATAGAAAGTTAAGCCTTAAAGAAAATTTAGAAAAACCCCATGGCCTGGTAAAGTCAACAGAAGCCTCATCTTCTTTGATGAGTAATCTGCAGGCTTTCCACCAAAAAGCCTGGCAGACATTCTTGAAATGTCCAGGGACACTCCTCCTGCCCCCATGGGAACACATCTAGCAAGATCAAGTGCACAGGAGTGAGTGGACAAAGAGGTGTCCTGGGCCACGGTGAGAGTGACACGGAAACCACACCAAGACACCGGTGGCCACAGGGAAGCAAAGGATCTCAGGGAGGAGAAAATGCCTTGAGAAGAGGCTGCTTCAGCTCTTCTGATTTGTTCATTCATTTTACATCCGGCAGCCTCTGCACCTAATATGGGAGCAAGCTGAGTACAGAGAAGCAAGTCAGGAGCTTTCCCAGGACAGAGGACCTCCTCCCGGAGCCTGTGCCATCAGCCGCTGTGTCTACAAGTATAGCAGGCAGTGTAGACTAGCAGTTTAGGATGGGAGTCTGGAATCAGAATGCCTGGGTTGAAACCTCCACTCTCTCACTTTCCAGCTGTGAGACCTTAGACATGTTACTCAACCTCTAGTGATGGTTTCAAAACATGCCCACAATCCTCTGATTCTCCTCCCATCGCTCCTGTCACTGGAGTCTACATCCCTGCCCCTTGAACCTGGGGAGAGATTTGGAACAGACTGCAGCAAAAATGTAATTTCCAGGGCTAGGTTAGAAAAGAGCATGAAGCTTTTGATGGCTCCTTTTGGGACACTCACATGGGGAGCCTTCAGTGACAAAAGAAATTCAGCCACCCTGAAGCTGCTTGGGGAAGTTCATTCACAGAGAGAGATGCCTGAGGAGCCCCCATCACCAAGTGACTGAGAATTCATGGAGAGGTCCCGAGAGAGAAACACCTGGCTTATTTTCAGCCAACCCCCAAACTTGTGAGCAAAATAAATGCCTGTTATTACTTAGAGGTCATTTTTTGGGGATGGTTTGTTATAATGCAATAGACAGCTGACCCAGGCTTTTTGTTACCTGAAAAGGGACAGCTGCCATAAGAAAACCTAACTCTGTGGCTTAGGACTGGGAGGTGGACAGAAATTGTAAGGGTTTTGAGGATATTGGAAGGGGAAGCCTGATGGCCTCAAGAAGGCTGCAGGTCAGGCCTGAAAGAAACATGAGGAAGATGTTGTTGGAAGCAGGAGCAAAGGGGACCCTTATCACGCAGTGGGAGGAAATTAAGCAACATTGCCCTTTGAAGTGATGTGGACGACAGAGAATGTACCTAGTGACCCAATGGTTTGGGCTAAGGAGACTTTGAAGCAGAATGTTGAAAATGCCAACTGGATTATTTTAGCTACATATGATATAGAGAAAGATGAGTTTAAAAGGAAAGTTTAATTTTCAAGCAAACTTGTAGAGAAAATATTTAAAAGCCAGGGATTTTCTGGGTTTGAAAGTAAATTTTATTTCTCTTTCTCAGCCTCCTCTAGATAGCAAAAGATTCTCAAAGTCTGAAAGGGCCTCGGGACAAAGATAAAATCCAGGGTGGGACTGTAAGAACCTTTTGTTAAAACCTCAGAAAGAGCAAATGCTTCATAAAATCTTTCAGATAAAGACCCCCTGAGTATTCGAGAGCATGCCTCACAGATTATTAAATAACAAGGCTTCTAAGAATCTTAAAGGATTGTGCCTCAACAGTCTCACCAGAAGCTCAAGGTAGAGAAGAGCTGATCCTGAGGAGATTTGTAGTATAGCTTTTGGCTAATGGAGTGATGCTTAATAGGATCCGTAGGAAACCTACAAAGTCTTAAATAGAATTGTATTGTCAGATGCACCATCATCTCAGATAGAAAGCTACAGAATAGAACAAAATGAAAAAAGGCTACACAATTTTTTCAGACTTTGGGCCCCCAAGAAGGAAGCAAGCTGAGAAAGCTACTCAGTTGTAAACAGCAGCCATTTTTTAGTGAAGGAAGGGTGATTCAGAAGGTGGAACCCAGAGCCCAGAGGACAGAGCCAAGAGTCATTGGGGAACATTCCCAGGTAGAAGGACTGAGGCCTAATCAAGAAACTGGCAATCTGTGCCTGTCTGGAATTCACAATGTCTATGGACCAGGGACTGCTGGGTGCTTCCCCCATGACTTTTGAATGGGAATGTTTACAGTGATTATCCTAGGCCTGTCCCATCATTGTGTGTTGGGGTTGCATGGAGCAGATAACTTTTTCTTAGTTCACAGTCATTAGTGCTCAAGCAGCTGTGCCTGAGATATTGCCTCTGAGGAACCTCTTCCATGATGGGTTTAGATGATGAGATCCCAGTCCTCTAAGCTGAAACCTGATGCCATAATCACTGTTGGAAGGGAGTATGTGTAGTTTGCATGTGAGAGGGATGAAAATAGTTTATGTCCAGAGGATAGACTGTGCTGGTTTTAAACATGGATCAAATTTGTTGACATATTTCCTATCAAGAAATGGAATCGGGTGCCTGGGTGGTTCAGTCAGTTGAGCTGGAGTCAGTCATGACCCCAGGCTTTTGGGATCCAGCTCCGTGTAGGGTCTGCAATGAATATGGAGCCTGCTTGGGATCCTCTCTCTCTCTCTCTCTCTCTCTCTCTCCCTGCCCCTCCCCTGCTGGTGCACACACACTCTCTATCTAAAAATAAATAAATCTTTAAAAAAAAATAAATGGAATTAACACCCCCTTGTCTGTACGTGGGTAAACTTTGGTAACTGCCTTAACAAACAGAGTATGATAGGAATGACATTGCATGACTTCGAAGGCTGGGTTAGAGACAGTGACACACTTCTGTCTTGCTCTCTCTCAGGACATATGCCTTTAGATCCCTGAGTTGCCCAGGGAAGAAGTCCAGCTACTCTGAAGCCACCATGTTGCAGAGCTCATGTGGAGAGGCCATATAGAGGGAGAGATACCTGAGGAACCCCAGCTGGTCCAGCCCTGCTTGTTTGAGTCCTCTTGGCCCAGGTGCCAGATATGTGAGTGATGAAGACTCAGTCACAGTCTGACTACAACCCCAAGCTTGGGCTGGCTAAATAAATGAACCACTTCATTCTTTTCCTCCCAAACCTTCTCCTCTTGGGCCTGGTGCTCTGAATGGCCTTTCTTCCCACTGTTCACCCTCTGTCTCTGCCTTGTCTAGATCCCCATGCACTAGGGAACTGAACTGAAGTAAAATGGGGCTCCTGTCAGGTTCCTGAGTGCACAGAAGCCTGAAGTGAGTTTCCTTTGTGAGGACATTCCAGGCTATGGGCTTCTAAGGCAATGTGTTCCCACTTCATGGTGTAATGGGAGCAGGTCTCCTTACATGTATAAAGAGGAAAGAGAGGAGAGACAGGGCTCTGGGTCTGAGTTCCAGCGCCTCCATGACCTGACTTTGGAAACGAGCTGATTTAACTGACTTTCTTATCTGCAAAATGGGCTCAAGATCAAGGCTTCAGTGCAAAAAGTCAACATTCCATCTAGTCATAACACCACCTGGAGCATGGTAGGTGCCTTGAGGTTGTTAACGTCTCCACACCATGGGTAGATCTCATAGATGTGGTGGGAGAAATTTCTGAGTGATTAGCTTTGAGAGGGATGGATATTGACTGGGCAGGGGCCTGAGGGAAACTTCTGGGGTATTCCAAATGTTCTGTATTTTGATTCAGGTGGTATATACATACATAAAAGAATTCATCGAACTGTACCGCTAAAATTATCGTGTTTTGCTGTGTGTGTGCTACATCTCAATAAAGAAGTTGAGAAAATGTTAGTGTCGCTTCCTTTCATGCAGGAGTGATCTGTAGGAAGGAACTCTCTAACTGCCAGGACTTTTATTCCCCTTGGAACTGTCTGTCCTTCACTCTTCACCTCAAGTCCACCCTGACAGAAACCTTGGGTGGCGTTCTTCTAGCGCTTTGCATGAGCTGGCGGGCACTGCCATATTGGGCCTGAGGCAGGTTCCAGGATGGAACTGGGCTGGAGAACCTGCTAGCCTCCTGCTCCGGAGGGTGCACAGTGGCTGAACTGTGGGGTCCTAGATACCACTGGGGGCTGGTGAGTGGGAAGGGGGTCTTTCCAGTCCCAACAAAGAATCCAGGGCTTTTGGTGGGCCACAGGGTGTTCAGAAACAGTGAGCCACAGGGGCATGTCCTTGGCCGATGGGCCTGGTTCCTGGAAGGAGAGGGGGAAGGGGCTGCTGCCGAGGGCATCCGAGCTGGGCCGAAATAAAGGGCTTGTTCTCCTCACAACCCTGCTATTTGAGGACCTGGGGCCATGACGTCCCTCAGAGTTTCCATTCTCTGCGCTGCAGCTGTTGGTTACGTGTTTCATTCAACATGCTTTGCAGGAAGCAGCAGGCTCCACATTCCAGGGCTTTTAGTCATTTTTTCTCTCAGAGCTTTGGGGCTGGGATTAGAACGTCCTTCAAACCACACTGTCCTCGGCTGGAATCCCAAGAGGAAGTGGGTGGGTCCCTGGGGGATGAGAACACAGGCCCAAATTCAGGGGCGGAATGAAAAAAGATTAAGGCCAGCACAAGTAAACTCCTAGAGAGATCACGAAGCTGAGGCCCAGGTTTGGCGAGGGTTGGAGGCTATGGGTGGTGACTCTTGACCTGCCAACCATGGGCCAAGGGGGATGTAGATTTTTGGTGTGTGTGTGTGTGTGTGTGAGAGAGAGAGAAAGAGAGAGAGAGAGAGAGAGAGAGAGAGAGAGAGAACAGAGTCAGTGGTGGCTTTTCATTCCAAGGGTCCCACATGCTCATCCCCTCACTTTGGTCGGCTGAGGGAGAGTGTGACATGTGGCTCACTTGCTGCAGGGGTGAGTGTTGGGTTTGGTGAGTGTTGGGTTTAGAAAATGGACCCCACAAATACTTGAACCCAGAGAAACCACAACAAATGTTTGCTGTGTGTCTGCTACACTCCTGGCTCTGGACTGGGTGTTGGGAATACAGAGGGGATAAAACAGACTCCATCCTGTCCTTGTAGTAAGGCCTGGGAAATACGGCCTGGAAGGTAGCCACTGGGGTAAAGGAGACAGAGGAGCAGATTAAGGGAGTGAGGAGTGGTAGACAGAAGATTCTGGTGGACAGAGACGAGGCAAGTGTAGACGCCACCATAGATCACTCAGATGGTGCAGAGCTGAGACAGCATGAAGGAAAGGGCAGAGCCCAGGCAGGGTACTTAGTAGCACAGGGTGGCTGAAACTCTGGAAGGGAGAAGGTGGTGGATGCCGGCAAAGTCCCGGGGGTCCTGAAGCCTGAATCCCCCCTCAGATCTTCCCCAGAGGGAAGGGCCACCCAGCTGGGTGCCACTCTTTCCTCCGAGTAGCTGGGGCAGAAGGAAGGAAACCCTGTGATAAGAGTCTAATCCAGTACTTAGACAAAAACACCAAAGCGCCTTTGCTCCCTTTGGCAGAGAGAACTACAAATGGGCCCCCCATCCTGGTCTCCCACCTTAATCCCTGAATATGATGAACTATCAAGGGTCCGATTCTGTAACATTATATGGCAAAGGGATTTAAAAACTAATTAAGGTTCTGAATCACTTGACTTTGGGTTAATCAAAAGGGAGATTATCTGAGGGGTGTGCTTAATCTAATCACGCGAGCCCTTTAGAAGCAGAGAGATTTCTCTGGCTGGTGGCAGGAGAGGAGGTCAGGGATTTTAAGCATAAAAGGGGATTCCAGGTACCGTTGATGACGGGAAGATGCAGGGGACCACGTGGAAGGGAAGGGACCTGGAGAATGTCCCTAGGAGCTGAGAGGGACTCAGGGGATGACAAGCGAGGGGGCAGTACCTCCCTCAGTCCTACAACCACAGGAGCAGAGTCCTGTTAGAACCTGAAGGAACTTGAGAGCAGATGCTTTCCCAGACCTTCTAGACACAAGCCTTGGTTTTGGCCTTGTGAGACCCTGAGCAGAGAATCCAGGTGAGTCCACCTAGACTTCTGACCTTCGGAACTGGGAGATAATAAACGGGTGTTGTTTTTAGCTGCTAACTTTGTGATAATTTGTTATGAAGCAATAGACAGTGAATAACACCCCCACTTTCTCATTTCCTCCAAGAAGGTGTGTGAGGGGGGTACGATGACTCCCCCACTGCAGACGGGGCAGGCTGGGTGAGCCGATCTGTTTGCACGTGTCCAGACCGGAGCTCAGGTCTGAGGCCAGCTGAACCTCAGGCGCTCCGCCTTGGCCTTGGCCGACTTGGTGTCTCGTCTTCCCACTTAGAGCGGAAGGGGAGGGCTGTATCTTACACACCCCTTTATGAGAATAGCCCAGCAGCTCCTTCCATGACAGGCTGCGGGCTGCAAAGTTGTCCCGACCCTGCATCCCCTGCAGAAGAGCAGAGCTCTGGGCAGAAACAAGACAAGGGCAGCAACCTCCCCCCTCCCCCTTCTTCTCAGATGACAAGTCTGGGCTCTGTCAAGGCAAGAGCCAGGGGCTGGGAGGCAAGGAGCAGGAAAGTTTGGCCACGTCCTTCCGCACCCCCATAAAAAAGCATTCTCTGACTGGTGGGTGTGGGGATGTCTAAACTTTACACTTGCTTTCGGAATCATTTGTTGGTCGGGTACCCCTGGGAGTCCAGAAATATTTGCAAGGAGGAAGGTTACGTTTCTGCTTTATTGATTAAAAGGCGCTAATGAAGATTTTTTTTTTTTCATTTCCACATGAGGCCTTTTCTAGAAATCTTCTCCGATTCTTCCCAGATGGTGTCCAGCTCTTTCCCCACAGCCGCTGGCAGGGTGGGGCCTTGAAAGTAGGGGTTTTGTGTCTGGCAGACCTGGGATCTTAGCTCTGTCACTTATCCACTGAGAGTGGGGGTGGGTGGGGGGCGGGCAGGGCAACCTCCCAGGCCTCGGTTTCTTCGGAAAGACAGTTTCTGAGACACAGTGGGCCAGCAAGTATACATACACGGTGCCCGACAGGCAACAAGGGAGGAGTAAACATTGCTTTCCTTCTCTGCCTGCCTTACTGCAACACAACAGCCCCCTTGGAAATATTTTTTTGACAACTAGAAAATAATTTTTATCCTGATGACAGGCGGGCCTGGTCGACCAGCGGCAAAACTCTTCCGTCAGCAAAGTCTGCCTGTGTGCTCCACCTTCTCAAAGCCACTTCCTCGATCTGTATCCCGTTTCCTTCTTTCGGGCTCTGCCTGGCCAGATCCCAGGGCCCTGGGGGTGGACACGCTGGAAAGCCTTTGAAAAACTCTCAGAGTTCAGTATTCGGGAGGGAGGGTAATCCCTCATCCTGGGGACGGATCTCATGGTTGAATCCCAGTTCATGGGGCAGACAGGCAGAAGAGGGATATTTTGGGGGTGGGGTGGGAGGTGTTGCCAGGTCCTTGCAGATGTCTGGGGGGGTGGGGACCATGAGAAGTGGCTGTATACAAGGCTTCCTCCAGCTTGGTTTGTCTCAACTGCGTGTTTGGAGTTTGGAGATTTGATCCAAATCCTCTTAGATGTAGGTTTTGCTGTCAAGGAATCTCGGGGGTGGGGGGTGGGGGGTGGAGGGTAGGGAGGGAGAGAAATCTGCTCGATTTAAATTTTTCAAAGTTTCCATAGTGAGAGCTGAGCTGAGCAGGTCCTGAGAACGGGGCATAAGGTTGTCATGTGTTTAGGGGGTGAGAGGGACTTCAGGGTCTGGGCCCAGGACCCTCAGCCCCACGGCAGGGAAGAAGAGAAAGGATGGAGGAGTGGGGTGACCTTCGTTCTCTCCTACTGAGGAGGTGGAGATCTTGGGACGCTCTGGGAGGTAGGGTGATTCGGGCCCCCGATCCCCTGCCGTGCACATCCCTGGGGGTTAGGGGCAAAGCTGGCTCCTCACAGGGCTGCCTTCCGGGGCAGAGGCTGCAGGAGGTGCCAGGTGGGCCTCGGTGAAGTGGGGCCCGCTGCCCAGGCTGGGATGCCG
This sequence comes from Prionailurus viverrinus, assembly GCF_022837055.1. Taxonomy (NCBI): domain Eukaryota; kingdom Metazoa; phylum Chordata; class Mammalia; order Carnivora; family Felidae; genus Prionailurus; species Prionailurus viverrinus. The sequence continues at coordinate 63,250,303 of NC_062563.1, read as the reverse complement.
AGGCTGGGGCCGGGGACTGCCCTCAGCTGCCTCCGCCCTCCTCCCCTGAGCTGTGGGCTCAGAGCTGAGCCAAGCATAAAACAGACAGCCTCTCTCCGCCTTTCTGTTCCCACCCCCATCCTGACAGAGTCTGGTTTTCATCACCCATTAATCACTGAAGCTTCCCACAGCCTGTGTCTGTCTGTCCACACTCACCAGCCCCCTGGGCCCTGAGGGGACGGATAGACAGACAGGCAGATGGTCTCTGACTTGGGGAAATTTAGGGTCACAGCTCCGTACGCCAGGCAGGGGAGAGGCTTGCTTCCTGAGCGTGTTAGGTCATCCCCACCCCCAGCCCGGCTTGAAGCTGCCAGCCTGGCCCACCTCACCCTGGCAGCAGGCGACGGGGGCCATTAGCTGTCCTGTTCACCAGGAAGGAAATGGGTTGGAGGGCCGAGGAATTCTAATTAAGCTTCCCCAGCTGGCAGGCCTGCTGGCGGATGGGAGCTGGCATCTCCAAGCCCGCTAGAGTTGGTGCCAGCCCCGTTCGGCCTGGCCCGCCGGATGCCCACCTGCCGCTGTGGGAACCCCGGCTTGGGGCTGCCTTGCAAACTCCCCGAAGATTCTCAGATGCTGGCTCAGCCTAGCTCTCTCTGGCCCTGTCCTCATCTCCTTCAGCCTCCTTGCCATGACTCACCTGAAGGAGGTGGCCCTCTGGGGTCACGTTGCCATGTGGGACTCCACCCGGCCCCACGCTGGAGACGTAAGTTCTGACCCGGTTCTCCCTGACCCACTGTGTGTAACTCACAGCCTCTTTAGGTCTCAGCTCCCTTGACTGTGATAGTCACAGTCACAGTCACAGTGCCTGGCCGAGGAGGGCGCCCATCAGTGTTGGGAAGCCCCTAGATGCCCCAGTTGCCCTGGCCCGCCAACCCACTTGGGGTATGGGCTGAGGGTTGGTGGGCAGTCCAGCCTAGGGCTGGGAGTGTCAGTAGCAGGTGGCAGGCAGCCAGGGGCTCCCCAGTCGTGGTCACAGCAGAGAGCTGAGACAGAGTCGGAGAACCTGGAAATGACACCAAGTTAGTCTTTCCTTCCTGTCCAGCCCTCTGTGCTCTCCCAGAGCTGTGTCCCCAGGTCCCAGAGGTCCTCAGCTCTGGCCACACTTCCAGCCTTTCCCCAGGGCAGGCCTCTGTCATTACACATCCCTCACCAGCCAGGCTGCCCCGGTGGGTGACTGCAGCTCCCCAGATGGTTCCCACTGATGTTGGAGAGCGACACAGGGGTCCACTGCTGGCCCTGCCATGCAAGATCTCCACGGGCACGGAGCCCCTCAGATGGCAGAACCCACCAGAAGCCAGATTCTGAAGTCATGGGACTCCTCCCCGCAAATCCAGGACGTACATCTGCATATCATTGCACAGTGATTTGCATTCATTTGCATCCAAGTCCACATCCATCCCACCCCACACCGCTTCTTCTTCCACCTCTAGTTGGACTAAATATTTAGCCAGCACCTCCAAAGTTGTAGTGTCTAAACCCTCAACCCAACCCCATCCACTTCAAGTGTGATTTGAGGAGCTAGTGTCTGCATAGGCCTGTATTTGGGCTGTCAGGGGACGGAAGTGGAGGGGAAATAGAATCCCTACTCTTGGGGTGTTCACAGACTGGCCGGGAAGACAGAATTCCTGGGTGGGATGTGGGAAAAGTGGTAGAGAGGGTACACCCGAGTGTGCAGTTGATGCAGGTGGCAGGGGGCAGTGCTGGGAGCAGGGCTGGAGGAGCTTCGTACATGCTGGCCACTGTGTTGGAGAGTGGTCCCCGATATCCAGGGCTGAGTAAGAAACTCATCCAGCTCACCAGCTCATCCGGGGCTGAGTAAGAAACTGGATCCCAAGGCTGACTTTGGAGCAGGCTCTACAAATGGTCGCCTTGAATTGTACCATGACCTGCTCTTGGCCTGGACAGATTGGACCGAGTGTGGGGCCAGGGCCAAAGACAGCCTTCAGAGGCTGACATGAGAGCTCTGGATGGGCAGGAGCAACTGCCCCACCCAATCTGATCCCCATTCAGAGGGGAGGGGTGAGGGAACTGAGGTACAGAGGGGAGAGGTGACATGCTTCAGAGGCCCCCCGCACAAAGAGGAGCCGGACATAAACCTGGCAGCCAGGTTCCTTGGCCTGTGCCCTCGACCCCCACCCTCTATAGTCTCTCGTGAAGGGATGAGCTGGACTGGACCCCGGGGAGGAGCTAACAGAGAGGGGTTAGTAGGTCCGGGCGCTGGGGTCTGACTGCCTGGGTTCAAATCCTGGCTCCACTTCGGGGAAGCCACTCCATTCTTCACCCGAGGTTTTCTCATCTGTGGAGTGAAGCCTAGCGACACCTCTTCCTCACGGGCACTTGACTCACTTTGCACACGGCCCAAGAGAGTTCCGTAGTAAGTGTGTTCTGCATGTCTGCCGTTGGGTGGGGATTGAGGGAGGAGGAATGGGGATGGCCAGCTGTGGTCTATGTGAGGAGATCGGCCAGACTGGAGCAGGTACTGCCCAGGGAAGGAGAAGGGAACAAGGCTGGGTCTGGGGGAAAGGAGCCCCAGTGCTTGGGGACATTGGTCCCTGGGCTCTGCCGTCATTCCAGAGAGGAAGATGTGGTAGATGTGTCCAGAGCTGCCCAAGGTTTGGCAGTCTCTCTTTACTGACCTTACCCGGCCACTTATATGGATGCCGGGTCTCCAGGGGCAGGAGGGTGCCATGCCCTATGACTCTCAGGTCCTGAAAATGCTGCCGACTGCCAATGGTCAGCCTTCGAGTCCCATAGTGTGATGAGACTTTGAATTGCCTGATATGGGACTTGACAACAATACTTTAAGGTTAAGTCCTACTTTCTCTGGGTTCCTTACAAAAATGAGGGATTTTTTTTTTTTTTTAATCCCAAGAAGGATGAGGACTTAGTCTCTCCATATCATTGTGAAAAGATAACCAGCTGCCCATTGTCAGTCAGGGCAGGAAGGGCAGGTATCCATAAGGAGGGGAAGGGGTTGCTGGACAGGAGCAAGAGAACAGAATGAGGAGGGGCTGGGATACATGAAGATAAAACCAGAAGGCTCCATTATAGGGAGCTACAATGTGCAGAAGCAGACACACACGTAGGCATACATTCCTGCCCACTTACAGGCCCACAGACCATCCTCAACAGGCTTAAGGGGTGGCAGGCTGGCATACAGTTTTCTGGAATGCTTTTTTAAGAGAGAGTCTGTCTAGGAGTTTAGTCTATGATAAAGCAAGGCAGAATGAGTTCACCCTCTCCTTACACCTTTTATTTAAGCACATTTGGGAGATGCATTCATACTGTTAACTGGGGTTAAAATATAGGCTTGGTGCTCTGTCCCTTCTTTGTCCCAAAGCTGTGGGACGGGAAGAAACATGGGGAAGATAGATGAGCCGAGATCAGCCTCCACCTCGGGTCCCAAGCCAAGTGTGTTGGCATTAGCCCGGTGCAGAGACCCACGGAAAGGTGGCCTGACCTGGTCTGGCACATGTGGGGTCAGCTGGAGGGTCAGGTCCTACCCAGTCCTTGATGGCAACCTGTCCTTGGTCAAGTCAATCAGCTTCCCTGGGGAGAATGCTCCAGGCCTTTTCTTTTCCACTATTGGCTTCACGCTATTCCTGGTTCCTGGCCTTCCTCCTGCAAATCCTGTGAGTCTCTTTTAGAACTCCTCCCTCCAGTGTGAGTTAGACCCTTTATGACATGGGTCACTCCCCTAGTGTAACTGACATACAGGAGAGTCAACAGAGCTTAAGTGTACAGCTGGATGCATTGCCACCTGTGTGTCTATACCCACAAAACCACTAGATCAAGATATCGAACATTTTAGCTCCACGGAAGGCCTCTCATGCCCCTCCTCAGGAAATACCACCCCTAGAGGTGACCGGTAGTCTACCTTCTGCCACCATTGACTCAGTTCGTCTGTTCTTAACCTTCTTCAAATGGTACCACGTAGAATCGCTTTGCGTCTGGCTTATTTTAGTCCATCCCCGGGAGATTTGTCCATGCTGTTGTACGTTGCAGAAGCTTTATCACTGCGTAAGTGTTCCATTACGTGAGTACACCACAGTCTGTCTGATGATTGCCCTATCGATGGATATTTGGTTTGCCCAGTTTGAGATGCCATGAATAAAGCACTCATGTGGCATATATATTCATAGACACGTGCCCTTGACTCTCCTGGGTATGTAGCCAGGAGAGGACTTGCTGTGTGGTTCGGAGGTTGGAGAGATCACAGTCCTTCCTTCTCAGTGGCTAGGCCTTGGGACACAGCAGTTTTAACAAAATAAGCTGTCCATCCTCCCCAGTGTCTTCCCACCTCCCAGTGAAGTTTCTTGGGAAGGTCTCACACACTGCCAGATGTGAGGAACTGGACGAACCGCCCTGGAGTGCTCTGCACCTTTAAAGAGTCCCATGAAGAGGTCTGCAGTGCTGCAGAGGGTGTTGGGGGCCCTCCCTTGGGGTTGGGAAGGAGGTCAGGAGCGGGTGGGGGCTAGGGCATCCAGGCAGGAAGGATGCGACTGCGTTACCCAAGAAGCTGGCAGAAATGAAGCTCCAGGGTTAGCGACCTGTCCAAAGTCACATGGCCAGTACATGGCTAGGACCCTTGTCACCTCAGGCGGGCTTCTTTCCAGCCCAGAGTAAGCTGCTTTCTCTATGGGGGAGGCATTTCAGGACAGTTAGGGGTCAGGGTCATGATGCTGCTGAATGCCCTGAGATCAGACTCGGGCAACCCTTTCTTGGGCTTTCTACCCCTGTCTGCTAAGCCTCCCTGCCTCTGGCCTGGTCTCTTCCCAGGGAGACATTCACAGGCCTTGCATAGCCTGAGTCAGAGCCATGGGTTGAAGGAGAGACAGACAGAGCCTGGGGGCTGGCATTGCCCAAGACTCTGTGCCAGGACCTGTTGGTCTATCTGTGGGTGAGTGGAGGCAACCCCCAGAGAACATTCCTGGAAAACCGTTCGCCCTGCATGACCACCTCAGGCTTTTTTTTCTTGGCCAGAACATCGGATTAGGGGGCAGGTTAGCAAGGCTGGTGGGATGTTTTTCAGCATCTGCTGAGGCTTTAGCGGGTCAGAAGAAGGGCCACCGTGGCCCCCTGGGGAACTGACAATGGACACCTTCACTGTCAGCTTCTGGATGGTGTGCTCTCAACCAATACCAGGTTGGTTCACGGTGACTGAATTTGCTGTTCTCCAAGAAGAGAGGCTAGGCGTGCGCGCGTGCGTGTATGTCTTTGAGTGTCCAATTACTACTTCACCATTCATTCTGCAAATAGTTACTGATTGCTTATTACACGCCACCAGGGATTCTGCAGTAAATAAAAGGGACAAGGTCCCCTCTTCAGAGGAGCTTTGTGGACCCAGAACATATGCCTCCAAGTGATTCTGTGTGTACCTGAAGTATGTCTTTGCTGGAACATGTGACTGCCTCTGTGTGTGTGTGGTGGAGGGGGGCGGGTTCCTGAATATCCGAGTCTGTGTGTGCGTGTTTGTGTCTGTGTGTACTTGAACATATGTGTCTGAGCATGTGTCTATGAAGGGGAAAGAATTACTCATCCACTCAGAAGACTGTTCAAGAAAGACCTCTCCCAGAGCAGTTACATTTTCATAAATACAAACAATCAGATAATGAGTTCATTTCCGATTTCGAGTTTGATGCCAACATTCCAGTGAAACAAGACGTGCTGGCAGGCTGCTGCTCTCTGTGTGGCTCGGATTAGCTGGGGGAAAGTACAGGGGTGAGACCTGCCACTTGCGGGCTGCAGGGGGTGGGAGGAGTGGGGGTGATCTACAACCAAAGGAGCAGCTGCATGTGCCTGGGGCTGAGAAGCTCCTCACCCTTACCCGGGCATTGGGAGACCCCCGACAGCCTGCACGAGGCCCGAACTCCTCCATTCACTCCTTTGGGAGTAAGGATGGGCAGTAGAGTCGGTGCAGCTTTATAAATGGTGATGGCCTCAGAAGGGGTGGCCCAGCTGGCCGCCGTGAATTACGGAAGGCACCCAGGCCAGAGCCCAGAGAGGCCTGCCGCGAGAGCACAGAGCAGAGTGCAGAAGGAGGTTGTGCGTGGAGCCTAGAGAGAAGGTGAGGGGCCACACCCACACCACAGCCCCTGCTTCAGCCTGGATTCCCACGGCAGGAGTTGAGTACACCTCCTCTACTCTGCCCTCTCTGGCCTTCATGTAGGCTGGTCCCTCTCCTTGGAATGCTCTTCCAACTCGACAGGTCCAGATTGATGCATCAGTTAAGATCCAAACATGCGCCTCCATGAAGCCTTCCCTAACTCTGTGGGCCGGAAGCACTTTTCCCCCCTCGGTAGTTACTGCCTTCCAACCGTCTCCTGTTTTTCTTCCACGGGTCCAACGCCAGGAGGGCGGGCTTTGTGCTGCATACAGCTGATTTGCCCCTGCAAGTCCCAGCCGGCCTGAAGGTGGGCTGTCCCTGGAGGCTGGCTGGAAAGGTGAACTGAGCCAGATTCAGCAGCATGCTCTGTCAGGGGAGCCTGTGAAAGGTTATGCCCTGAGATCTGCCCTGGCACAGAATCGGAGACCCACTGGCACTAGGAATGCCTTGGCAGTTGGACAGGGGTTGAGAGAAAGGCATCTGGGGGGAGGGGCTGGGAAAGGAGAGGGGCCTTCCCTAGGAGGCATGACTTGAACCCCAAATCAAGACATCTGTGAGACATCAGGGAATTATGCTGGGGTGCGGAAACTACCGATAATCGATTCAGAGGCAGAGGCTAATTGTTGGCAATTAAGCAAGAAAAATTCAGAGGACATCTGTTTGTCCATCCTTCCATCCATTGACCCATTCATGCATTCAACAAGCAACAGGGAGCACCTTTACATGCATACAAATAACATACATTATTCAACTACTCCTCCATCCGAACAGCTGGGGCGGGGGGGGGGGGGGGATGTATCGTTATCTCAGAGGGGGAATCTGAGCCTCAGAGAAGTTGAAGTCAATGTTCAGGGTCACACAGCTGCTAAAGGCCTGAGCGGGATTTACACTCAGGTCAGGCTGCTTCTCCGAAGCCTGGGCGCTTCCCACGCCAGCGCTAGCGAGGAACAAATGGATTATTTCTCAGTCTCTCTACAGCTCCAGGCTGAGCTGGATCATGACCCTCCGGCAGTGTGATTAAGCCTTGTTCTTTGTCTGGAAGTTCAGCCTGTGGCCCCACCCTGTGCCCCCACCAGAATTTTGCTATAAACCAGCTGTCTTTATCTTTTAAAATCTTCAGTGACAAGGCCGTTTGTAGGGGCAGGGTCCTAACCCAAAGGAGCAAAGCTCTGCCAGTGGAATTTCTAGTGTAGGGGGAAGTTTTGCTGGGGAGGGTCCTCCGACTTGCTAAGAGGGAGGACTGTGCTGACAAGAGCCCATGTTGGGCTGAAGAGGGAGGTAGAGATTAAAATGCCCTAAAAAATCACCTGGGAGGCGGTTACCAATGCAGATTCCGGTCTCCATCCCTGTAGAGTTTGATTGAGCAATCTGGGGTGTGCCTGGAAATCTGAATTTTTAAACAAGCCCTAAAGGTTTTTGATGTGAGTGGTAGCAGACCAACAAAAAAATCCCTAAATGGGTTTTACAGGACAAGGAAATCCTGTACAACAAGACTTTCCTTAATGCACCTGAAGATCACACTTGTTTAGATTCATCACAAGCTGACTGGTACTGAGCTGAATACTTCAAATCCTTCACTTTTTAATATGTGCCGAGGCAGGTGTTTTCTTGGACCGCAAAAGCACATCCTGATGTTAAACTCTCTTCAGACTCACTTCTTAAATGTGTCCTTTCCACGTAGCCTGACCAAACCTTTCGGATTTTATTATTCAGTGTATTTCCTACCCCGCTCAGCTTTGATGGTCTGCAAATTTGAGAATTCTACCATCCACATCTTCATCTCTGACAAACACGTTGAAGGGGCCAGGCCCAGGCTGGATGGGAAGCTCTCTCCATGCTGTCACAGGCTTCCAGGCCCGTGCCCTGAGGACCCCCATGTCCTTGGACATGTCCAAGGACACATGGCCGGCTCCACCCTGCAGGTCTCCATCACAAAGGCTGCAGCCACAGAGGCTGCGCACATAGGGTGTCCCCCCACCATCCCATCAGGACACAAAGGCCACCTGGATCAGGCCCTAAGCTCACTGCTTACTGTATTTTGGATGCACAAGCCCATCTTTCCACGGTGTATCCAGAACCATGATGTCAAATTCACCAAAGGGTAGCACAGGTTTCTCTCTGCAGTCCCTTCTGAGACCAGGGCCTGCCTCGGCATCTGTGCCGCAGTTGGCCATCTTGAGTGGCTAGGCCAAGAGACCTATGTCTGTGTTTGTGACCCATGAGAGGAGTTGGGATGGGTGGAGAGTGGGGGGCAGGAGGGGAAGGCAGACGCTTGTGAGAATTCAGTTTTCCTCACGGATAAGAGGCTGACGTCGGAATTAGCTGGAAGCCTTGGAATGCAATTCCTCCTTTCCTGCTGGTGGAGGGGGCTGAACCGCTGCCTCAGGCTTCCTGAGGAGGAACTCGAGCCCCTGACTGGTTACTGCATGCGTGCGTGCGTGCATGCGGGTGTGAAGTCGGGAAAGAGGGGAAGAGAGGGGCTCTGGTGACTTCAATGTTCTGTGCCTGTCTGGGAATACAGAGCCCGGAAATTTGATCAGGGACTGAGGAGTGCCAGACGCTTCCCACATTTCTCTGAGGGCTTTCTCACCAGGACTCGGGTTTCTTTGGAGTATCCTTCCCCCTAAGCGTGTCCCCCACTCTAATGGTGGGGGTGGGGTCAGGAAGCAAGCCCCCCCAAGCCTTAGTTATTCTGCCTAGTGGTCTCTGAAACCACCATCAGCTGCTGGAAGGGAAAAGGGGGTGGGTGTTGGGGAAGAGCCCCCCCAGCCCCCTCAGAGCACTCCACTGGGCTGGCGAGGTCCAGTGCTGGGTATCCCTGGGAAAGGAGGAAGTTTTCCCTTTCTGGGTTCAAGTTGTCCTTAGCCCCTGTGGAACTGTCTCATGCTCCCTGAGGGCAGCTGTTCTGGAACTAACCCCTCTTTCTCTCCCTGCCACCCCTGTGGCCTCTGGCTCCCTGACTCAAGCTCTTTTAGGGGCAGGAGTGAGAGTGGCCACCTCTCAGCCATTACTGGGGGGCACTGGCCCTCCCCACGCCTCAGCTGGTGCCCAGTGGTCGGGAGCACTTCGCCACCCAGGCCTGACCGACAGGAGCTAAAGGCAGCAGCGGCTATGGCAGAAGTTTTGGTGTGTAAAAAGGAGAGAACATGGAGGTAGCTGAGGGCGGAGAAAAGAGGAGACTGCATCCTGGCTTTTCAGGGGTCAGGATCTGTAGCCGCACAAGCAAGTGGCCCTCAGGGATTCAGCTCTGAGCCACAGCTGTGCCTGCCCCAAGGAGGTGGGAGAGGCCTCTCACCTCAGTTTTCCACGAGGTAGAAATGGGGAGCTGAGGACAGACATGAACAGCAACCAAACCTCCTTTATGCCTAGCATGCTTGCCGGGAAAGTCAGGGCCCTGGGTTCAGGTCTACTTTGTCATAAGCTGTCTTTGGGGGGCTTCTCTATCTTGTGGATGTGGGCTGCTGTGACTTCACGGTGAAGTGCCAGGGGTCTGAGATGCCACAGGATAAATGGGGTTCATCCTCCCAAGGTCAGGTTTGCCAGATTATGGGAGAAAAAACTATCATCAATTAAAGAAAAAAAAATTTTAAGTTTATTTACTTCAAGAGAGAGACAGAGTGTGCGAGCGGGAGATGGGAAGAGAGAGAGGGAGAGAGAATCCCAGGCAGGCTCCGTGCTATCAGTGCAGAGCCCAACACAGGGATCGATCCCACGATCCGTGAGATCTTGACCTGGGCTGAAATCAAGAGTCAGATGCTAAACCAACTGAGCCACCCAAGCGCCCCCTATCATCATTCTCATACTGAAACAGCCATGTATACGTTACGAAATTGAAAGCATCATTCACACCAATTTTTAAGAAAATACAACATTTCAAACAAATCTCAAACTTGGAGCCCTTTCAAGCTATGGTCCCCAGAGGCTCATTCTTTACTGCTTTCAGACAAATACTCAAGCCCTCTATACCTCAGTTTCTTCATCTGAGTAGTGGGATAACAGTACTCCTACACTTAACAAGGAGTCTGTGAGGGTAAATGGAGGTGGGGTGTGAGGAAAGGCTGGACAGAAGCAGGCATTTCCTCCTCTGTCCCGGCCACTTTCAGGGCTCTAAGGGCTGCTGTCCCAAGAGAAAACTCTCATTTAATGGTTCACTGGGCTTCCCCCAGCTGAGCTGGGTGTGACAATCTCTGTCTCCTGGCCATGTGCCTGGTCACCCAGTTGTCAATGGCCTGGAGACTTCCTGCTTAAGTCCTCTCCACGATGGGGACGGTCTGATGCAGGGCACAGGGATCTGGGAAGGGTTGGGCATCCCCCAATACCCATCCCTTCCTCTGTCCCAATACCCCTTCCTCAGTCACTGAGTCTGGAGAAGCTGGAGGGAGAGGGGGCTTGGAGGAAGGGATGGGGTATTCCTTCTTCCTGAGGCTCAGAGTACCAGAAGCATTTCCAGTGCTATACCTAGGAAGGAGGTTGTGAACTGCCAAGCTGTGGGCTGAATCTGGACCCTACCTATGTTAGTGTGGCCCACAGCATACTTTAAAATTTGGAAAACCCACCTAAAAAGCTGAATTTATTTCTCATTTATTTAGAGCTTAGGCCTGACCAGTTTGGCCCATAAGACACTAACGGGCCAGAGTAAGCAGTCACTGCTACGTTCACAGCAGACTTTGCCACAGTCCCCACCACTCCCTAATGCATCCCCCTCCCCCCACCCCAGGCCCACCTGTCCGGTTCTTCCATTCACAACAGCTGTCAGCAACTGTGGGCAGGAGAGGGTGTTCTCTGCATCTCCTGTGAGGAGAGATGTTTGGTCAGCTGGAGCATGACACCCATAGCCCAGAACATGCTCTTAATTTAAAACTGGAACATTTCTGATGCTCTGGAGTGGCTAGTGAGAGTCAGGTGGCAGGGAAGGTCAGGGAAGCCAAGCGGGGTGGAAGGTTCCAGGTCCTCCTCTTTCTGCCTCCGTGGGTCACCATCGGCCCCACATGCTGCCCTGTGCATTGCAGGGGCCTGGGGGCTGTAGGCATAGATCCCCAAGGGAATACAGTTCTGCTGGGGCTACTGGAAAAGAAACCAAATGGTCACATTATCCATTATTTGGATTCCTGACTCTAGTGACCAGTCTCCTACACTGTCTGGGGTAGGTAGGTGGGAGTGTCAGTGCTGACACAGCCCTGCATGGATCCCCCAGAACAGCTTCCCTGAAGGGAGTGGGCCTCCGTGTCAGGCTGGCAGTCCCCACTTCCCAAACCTCTCAGATGGGGGGTGACCACAGCGGTGAGGTCAGGGCCCCTCTTTGCCATTCATTCATTCATTCGCTCATGTATTCAGTTCATACTTGTAGAGTGCCTACTCAGAACCAGCAAATGCCAGAGGCACCACTTCCTCCTGAGCGACCTTGGGCAAGTCACAATCTCTGCACCCACCTCTCTCATCTGTAAAATCAGGGCATCGTAGCATCCGCCTCTGAGGGTTCTTAGGAAGATCAAATGACACGATGCTGTCTCGGCATGGAGCTGTACGCAGTAGGCGCTCAATAAAAGGTATCCGTGTCCCCAGTACTACGACCACTAAGGCTGGTCAGCTCTGACCTCTGTGGAGTCTTGCCGCCTCTGGCCTCCCCGCTCTCCTCCCGCACCCGAGTCTGGACCCCAAAGCCGGCCCGCCAGGTGCACAGAGGCCCCATTCTCCGGACGCGCGCGCGGCCCCTCGCCCCTCGCCCCTCGGGGGCACCCTGCCCGCTGACCCGGCGACCCCGCCGTTTGCGCGGGCAAAGAGGGGCCTTTTGTTCCGGGGCCGCCCGCCCGGGCCGCGCGGCTCCCGCCCTAATCCGGCTAATTACCGTCCACATGGCGGCGGCGCGCGCTCGCCCACCGCTTTCCCACGGCCGCGAAGAAAGCCCCTCAGTGCGGCGCCAGAACAGAGAGCGATTCAGCCGCCGGCCCCGCGCCCCTCCGCCGCCCCCTCGCTGCGTCGTCTTCGCTCTTGTCCTCTGGCTCTCTCCGCCTGTCGCTCTGGGCTGTCCCCGCACTGTGTCTCTCCGATCCTTTCTGTCCCCCTCTGTCTTCTCTCTGTCTCTCTCCTTCTGCCCTTCTCTGCCTGTCCCCTCTGAGGCCTTCCGTCTGTCTCTCCGCTCCCTGGATCTCTCCCCCAGGCCACGGTTCAACGTGCCTGCTCACCTTGGGTCCATCTGGGGTCGCAGTGTGCCTCAGGCCCTCCCTTCTCTCCTTTCTGGGGACCCCAGGGTCCAAGCCCCTTCTAAGTGTGAGGAGACCAAGGATGCGCTGGGCCCACGCCATGACTTTCTCATGGTTTGGGAGGATGTTCTGGGCTCTTTCTGGTGGGAGGCAGCTCCAAGACAGTGAGAAGCATGGGAGATGTCCAGTGCTGGGCCAGGGAAGGTATGGTGGGGCTCCCACAGGAGTGTATGAGGAGGGAGCTGCGGGTGGACCCAGGATGCTCAGCTCATGGTGTCCTGTGGCCAGGCTACAAAGAGGAGCAAACTCTGAAGCAGTCCCAGCCTTGGGGGCAGCCACCAACCGCAAAGGGGTTGGCCAAGGAGAGGGTCTAGGTTGTCCTGGGCATGGGCCTAGGCCAGTCAGTCTGGACAACTGCTCTTCTAGAATTTATCGGGAGTACATGCCCAAAAGGTTCTGGGCAGGCCACCAAATGAGTCTTTTTGGCCACTTTAAGGCCTAAGGAATTCATTCATTCACTCATTTATTCATTCAACAAATATTTATCCAGTGGTTACTATGCGCCAGAAATCATTCTAGGCCACAGGGGAGAAACCAATGAGTAAAATAAAGATCTTGTTCTACATTCTAGGGGGGGTGGGAGGGCGGGGAGGAAATCTGGGTAAATAAATAAGGAAAACAGCTGTCAGATGGTAGGAAGAGCTATGGAAAAATGCTAAACCAGGAAGGTATGTTGGGAGCTAGGTGAGGAAGGGATCAGAGGATGTCTCCCTGAGTTGGTAACACTTGAACAGAGACTTGAAGTGAGGTCAAAGTGCCTCCACTCCAGGGGCGTGACTGGGCCTACTGTTAAGTTCCTACCACAGATGCCAGGGGACTCTCCCTGGTACCCTCAGGCCCCCATCACTGGGAGATACTGAGACCCACATCGTCTCATTAAGGGGCAGTGGCCAGGAAGGGGCTGGCTGGAAGATGTATGCTACAGAAAAATTATTACTGCCCTTCATTTTTCTTGCCTTTTCCTCACCACTGTTAGGGATTTCCCGACAATGGTAACCTTTGAATGAACAAATCACAAATAAACCCTACAGCCCTGTGGGAAGGATCCTGGTCAGGGCCTGGTGGTCTGTGTTCAAGGGAAAATTAGGGTCCTCCCGTCTGCAAAGTGACCGAAGCCTTCTTTACATCTAGGTAACCGAGGAGAAAGGATTAGCGAGTTTTGTGAGCTCATAAATCACAAGACGACCCAAGAAAGAAAAGGTGGGAAAGTACCCTCAGTGGGCTCATATTGGCCTCAGCCAAAGCAGGAAAACCTGGGGAATAGAGGCAGGACCGATGGATACACTATAGGGCCCGCAGTTGCTCACAGCTGAGAATTAGGGCCCCGGGGGAGTCTGGGTCGCAAGCTAGAGCGTGCTTTTGTTAGTGTGTTTGCAAAGTGTGGTGTGTGGTGTCTGCCTGGAGGGAGGAGGCCCAGGGGACCTTTCTCAGCCTCTCCCACCTGCTTACTCTCCCACCCACACTGCCCACCCTGACAGGGCCTGGTCCTGGCTGAACTCCCACCGAGTCGGTTTCTGGGGGTGGGGAGCCATGGTGGGTAGATGGTGAACAGCCCCTCATTCTGCCAAGCTGAAGTGGGGCTGGCCAGGTTTAGGGGCACAGACACCGTCCACCCTGAATCTCCTTCCCGTGGGCCGTGTCGCTCTGGGCTTTGTGAAGGAAACGAGTGCCCATAATCCCGTTTAGGATCAACTGTGGGAAACCCCAGCTGAGTCTAGGAGCCTAACCTGCCCCTCACTAACTGGGAGACTGTGAGTGCACCATTGGACCTCTCTGGGCGTCAGTTTCTTCCCTTGGAAAGTAGGGATAGTAATAATAACCCCTCCTTGTAGGGTTACAGTAAAGATAAAATGAAGTAAGGATGTAAATGTGCTGTGTCAGCTAGTGACTTCCGGTCTTTTGGGACCAATATATTTTCCATTTTGACCCATTACCCACACATCTAATTGTTTTTTTTTTTTTTTAATGTTTATTTATTTTTGAGACAGAGAGAGACAGAGCATGAATGGGGGAGGGTCAGAGAGAAAGGGAGACACAGATTCTGAAGCAGGCTCCAGGCTCTGAGCTGTCAGCACAGAGCCTGACGCAGGGCTCGAACCCACGGACCGTGAGATCATGACCTGAGCCGAAGTCGGACGCTTAACCGACTGAGCCACCCAGGTGCCCCCCACACATCTAATTGAAACAAATGTTTATACTTCCCTTATTATGTTGAATACATTGATCTATTCTATGCAGATCAAGAGGTTGGAAGTTTTGTTTTTTTTCAACGTTTATTTATTTTTGGGACAGAGAGAGACAGAGCATGAACGGGGGAGGGGCAGAGAGAGAGGGAGACACAGAATCGGAAACAGGCTCCAGGCTCCGAGCCATCAGCCCAGAGCCTGACGCGGGGCTCGAACTCATGGACCGCGAGATCGTGACCTGGCTAAGTCGGACGCTTAACCGACTGCGCCACCCAGGCGCCCCAAGAGGTTGGAAGTTTTTAAAAGATTGGAAATCATGACTCATTGGGTCTCAAACTACAGTTTGAAAAACACTGTCATAAACCATGGAACGGGATACCAAAGCATTGGTGGTTTCAGCACCTGGAGAGCTGGCAGTGGGGAGAGCAGAGTGGCCTTGGGATCTGTCACCCACCCTGATCCCAGGGCGGCACACCACTGATTCTCTGTAGATGACTTGAGTTTTACTCCTCAGCCATGTCCTCTGAGCACCCCCAAATCTCCCTGCCAGCTGCAGTCAGCCTTATGCCACAGGCCAGACACAGCCTGCTTAGACTTTGAATGGGACCTGGGGTCCCATTCACTACCTTACAGAAGAGGAAACTGAGGCCCAGCCAAGGAAAGCGATTTTGTCAAAGCCACCCAGTGAGTACGTGGCAGAATCAGAAGAACTCAGGTGTCCTGCTGTCGGCCCGTGGTTTGTTTTCCCTCATGACCCAGTCTTCTGCCTGACAGAAACCCAGCCACCTGTCTCCACCTCTGCGGTTTGGGAATGGCCCCTGCCTGAGGAGAGTAGGAATAAAGCAGGAGGATCAGTCTTGAATCTATACACGTTAGCCATGTGGCCAAGGGCTTTAATGCTTCTGAGCCTCAGTCTTCTCCAGGAAGTGGGAATGAGGCTTTTACTCTTCCCAATCCCCAGGTTTGCTTTGCAGATTAAATGAGATATGTGTATGAAGAAGCTTGGAAAAACATCTAAATATACTTTAAAAGTGAAATCTTCTTGAGGGTAAAGGAATGACTGAATAGGTGGGGCACTTGTTTGTTTGGCTTTTTGGAGGGCAAAATTATTCTTTATGATATTTCAATGTTAGATACTTGACCCTGAGTTTGTCAAACTCATAGAACTTCACAGCAGAGTCCATCTTAATGTGTGCAAGTGTAAAAAAGCATTTAAGAGGGTGGGAGATCCCAGGATGGAATGCAGACTATGACAAACCCATCTGTATTGTAAATATATGAAACAGCCTCACTGAAGTGGGTGGGGGGAGAAGGTTCTGATTTAAGTAACTCTGGAAATGAGTAAAGTCTGTAAGACTAAAAGCAGAAGAACCTCTAAGCACTGCACTCTAGTTGATAAAGTCATTTCCCATGCAGCGTGGGCTATCAATTCTGAAACCACCATGCACGTATATTGGAACAGGACAAGCAGTAAATGGATGGTGTGTGACAGGAGCCACGTCTCTCACTGAAGGAGTGGGAAGCGAGAAATGACAGGCAAGCAGAGAGAGAAGGCTAGAGTGATGCTCATGATCATGGGTTGGAGTTATAGACATTAGTATGAACTCAGGTTTACCTTAATAGAGACACAGATGGTTACATATAGAAATATTTATAGATGTGTGTATAGACACACAGGTTAGTGAACACACATATATTTCCTTGTTCTATCAGCGGAGAGGGCCTGGAAGCAATGATACCCCGGTAGCCATGGGCACACTTAGTGCTCAGATCTTGGTTTCTAATACCATTCTCCAATAAAAGGAACCAGAGCTCCTTGGAGAAATGGCTGATTCTAGGTTGGGGGCAGGACATACGCAAGATGAACCTGAAGCATCTTGTAGTGCCAGAAAGTAATGAAGTGCTAGAAAGAGAGAGAGAGAGAGAGAGAGAGAGAGAGAGAGAGAGAGATAGGATTAAGTTCAAAGGGGTGCAGGGGCCAACTGTAAGAGCTCCAGCGACCATAGCTGGAACAATTTTGAACAACGAAATAAATACAGTAGTGTTTGATTATTACCCAAAGTATAAAATAAGTATTCATGAGCAAATGATTAACTGAATAAATAAATGGGGGAGACGAGACAAAACTCTGGGGCAGAAGCATTCCAAGTGATATATGTGGACACTTTGTCTTCAAGGAAGAACGTAGCTGCCCACTCCTTAAACATGGGCTGGGCAGAGTGACTTCCTTCCAAACAGTGCAGTCTGGAAACACTCCCTCAGTCAGGCGATCCAGATTAGTACGGACAGTGATAAGTAATATTGATAGAACATACCCTGGATACAATGTGATGAAAATGGTGTCCTCCCCCAAACTCATAACCCCAGTCTCACCTGGGACCAGATGAGTCCCAGCTGAGGGGCATTCTACAAAGTACCTGATAAGTACTCCTCAAAACTGTCAAGATGATCAAAAGCAAGGGAAGTCTGAGAAACCGTCACAGCCAGGAGGAGCCTAGGGAGACACAACAACCAAATGTAATGTGGTGTCCTGGAAAAGAAAAAGGACATTAGGTAAAACCAACCAACCAACCAACAAAAAAACCCTAAGGAAATCTGAAGCAAGTATGGATTATACTTTAATGATAATGTCAGCAATATTGTAAGGCTGATTAATAATAATGTATCAATATTGGTTTATTCATCGTGACAAATGTCCCATCCCAACATAAGATGATAGTAATAGGGGAACTTGGGTGTGGAGAATATAGGAACTTGGTACTATCTTCACACAGTTCCTGCATTCTAAAATGAAAATTTTGTTTCAAAATTTAAAGACCTTGTGCTTATAGCCGAGATGAGAGGAGCGGGGAGAGTGCCTCTGGGAAGGTTTCCAGGAAGTACAGAGAGGACTTTGGGAACCGGTCAGGGTTGAGAAACAGCTTGGGAGGCAGGGCCAGAAGGAAGGTCCATAGGTCCCCCAGCCTGAGAGGAGGCATGAGAAGGAAAGGATGCCTTGGGATGGGGTGTCTTGGAGCCCTGCCCAGAGGGCAGGAGGCTTCCCAGGAGGGCTTCTGGAGGAGGTGAGTGGGTGAGGAGTGATAGCCTGGCTCCTTGCCCTCCTACCACTTGCCAGCTGACTTTGTCATACCTCTGAGGCCAGCCCTGCTCTTCATTGTGGGAGTTAAGAGTTCAGCTCTGGAATCAGAGGAACTCTGACATTTAGCAGCTGTGTGGCCTTGGATAAGGCTAACACCCTCTCTGCGTTTGAGAGTCCTCATCTATAATAACTGGTGAGAAAATTTATGTTCAAGGGTTGTTGTAAAGGTAAACTGAGATAATGCCCAGGAGGGCCAAGACCTGGCACATACTGGAGACTTTATTGGTCCATGTGCTACAGTCCACGTGCCTTCCCTCTGATCTGCCCTGAGCAAGAGCTAACAGTCAACAGCTTCTCTTTCATTCCTGGGATCCAGTCCTTCCTCTGGATGCCAGGTCCAAAGTGGCAGTTTTAAAGCATAATCCCCAAATTCTGACACTCTTTTCACTTGGAGGTGGGATTTATATCCCACCCTCTTGAACCTGGGATGTTTGGCTGCTTCGGCCAATAGACCATTGTGAAAACGAGGCCGTGCCCGTTTCTGGACCTGGGCTTTAAGAAACTGTCAGTTTCCACTTCCGGTCTCTTGTGACTCTCACTCTTGGAATCCGGCCGCCATGCCGTGAGGAAGCCTGAGCAGCCATGGAGGGGCCCATGTGGAGAGGAACACAGCCCCCCACTCTCAGTCTGGCTGAGCTCCCAGCCAGCCGCCAGCTCTTGCTTGTTAACCCTGTGAGTCATTGTGCCAGGCAGGGGATCCTTCTGTCCTCAGACGCGGTTCCCCCACGTCCATCTTGTAGAGCAGCACCTAATCCTTTCCCACCATGCCCTGCCCAGACCCTAGATTCATGAGCTGAATAGATGACTAGGGATGTTTTAAGCCACTAAGTTTTGGCGTTACACAGCCAGAGTAACCTCAACATCCAATAACTGGACCCTCCTCCCTGAGAGTGAGTTGTGGTGTGGTGATCTAGTACATGGACTCTGGAACCAAACTGCCTGGGTTCAAATCCTGACTACCGCGTGTCAGTTGTATGCCTCTAGGCAAATTACCTACTCTCTGTGCCTCGGTTATTTCATCTGTAAAATGGGGCTACTAACAGTAGTTGTCAGAAAGATTAAATAAGCATAAAGCACAAAGAGAAGCACCTGGCACAATTCTGCCAACCCAAGGTGCCAGACTTCCTCCCACTTTAGAGGTCTGTTGTCTGGCCATTTGGGTCCCCAGTCAGACTTCCCAGGTGCCACCAGCCTGCCCCTCTGGACTGTGAATTATTGCTGTATTATTGCTTTGTCTATGCCTTGCTCACTCTAACGGCTCTCCTGGTTCCCTGATTCTTCCAATACCTTTCTGATACTTCCTTTTGGCTGGGTTGTTTAGGGAATAAGAAAGAGTTGTCAGATGGTTGTAGGGTCCTCGCCAACGGCGGGTGGTGTACTGACGGGGAGATTCTTTAGCTTGTAAACTTCACTGGGAAACAGAAGCTTATCATCCACGCATCTCATAGGAAGACATTGATTTGGTGCTGAAACAAGAGTCCAGAGAGAATGGGACACAGTGTGAGTGAGTCTTACCTTGGCCAAGCCAGTTTTCACAAAGTCTTTCTCAGGAACTGCTTGATGGCACGCAGCAGACTCCAGAGGAAGCTAAGGTTTCGTCTTAATTAGATTTAGCCAGAGAGACATGAGCGTGTTCTAAGAGACTTTCCCACATAAGTCTTTGTGCAGGTTCTGAGAACTCAGAAATGCTTCGCACCCAGGTGCCCCCCCTCCCCGGGCTCACGTTACACCAGCTCCTGGAGCCCCCTTTGCTACAAGAATGCAGTAGCCTCTTCATTAGAGCTTTTCAAACCAAGGTGGGCACTGAGGGAAGGATTGAAGTTTGCCTGGGGTACAGGGAGCAGGGATTCAGCAACCTGAATTTTAGAGTTTGCTGGTCCTCAAGCCCCACTTAAGGATGATCATGCAACCTCCAGCACCTCCCCACGGAGACTTCCCCAGTGGCTTCAATTCCACCAGTGTGCCTGGAAGAATGGTCCACTTCTTCATGCTGGGAGCGTCATGTTGATGAGGTCGACCTGCAGGAATAGAATTTGGAAGCCACAAACCTCCCTCCACGCCCTCGCGGGAGACAGAGAGCAGGGAAGATTGAGAGCCTGCACCAGACTGAGAGGATCTGGGCACATGATGGGGCACCGAGCACCCCCGCAGGGAGGATGGGCTCTGCCAGTTTGGCTCTGCGAGGGGCTGGACAGGAAGTCAAAGGCTCTGGGCCTCCAGCAGACCTTGATAAGGGTCTGACTGCAGGGAGAGAAAAAGCCCAACTGGGAGAGGTAGCTGTGTAAAGCCACCTGTCAGAGCCCTACCTGGGGCTACCTGCCCCCCAGGAGAAGTTGCCAAGAATCCCATTTCTGGAGGTGATCAGGGTGTGTGGAGTCAGGGGTATGTATGGGAGAGCCCTGAGTCTGAGTTGGCACTCTGCCACTGACCATGGTGATGACATCAGGCACATTCTTTAGCCTCTCAGAGTCCCATTTATTTTTACTTTTATTTTTTTTTTAATTTTTAATGTTTTTATTTATTTTTGAGAGAGAGAGAGAGAGAGAGAGCATGAGCAGGGGAGGGGCAGAGAGAGATGGAGTCACAGAATCTGAAGCAGGCTCCAGGCTCTGAGCTGTCAGCACAGAGCCCGACGCGGGGCTCGAACTCACGGGCTGTGAGATCATGACCTGAGCCGAAGTCAGACACTTAACCGACTGAGCCACCCAGGTGCACCCAGGGTCCCATTTATAAAACAGGGACAATATCACACACCGGTGCATACACATACCGCCATCACCACCGTCAGTTTCCAGAGCAAAGTTGTTTTGTTTTGTTTTGCTTTTTTGCTTGGAAAGTTCTTTGCTATGTTAATATGTTCTGTGAGTCACCCAGAGAAGCCAGTATAGGAGATGTTCCCCACATCTAATTGATCTCAGAGCCCTTTCTGGAGAGAGGAACTAAGGATCAATTCAGTAGTTCTTGACCCTAGCTGGCGGCAAGATAGAATGCTCCCCAGCAAGGCTCAGCATTGAATGGAGGCTCAGGCCTCTGTGTCCCAGGACCTCGTGTCCCTCAGCCTCTGCTGCCTTCGGGGCACCTCCATGGCCATGGTGGCCAGGCAACCGCTGTGTGCTCCCCAGCCCTGACTCCTGCAGCCCTGCCAGCCTGGCACAGCCCGGGTCCCCCTCACAGGTCTGGTGTGAAGCTGGCCGGAGGCCCAGAATCTGTCAGCGGCTTCATTGAGATGCCGTCCCAGCTCTGCCCTAGTTCAGGATTTCAGAGCCTTAAGGCACACGCTCTGGCCTTTTCCTGCTTTCTCTCTCACCCTGGAAACAAGTCTCTTTTTCTAGGGGCCCGGGATGATGGTGGGCTTGTCCCCTGGGGGCTTGCCTCTTGGTGCTGGTCGGTTGAGGGGGGGAGAAGTCCTGTAGAACCAAGGTGTGAGGGGTGGGGGGCCGGGCAGGCCCACCATGAAGAAGGGGCCATTCCTGAAATGTACTGCCTTAGAAGGGGTACTTTTGAGTGGTTTGTCTCTCCTGGCAAGGGCGCTTTTTATACACGTGCACACAAATGTCAGATGTGTAAGTGGTGGCCTGGTCTGCGTACCATCGTCCGGCAGCTTGTGGGGTTCGGCCCCAGGACCCTGGTCCAGGCCCACCCCAGGATGAGGAGAGGAAGCGGCTTCTCCTCTCAGATTCCGGGACAGCCCAGTGCCCCTCGCCAAGCCCGGGAGGGGAGGACAGGGTGGATGGATGTGTGGAACATCTCTCAGCCTCCCCAGGCATTTCCCGAGCACAGGATCTCTGTCACAGCCCCCTGTTAGTGATGCATCTGTGGGAATAACCGGGTGAGGGTCAGCAACCATGCTTAGTTTCCTTGCTTTGAGACGCCATGATACTGTCTTTCCTGAAATACCCATTTACACACGTACCACAACCAGCATGAAATTCAGGGGCAGGTGCAAGTCTGTGACCACCCTCCGTTAGAGGCTCTGGCTCCAGAAGTAAGGACGTTTGGCCTGGGGTCTGGCCCTGGCTCTGCTGCTCTTTCAAGACCCCTTCCCTGGGCCTCCATGGGCTCATGTGGAGACCAGGATCTTGCACTACACAGACAGGACTGGAGGAAAATTGGCTGTGGTGAGTCTGCGGCGGGCACCGAGTTGGCGGCCTGGGGGCTTCCCACCTGAATGGGGTGGGTGGGTGTGGTGGCTGTTGTGGATGTCCCGCCCAGATCCCTTTCCCCAGGGGAGGTGAGACTTGTGCTGCCAGCTTCTCTGGAGAATTGTGCTGGCCCGACCACCCGGGGTTCCCCTTCCTGGCACTCAGCCCCCAGCTCCGGCCTGTAGCCAGTGACTGACCCAGGATGGGACGGGCCAGGCCAATGCCTCCATGAATGTCCTGCTCCAGAGCTCCTGTGGGATCTGTGCGATCTGGCAGGAACTAGACGCCACATCCTTGCTTCGGTTTCTCCCCTGCCCCATCCTGCTTCCCTCAGTGCCCTGTTCCTGAGAACACTCCCTTTCAACCCTTTCCAGGTTGTCCTGGAAATGGGGACAGGGGTCCCCATTTCCGGCTCTACTTCCAGAAACTGAACAGGGGACACAGGCCTGGCTTACAACAACTCGGAGGGCCCCTGGTTCCAGAAGCATGTGGCTGTGGGGCAGGAATGCAGCTGGTCAGTCATGAGCTGTCCTTGACAGCAGGAGCTTCGAGCAGACAGCCGGAAGGGTGGGAAGCTCTGGAGCCCGAGCTGGGGGCCCCAGTCTGGGTAGGGAGGCAGGCCACAATCAGGGCTGCTCAGCCTGCCTTCTCTCTTCCCTGAGCCTGGCCTCTAAGAGCCACACGTTAGTCCTGTCTTACAGATGTGGCAACAGAGACCAGATAGTCACCTCTTCTCTAAGCCTTAGTCTCCAGGGAACCAAGGGCCTCTGCCAGGCTCCAGAAACTATGTCCAGCTCACTGTCCCCTGCGGATGCCCAGTCTCTTCCTTGGGTGGTGGTAGTGGGGGAGGGGGCTGGCAGAAACTGGACCCTTGGCAGGAAAGAACTTGGGGGAAATTGAGCACTGGGTCTCCCCCTGGTGTGGAGAAAGGGCCTGACTGTGTTGGAACGGCCGGAACAGCTGGCCTGACCCATGCAGCTGGCAGCTGAATTGTGAAGCTGGGGAAGTGGGCTTCCTGCAACCTTCCTTCCCTTTTCCTGCTGGGAGGAAGGGGGGGAGGGGGTATCAGAACTTCCCTCCCTTGTGCTGACTGCCACTCCCTGGGTGGATGGGCAGGTGGGGCAGCGTTGAACATGAAGGCAGGACAGTGGGGGCATTTCAGGTACTTGGCCCCCAGGTTGGCCAAGCTGGGGACTTCTTGAGGCTCTTCCCATCATATCAGGTAAACCCTGCCTGATCTCCAAGAGGAGGGAAGGCCTCCTCCCCCAAGCCCTGCACACTCTGCTGCCTGCTTGAACATTGAGACACCCCCTAGGCATTTGGGGAAGGGAAAGGCTCAGACAGAAGTCAGCGCCCGGCTGAAGGGCTGAGGAGGAAGAGGACGGGCTGGGTGCTGCTCTCACCCACTGAAGTCCCCACGTTGGATGGGGCTGCACTGGCACTCCTGGGCCAGCGTAGGCGGTCGCTTACGTGCTGCAGCCACTGCTTCCTGCGCTCAGCCTGCGGGAGGCCACCAGCATCAGCGGACACGCTGGCCCCGACGGCTGCTCTGATAAGCCTGGGTTCAGCTAGTGGAAGGAGGGTGGTGGCCCTGTGCGCCTGGCGGCCTGACCCCGAGAGCTGTTGGCCATTGTGCTTTCAGCGTGTTTACCCCAAACCTTCCTTCCTCTCACTACCAGGAGTCCGGAAAGCCATGGGTCTCTGGAGGGGGAGGGGTGCATTTAAACCAGGAGTGACTTCTAGGTTTGTGGAAGCCTCGAAGCCACGGGCACATGTGGTCAGTGGGAGGGGAAGCTGGTGCCACTCTTCTGGGGACAGCTTGGTGATGTGGGTCTCAAGCCCTGAAGATGTGCGTGCTTCTGACTCAGCAATCTACTTCTGGGAATCCATCCTAAGGAAATAATGGAAAGTTCACACGAGGCCTGTGCATAAGGACGCTTATCTCAGACTTGCTTAGAACTGATACCAGCCAGTGGGAGATTGGTATGTTCACACAATGGAGAACCTGGCAGCTATTTACACAGTGATGGAATGGTCGGTAAGGCTGCCATGAACATTCCGGTACATGTCTTTTGGCAGACATAAGCACGCCTTTCTCTTGGCTGTACATACTCAAGATGGGATGCTGGGTCAAAGGATATGTGTATGTACAACCCGAGCAAATGTTGCTAAACAGGGGTCGTCCCTACATGTTCCACCAGTTCCCCCACCGGTTCCTGGGAACCCCACTTGTCCCGCTCGCCATCTTCACCAACACTTAGTACCGTCAGCGTGTCTCATGTTGGTTTTTCTAATGAATATGTAAAGCTGTTGCATCAGGGTTTTAATCTACATTTCTAAATATATGTCAACAGAAAGGGGATAACAAATCGTGATATATTTATAAGGTAGAAATATACACAGCAGTTAAAAAGAATGAACTACTGACTCCTGCAACCACATGGGTAAAGCTCAAAAAACATTATGTCGAGTGAAAGAAGCCAAATATAAAAGAGTACCTACTGTAGGATTCCATTCAGATGAAATTCCAAAACAGGCAAAATGAATCTAAGGTGATAGAGGTCAGAACAGTGGCCTATGGAGGCAGGGGATATTGACTAGGATGGAGATGAGGGAACCTTCTGGAGTGCTGGAAATGTTCAATACCTTAGCCAATACCTTAGATAGTGGTTAAATAAGTGTATATGTAGGTAAAATTTTATCAAGCTTAATATCTTTGCATTTTTTTTGTGTCTAACATACACTTATATTGAAAATTAAAGCAAAATATTTACTGGAAAAAAAAAGAAAGAAAGAAACTGTATTGATTAACCTGGAATGACATTCAAAATATATTAAGTGTAAAAAGCAGGTCGCTTTTTCTATGGGCCTTTAGGGCTTCCCTTATCAACTTTTCCTTGGAGAGTCTAGTGAATCTCAGTTTAAGCTAACATAAAATGTCGGGGGGGGGGCGGTCATACAGAATAATAGTCTTTGAAAAGGATTCAAAGCACATAGGAACCACTGTATAGAGATAAGAAATAACTCAATAGTACATTGACGAGGAAACCAAATATAATTTTCAGCACCATATTTTGAAGGGCTGAAGAAATGCCCTGTGTCCAGAAGGCCATGATAAGGCAGAAAAAATCTGTAAATTATATGAAATGGAAACAGCTAAAGAAATCTGGGGTATTTCCTTCCCTCCCTTCCTCCCTCCCTCCCTTCCTTCCTTCCTTCCTTCCTCCCTTTCTCCCTCCCTTCCTTCCTTCCTCCCTCCTTCCTTCCCTTCCTTCTTTCTCCTCTTTCTCTTCCTCCTCTTCCTCCCCTTCCTCACCCCCTAGGCAGCTCCAGCAGGAAATCTTGTTTCTTGCTTACTTTTCTGGAGATGAGACTCTTGGCTGGAGGAAGAAGGATATAATTTAAACTCAGGCTGGGGTCCTGGTCCTGATGCTGCCACTTCTTGGAAGGGTGACCTTGGGACAGTCACTCGTCCTTTCTGAGTCATAGTTTCATCAACTGCAAAATGGGGACGATAGCACCTGCCATGCTAGGTTGCTGGCCGAATCAACGAAGCAAAGGATTGGAAACGAGTTGATAAACTGCCAAAGAACCCCGACACCTCTAAAGCAGGACTGCCCTTGCTGTGGTGGAGACACAGAACACCGTTTCATGTCACATGGCCCTGGATTCGAGTCCCAACTCCCACCCTTACTGTGTGGCCCCAGACAAGGGGTTTAACCTTTCTGAGCCCTGGTGAGTTTGTCTTTAAAACAGGAGTGGAGATGGTGTAGGACATAAAGTGGCTGTGAAGATAAAAGGAGATCATGTTTATGAAAAAAGTAGTATAGCAAGTGCCTGGAGAGAGGAAAAGCTCAGAAAACAAAGCGGCAGCAAATAGAAACCCACAGAACTACTCCTAGATCCTTCTTATCATGTTATCATTCCCCACACAACAGCATTGAGTCCCCCAGGGTAGAAACCTGGAGCAGGTTGGACCCTCTCTGAGGACAGGAGCTCATGTCTCCCCTCCGGGGTGGGAACGGAGGTGCCCATTCTTGCCACTCTGCTTGCCGCCACATAGCCCTGGATCTGCAATGAGTCCTCCTGAGTTGCCAAGCCTCATCCTGGTGAGGCTGGGTCCCGAGAGAGAGGACGGGACCCATCAACTACTTCATTAGGGTCAAGGCTCCTAAAGGACCAGGAATGCCCAGAGAGTCTCTGGAACCCAAGGCTGGAGAGTCTGAACCAGGGTTTGGGGCTCTGAGTGAGGGGGGACTGGTCCAAGAGAGGGGCTCTGGAGTGGGCCCACCATCCCCGACTTGCCCCAGGGGAGTGCAACAGGGAGTGGTGAGATGGGGGTCCCCCAAGCAGAAAGCATCTCCAGGTCAGTCCCCAGAAGGAAGTTCACTCAGCCACCTACTGCATACCCAGCCCAGTGGTATTTAGGGTAGAGGACTGGACAAAATGACCGGCTCTCACCTCAGGAAAATCTCAGCCTTGGACGAGGACAGACAGAGAGACATACAATGACAGGTGTTAAGGACAACAATGACGACTGCCAACATTAGCATGCCCTTTGCACATGCTGTCTCTCTGAATCATTGTCACAAGCCTCGGAGCCTGGTTCTCAGACAGGGGCATGCCCGCTGGAAGCATGGATGGGGCAGCTCAACCAGGCTGGGCTGTGAGGGGAGGGAGGGGAGGCTTGCCACAGGGAGGGGCCTCTTAGCCAGTAGAGGGAGGGCCTGGCACCCCGGCCTCCTGGGCTCCCTTTGAAGCTTGCTCTCCACAGCTACATTGCCGCCCCCACCCCCTTACCCTGGCTCCATGCTGCCCGTCCTCCCCTCTGCCTGGGAAATCTTCAAGGGGCTGTCTGTGCCGGGCTCTGTGATTCCCAGACTCAACAGTCGGAGGGTTCCCCTCCCTAAGCTCCCATCCCTCACCCCCTTTTACATACCTCCAAAGCTGAAAGGACCTTGGAACTGCCCTTTGTGCATAGACTAGAAAGCTGAAAAGTCAAGGGACTGGTCCAAGGTCACCCAGCTGGTCCTGGCTGAACCAGGATACCCAGACTTCTTGGGTCCCAATCCCACGTTTTCCCCACCACATGTCTTCTGGGGCTGCCCGTGAGGCTGACCGGGCTGAGCTCTGGGCTGCGGGCTCCAGGGTCCTTCCAGTCCCCAGGCTGAGCCAGGATGGAAGCAACAGGGACCTGAGGCTTTTCCCACCAGTAAAGGCACGATTTTTCCTGTTCTGCTTTTGGTTGTTCTATTTTCTTCCTTCATTGTCTACAATCATTCCAGCCTCTCCCACTGTTGGATTTGCCCAAACTCCTGGTGAGGTGGCCAGGAGTGCCATTGTGTGGTTTGTGACTGGGTGGGAGGGCCCGCATGAGTGTGTGATGAGAATGTGTGGTGGCACATCCGTCTGTGCAGGCATCTGTCTGTCTGGGTGTGATGTGACTCAAATGCTGAGGCTCACATGCCCTCCCTCTCCCTCCCCATCTCCCAGCAGCTGTATCCCACCCCCAGGGAAAGAATGTCCCTGGCAGCCGCCATGCCCACCCCAGGCTGGAAGCAGCAGCACAGGTGGGGGCACTGTGTCCAACTGGCCCCGTGACAGGGCCTCCCAGGAGGGCCTCCCCTCCAGTGCCCCCCATTAGTACTGCCTGCAGCAGCTGTCGCCCTGAGGGACAGGAATGCCCTGAGAGGACGTGCCTGGAGAATAGGCAACCAGTCCACGGGAGCCCTCCCGTGTCTGGCCAGGCCCCGTCCAGGGGAGTGGGTTGGCCAGGAACCCCTGGAGGGCAGGGCTCTATCACCTATGCATCCCTTGTGCCCCCTCAACAGATATGTCCTCAGCACCCACAATGTGCCTGGAGCTGGGGCCTGGCCAAGGAGCTTTAGTGCTGCCAAGTGGAAGTTTCCACTGTGTTGGAAACCTGCGTTGTCTGGGAGTTGGGGGGAGGGGGGACGGGGGGTTTCTCCTGGAGGAAAGTGCTGTGGGTGTGAGAAGTCCAAACTCTTCTGCACTAAGGGGATAAAACCCAGACACCTTCTACAACAGCAAACAGGGCCCCATCAGGGTTGTGAGAAAAGCCCAGAAACACAGTTTTGGTGATACAGAGCAAGGTACCTGTGTGCTTTGGGGAAGGCAGGGTGACACCAGCGATGGGGGTTCAAGGATGGGCAGGAGGCCAGGTGGGGGTAGGGTGGAAAGGGCAGTCTGGCAGAAGCACAACAATGGTAAAGGTGTGGCCATCAGAAGGGGGCACTTCTGGCCTGGTTGTGGGACCCCGTGAGAGGCCAGTACGTGCCAGCACGTGCACGGACATCTGTTTGTGCAGTGCGGTGATTCTGGGGAGAGACCCTCGGAGAGACCTAGTGGGACGGAAGGCTTCAGGGAGGAGGGGAGAACTGAGATGGGGGAGAGAAGAGAAGACAACATCTCTGAACCCTGGAAGGCCCTCCACTCCCTGCCTTGATCCTGAAGGCCAGAGGCCCAGGGGTGCTGTAACAGAGAGAGCAGAGACCCTCAGCCTGTTCCGGTGAGGGTGGACAGGGCTTGGGCTTAGAGAAACAGGCTTGGTGCATGTAGGGAAACCCACGCCTGGCCCAACCTCCCTCTAGCCCCTCTTCTTCAGCCCCCAAGGAGTCCCTTGCCCCTGTACCAGCCACATCTGTGGAGCACAGAGCTGAGCAGAGGGCTCATTTTTGCTATGAGTAGGGCTGTGTGACCTCACATGAGTCACTCTTCCTCTTTGGGACTCCATTTCCTCATCTATACACTGAGGGGCTTGGGCTCTATGGGATCTCAAATAGCTCCCACCTTACTCGCTAGCCTTGATTAATTAACTGGCAAGGAAGGCTATTGTGACACCAAGTCCAGGCTGGGAGGGACAGATGCCTAGATCCATTAGTAATGTCTGCTGTGGCATCCTGAAGCTGGTGGTGATCTTCACTCTTGTCTTTGCTCTTGGGACATACCATGTTCTAACGGGGGCAGAGGGTTGAGGGGCAGAACCAGCCTCCCATGAGAAGTGGTTCTCCCAGTATTTGTGACAAATCTTGTGTGCGTTCCCCCAGGGCGAACATCTAGATGGAAGACGTCTCCAAGCATCCAAGCATCTACCACTTGTCTGTGTATAGACAAAGGCAGAGACACAGTTTCATGAGAAAGAAGAGAGAGGATAAACACCCCCAAATCTGAGTTCTTGGTCCATTTGTTTTTCTGGCATTTTTTTTAAGTTTATTTATTTATTTTGAGAGAGAGAGAATTCCAAGCAGGCTCTGTGCTGTCAGCACAGAGCTCGATGTGGGGCTCAAATTCACAAACCATGAGATCATGACCTGAGCCAAAATCAAGAGTCGGACGCTTAACTGACTGAGCCACCCAGGTGCCCCATTTTTCTGGCATTTTGATAAGTTTGCACCCAGCTGCATTTATTTATAGCAAATAAGAAGCAAATTTTCATAGTTGTTGTTGCTTTGTTTTTGCTGAAACAGAAAAAAAAATCCACGGTTATCGTCAAGAAAGAAAAGAACAGACCAAGAGAAGTTGGTGAGTTATATAATTGGGTTTAAATAGAAACTAAAATTTTGAGGGGTGCCTGGGTGGCTCAGTCGGTTAAGTGTCCAACTTCGGCTCAGTTCATGATCTCTCAGGCTGTGAGTTCAAGCCCTGCATCGGATTCTGTGTTGACGGCTTAGAGCCTGGAGCCTGCTTTGGATTCTGTGTGTGTCTCTCTCTCTGCCCCTCGCCTGCTCGTGCTCTGTCTCTTTGTCTCTCAAAAACAAACATTAAAAAAAATTTTTTTTAATAAAAAAAGAAACTAAAATCTTGAGAACTTTAATCAGAAAGTAGACTATGTTGGTCAAATATGTGTGTAGGTTACTGTTTGTGTGTTTGTGAATGTGGTGTATGTAGATGGTGCATGTCTATGCACAAGGTGTGTGTTATGTTCATGTCGTATAAATGAGGCATGAATATATTTGTGTATTGCGTGTGTGTGTGTGTGTGTGTGTGTGTGTGTGCACTAGGTATGTCTGTAGAGCATAGAAGTGTATTTTTGTATTCTGTGTCTGTGGTGTATGGGGATATATGCGGTGCGCATATGAATATGGTAAAAATCAGAATAGGTGTATATGTGGGTAGGGTGTGTGTACAACATATACGTGTGCGTGACCTGTGACATGTGCATTCCGGATAAGCACATGGCATTCTTGCCCCATGACGCACTGGCCTTGAGCGGGGCCTGGTGACGTATGTGAAGTAACATGAGAGTTTGAAATCGCTCCCTGTGGAGCCACAACCAAACCTGAGAGCCAAGAACCTTGAGTCTTTTTTGGTGCCTGCTCTTCCGAGAGGAAATCAGGAATTTCTGAGGCCTGTCTTACCTACTCTGAAATCCGGATAAACAGAAAAATGACTGGAGTCTAGGGGAAACCCAGATGCCGGCTCGTGAAGGCGGGATTAGAAAGCTTACAATTTGCAGTTTCCAAGAAAAATTGCTCACCAAACTTTTCAGACTTTTTTCACCCCTTTAGCAAAGATGAGAACAAGTTCCCAATGGCCTTTAACTGAGAAATGGAGTAATTTCCATGATGGATTTGGGACAGTCTCCCCCCCTTCAAAAAAGTTGAACTGTGGTAGCAAAGGGAGGGTTGACAGACATCTAGAGCATTCTGCACAACTGTTGATAGTAAGGGTTGTGTCCCCCAGCACATTGGAGGCCACAAAAGGGGGCGAATGAATTTCTTTTGACTACCTTCAGGCAAACTGCCCAGAGGATTTCATTCCCCCAGGCCAGAGGGTAGACCGGGGAGTGAAGACCACTTTGCCCTGTGTCCTTGTAAAACTCACGGCACCCTCTTATCAAGAAGGGTTATGGATCGGAGTCCTTCCTGTTACATAGGCCTGTGGTGTGAACTCCGAAGCAATAGTTGTGAATGTTTTTGCAGAGTTGAAGGGATAGTCCCGAGGGACAAGGTCGTTCCTGGCACAGGGCCTGCTACCTAGTAGGTGTCCAGTAAATAGCTGTTGAATGAATGAGTGGCCCAGAAGGTGACCATCCAAGAGAAACAGACTGGTTTCCACCTACCGCCAAGCAGGGCTTCCAGGGCAGGGTTGGGGGCGGACGTGTCTGCCTGTCCAGCTGTTGGGTCTCCCCCCTCCTCTTTTCCGGTCCCTCTCCCATAATCTCAGCTGGTTCCCACGCCCTCGCTCAGGGGCTGCTGCTGTCATTGTTCGGCTGTTATCAGGGCCCAGCCTCTGCCAGACTAGACCTTTCATTGGACCAGGAAAAGGGGAAGGAGAAGGCAGAGCAGGGAGGGAAATCTTCAGGGACCGATGAGGAAAAGACTCCTGTTTCGAATGGGCTGATCTGGTGCAGGCTCAGGTGAGAAGCCAAGGTTTAGGAAGAGACGAGGACATTCCCAAGGTTACACTGATGGTGATACAATAATAATGGTCATTGTAATCACGGTAATAGTAGTATCTACCATATATGGGGGGATGTGGGATAATATCTTGTGAACTATTAACTAGACTTTCCCCCAATATCTTCTTGCATTCCTTAGCTCTGCTCCCTTTCTGTAGCTAGTTTGCTCTGAAGGACCCACAGAGAACGTATTTGTATGGCCCCTGGGGTTACTGAGGGGACCTAGTGAGGCTTCAGCCTCAGGACTCCAGCCCGGGCTTGACCAAGCAGCATTGGTTGCCTCAGGGAATAGTCTAGAATTCTTGGATTTTGAGTGTCAAAAGCCAGACTGTAAAACTTCCACAATAAAAAAAAGTATCGTTGAAATTTAAAACTCAGTGGGATAGAAAGAGCTGGAAAAGGAGATCTGAGAGTTTACCAAGAATGCAGCACAAAGATGTAAATAAGTGGAAAACAGGGACGAGGGAGAGGTGTGGAGGACAGAATGAGAAGGTCCAGCCTATGCCAAGTAGAATCGCAGGAAGAGAGATTGGGAAGAATGAGGGGCAATATGCAGAGAGACAATGGCTAAGAAATCTCTAGAACTGAAGACAGAAATGAGTTTTCATATAGCAGAATCACGCCAGGCTCCGGGACATATCATGGGGGCAATTTCAGCTCTCAAAGAGAAGGCTTTCTGAGCTCCGTGCTCCCCCAATCCTTCTCTTCTGCCCTCTGACAGTCCCAACCACAGTACCTTTGCTTCTGCATTGGTACTGCCTCCATTTGCCATTCTTTGGTGGGCGGATTTTGCCTCTTCCATGAAAGTGGGAATTTTCTGAGGGTAGGAGCCCTTCTCCTAACCCCAGTACTGTGGAAGGGTGGCAAGACACCTGGTCAGAGATCTAGTTAGAGTCCTGCGCCCATAGCTCAACTCCTCCTGTCTCAGTTTCTTCATCTGTAAAATGGAATTAAAATACCTGGACAGCACATCCTGAGATTTACACACGGGGAAATTTCCTCCCACACTGTGTTCCTGTTCTGTTTAATCTATTGTATTAAAAATTTTTTTTTTAATGTTTATTTATTTTTGAGAGAGAGAGAGAGACAGAGTGCAAGCGGGGGAGGGGCAGAGAGAGAGGGAGACACAGAATCTGAAGCAGGCTCCAGGCTTTGAGCTGTCAGTACAGAGCCTGACAGGGGCAAGGGGAGGCGGTGGGAGGGCTTAAACTCATGACCGGAGCCGAAGTTGGAGGCTTAACCTACTGAGCCACCCGGGCACGCCAAATCGATTGCATTTTAATGTCACTATTTTTGTTTCTAGACACCCCCAACCCCACTTGGCCTCTGTTTTTCTTTTTCTTCATATATTCATGAAGAGCCACAAAGTATTGGCTCTCAAACTTAGTTTTAGCAGTGGAGGCCCTTCATCAAATAAAAATATATTGTTGGAAACCCGATCCCGGCAGAATAAAGGAACTGCTGGTTGAATTGGGGTGGGTGGGGTGGGATGGAGACCCAGAGTCCAGCTGACTCATTTCCCCAGTCCCTCTCACACCACCCTTGTGGCACCACGGCTGGAACAACGTCAGAAAGCCACCCCTCGAAAGCTTTAACACAGCCTTCCCCCAAATGTGTTTCTGGCGTCCCATGAAAAAGGGGTTCTGTGGTTGGATACATTTGAGAAACGCTGGATTAACCTAAGTGAAATGAGTGTCTTCAGGATTTCTGTGAGAATTTAATATTTACGTTGTGTGCCAGGAATCTCAAAGAGGGTAGCTGATGTGCTGAGTTCCGCAAACCTTCCTGTTTTATCAAGGATTTCGCCTGTAGGCTGGTGCTGCACAGAACACACTAGGAAAATGCTAGATGGGAGAATAATAATAATAACAATAATAATAAATATTTTCTCCTCTCTGTCCCCCTCAAGAGCTATAGGACTAGACACGAAACGAGGAGGAGAGGCAATAATTAGTCTGGATTGAAAATGAGCTTCAGTCTATTGTGGCCCCCACATTTAAAAACCGCCTGTGGGAAGCCTAGCGGTTCCCAGGCCTTCCTTCTTCCCGTCTCTGCTCTGCAGCCACAAACAGCCTGGCTGGGCACAGACGTGGTGAGCTTCAGTTCCATTGGTCAGTTCTTGTGACACCTCACACCCAGGCCCACTTTTGTCCCAGAGCTGAGCAGGCCCTTTGGCCCAGGCAGAAGGCCCCAGAGCTCCAGCTTGGCCCGTGAGAGCTCTGGGAAACCTGGTTCCCACTTGCCCACCCCCTTCCTGGCAGCCCAAGAGGCTGCCCGGGCTTTTCTTTCCTCTTCTTGCTGGCAGGAAGAATTTCTGGAAGTGCGGCTGGGCCAGTGACAATGAGGCAGGATGCCCGTCCCCCTTACCAGGCTGGCCTTGTGGGCAGAGCCCTCCCAGTGTCCCAGGGCTGGGGCTCACGGAGGTAACCCTCCCAGGCTGCCCTTCCCCACCTCAGGCTCCAGGAACAGGACAGGCCCCTGCACGGGGCTAGAAAGCAGGGGCGGGTGCCCTGGAGCCTCTCTCCAGAGGCCACATCCCAAGGTGGGTCTGTTTGGTCTCTTGCCCACAGCTTTTCCCTCTTCTTTTCACACCTTGAACAGACAGCGAGGGGAGGGCCACCCCACTAGGTGCCCAGATGCAACAGTGAACAAGGCAGATCTGTCTCTGGGGGTCTAGAGTGGGGTCAGGTGGTCCAACATGCAACTCAAGAATGTCAATAAAACGTTTTTAGGGCTTTGACAGACACGAACGCCTTCCCCAGGGGACACCATTTATTAAGCCGCTTTCCCAGCTTCAGAGCTGAGGATACACGAGGAGCTGAGACCCAGTCCTTGCCTTCGAGGACTTTCCTCTCCATGTTACTCCGCTTCTCTGGTCTTTCCCTCTGTGCCTTCTTTGCCTGGCTGGCACCACCTCCACCTTTCTGTCTTCAGCCCCAGCTCTCCCTGACTCCCTGCCTTGCTCTGTAGAACCGCCATTCCGAGGGAAAGTGAATAAACGCCGGAGACTCAGCTGACCCCTCCCCACGGCACCCTGGCCTGGCCTCCCACCCCTGGGGGCCCAGCGACCTCAGGACACCTCTGCCAACTACCCACTCCTGAGGTCAGCTAGCTTACTTTGTTTCTCTCCTTAGTGCCTTTGTTACTATGGCCACAGCCACATCATTCAGCCATCCTTCCTTGGGGGAAGTTGGGCAGGAATTTTTGTACTTTAAAAAGTTGTTATTGTCTGAGGGGAAGTAGCCAAAAAAAGAGACGTGTTATCTGTGGACTGGACTTGGCTTTCCCTTATTAACTAATGGGCTTTTCCAAGGAAAGTATTCAAGGGGGGGGGGGGGGGGGGAGATCCAGAGGAGGCGGGAAGGGCCTGGATGTCTGTCTTTACCTTAGACGCAGAGTTCCCTGGTGCCAAAGCCATGTGCCTCAGCCTGGGCTCCTTGAGAGCAACAGCCCTGCCTCTACCGCCCGACTGGAGTGTGATGGTGCAGAGGTCTTGAGCAGGCCCTAGGAGCCCAAGGAATGTTGTAGGAACCGCCCAGGATGTTGTAGGGACCGTCGTTCCTCAGGGCTTGCTGGCAATCTCTTCCACCCTGTTATTCTCCGACTTCCTCCAACCCCGCATCCATGCCGGTCTCCTTGCCACTGCCTCACCTTTGCTCGGGCCGTTCCCTGAATGGCTGTGGAAAGGGCACTCTTTCCGTCTCTCCACTGAACCGTTCTCCCCATCCTTCCTGGCCTAGGACTGCTCCCACCTCCCAGCAGCCTGCCCTGACTGCCTCACCTCCGGCTGGTCTCTCCTCCCTCTTCCCTGCCCCGCCATCCCTCCACGGCCATGTGCCTATCACTTCATGGGGACGGACACCTCCACGCTCAGCCCCACACAGGCCCAGCAGCTGGGGGAGGAGGGCCAGGGCGGCAGGATGATGGATGGGGCTGTGGTGGCTCCCTTCCCTGCTGCGGCTGTGGTTAGGAGATCTCCCCTCGAAGAAGCCTGATATTTTCCAGGAATTTCCTGAGGGGAGGGGACCAAGTATTCCGGAATGAGAGCCAGCTGTGGAGTTGAGGCCTGGGGGTGAGGAGCAGGGCTCTGGGCTTCCTGGCTGAGTCAGCGACCATCCCCAGGTAATTTATGGGCTGAGTCAGGGCTGGGGGCCACAGAGCTAGGGAAGGATGGGGGGAAATGCCTCTAGGCAATCTGTCAAGGGGAAGGCAGACCCACTGGCTGGAAGGGAGTCTGCCTGAGTCCGGGCAGAGACCCCTCTCTCTCTACCAGCCTTTGCTCCCTTGCCTGGAGTCTGCAAAAGCAGCAAGCAAGAGGGAGGACCTGGAGGATGGACACAAGGCAGCAGAAGGGGAGAAGCTTCTGGCAGGTCTGAGGGCTCAGGAAGACAGAGGAGGCCTGGCTGGAAGCGAGTGGGCTTGGGCCAGCCTCAGGGCTGAGCTGGGGGTGAGGAGAGCTACTGGCTCTGGCTGGGAGCTCCCTGCTCCTCCTTCCTTCCTGGCCCTGCTCCCTTTCTCAGCTAAAAAACTCATCTGGCGTCCATCTCCTTCTGCCACGGACCTGCTGGGTGACATGGGTTTGCCTCCTCCTTTCTGAGGCTCAAATCCTCGCTTGGATAAGATGGCCTGGCTCCTCCAAGCCCTGACGTGGGCTGCTCGGCTGCAACCAGGGAGTCCGGTCCAACGGCGGTGGCCTAGAAAACAAGACTAAGCAAAAGCAGGTCTGGGAGAGCTGCCCCTTGAGGGCCACTGCAGGCCTTGGCCTTGAATGGAGTTGGGGCTGGGGTAGGAGAGTGGACGGGTGGAGTCTGCACCGGTGGAGTCTGCACCTGATTGCTGTCAGCTCCAGGCTGGAGGAGCTGTGGGGGAGGCGGGGCGAGGGGTGTAATCACACGTGTATGCCGCACACATCCCACAGACCCTATTCTGTCTGTCTCAGCCAGCACTGAGCCTGGGACCCCACAGAAAGATGAGTCCTGACCCAAGCTCCAAGGAGGAGCCCTCTCGTGCTGACAGAGAGAGACGGAAGTGTTCCCCGCCCCCCCGCCTCCGGGGGACGGGACTCAGCTTCCCCACATCATTCATGCACATCTGGTACATCATCACACCTGTGGTGGCATCGTGCCACAGCGGATTCCAAGCAGGGCACTACAGTGTTAGGGCTCTGCTGGCCCCGGTCACAGCATCTTGGAGGGGCCCCCAGATTGCTGAGTGTTTTGCCCTGGCTCACAGCTCCAAGTCCCAGTGCCTAAAAGGAGCCCCTATGGGGACAGTAGATGTCACAGACCCCAAATGAAGACACGGGATCTGAAGAGGAATTGGGGGTGGGGCGTTTATGATGCTGTGTTAATGATATGCAAAAAAGAATTTCATTTTGTATGTGACAGATGAACTGCTTTCCTTGGTAAGAATAGCCATGATGAAATCAAATCTGGACAGGAGGGCCCTGGACACAAATAGGGTCCGTGGTGTAGCTTGACCCTGGACCAGCCCCTCCTGCATCAGTCCCGTCAGGCTCCCGTGGCTGTTCCGTGGAGCAGAGACCCGTAGAAGGCCAGAGATGATGGAACAGAAGTGGTGACAGGTGGTTGGGTTCTGGAATAAGTTGAAATCCAGCTGACAGGATTCTCTGATGGATGGGACACGGGGTCTAAGAGAAAGGACTCAAGGACAACTCCAAGGCGTTGGTCTGGGCAACTGAAGGGATGAAGTTACCACAGACTGAGATAGAGAATGAATTTTGTTGTACATTTAACAAATTGCTTTTATTGTGAAAAGTCCATAAACTAGGAATGGCCAGAACTGAGCAGGGCATCTGTGAGGTCACTGTCCACAGGGACCTCTGGGTCATGACACTACCCACCGTAGTCCTAGGGGCTCCCCAGCGGCCCCAGTGCAGAAACAAGGAGACTTACCTTCTTGCCTCCAGTGCGGGGGAGAGCCAGCAGTGGGAAGGGGTTTGACCCTCCTGAGTTCCTTGGGCTGGCACAGGAGACCCGCACCCAGCATGTGTGGGCCTGTCTGCACAGACCCACCTCTGGCCCACAGAGGCCCTTTTCTCCTCAGACCTGCTGTGCTGTTGCCGCCAGCGCCTTCTAGAAGAAGTGTCCACAGGAGCTGAGGACTATACTTTAATTCTCTGGTCACAAACCCCTGCAGGCCGACCGGCCAGAGGCGTGCTTATGCATCCCAGCGAGCAAGCGCCTGGGGGCGCACGGCCCGAGAGCCTGTGAGGATGGCTTTGTGCGGCTGTTCAGGTTGGCCTGGCCAAATCCCCCTGCCAGGAGAGGCCAGTTTGGCTGCCGAGCCTCCTGAACTTAAGTTACCTGAGGAAGCAGCCTTGAAACCATCTGTTTCTCGTTGCTTTGCTTGCCATGGGCCTGCTTGACCCAGAGGCCCCTGCTCTGTCTCCCGCATCAGCAGAGATGAGGGACAGGAAGACAGCTCTGTGGGAAGAGTCAGGAGGACCATCCTTTGTGAGAACATTGATTCCTGGACATCTCTCCAGACCTGCAGAATCTGTGTCTCTGAGGAGAGACTCTGGAACCTGAATATTTACAGAGCTCCCCTGGCGATCTGATGGGGGTCAGGGATCGGGAGCCCTGGCATAGAGGACACATGCTCTGCACGATCTCTGGAGAGACACCATACTTGAAGAGAGTCAAAAATGTGCCACACAGGACAGGGGGTGGGTGGGGTTAGGACGTATTGGTTGTGTGAGCACAAGAGAAGCCGGGATCTTTGAGGAGTCTCAAGGGGGAGCATTTGCAGAGTTTGAGCCTAAAGCAAGGATAAAGCCCCCAAGATGGAGAGAGCTGTATGTGCTCAGACAAACCAGAGGCCTGAGGTCTAGGCGTCAGCACCCGGCAAGCCTTTCAGAGGTATCTAGAGCCCTGAAATGTGAGGCAGGGAGATTCTACCTCTCACGGAAGGAGAGATTTGGGTACATCACTAGGCACCCAGTTCCTTCTCTGAGGAGTGAAATCCTTGCCACCAGCCTTAGCTGTATACTGGGAAGTAGACCCCTAAAATTTCCCGTGCCCTCTGGTTGAGCGGCAGGATTTGGGAGTTTGGAGCTGGGGCCAGGGTGAGCCTGAAGTGGGAAATGGGGCCTCCTCTGACCCACAGGGGGTGAGCCCCGGAGCTGCTCTATACCTCGTGACCTGCTCCTTCTCCCTGTAAACTCTTAACCCCGATCTGGAGGTGATTCCCAAGGGTAGGGCTCACCTGCCCAGAAATACATTAAATAAAGAAATGTGCTCAGCCCAGATTTTATCTCATCAGGATTCCAGAGCACAAGACAAATGGCCTCATGTCCAGCAGGGAGGTATAATTCATTCTCCGGGGTGAGCCCCAAGCCTGGGAGTGGCGGCGGCGGGGGTGGGGAGGAGCGACGGATGTTTTGGCACATCTGGAACATGCAGACTTGGGGGCCAGCAGGCCCTGGAGTTCTGTGTGTAGGGCTCGGCTGTGAGACCTTCAGAATAACTCTGCCTTCCCAGGGCTTGCACAGGGACGGAAACAAAACCTAACATCCTTTAATTCAGGGAGTCTGTTTCTGAGACTTATTCTAGGGGAACGCACAAAGATGTATAAAGATTTAGCTACAGGGCTGTACTTTGCCGTGTTATCTATGAGCCTAAAAAACTGGAAGCAACCTAAATGTTCAACAAGAGGGGATTGGTTAAAGAAATTCTGAACTAGAAAATAACATACAATGCAGTCTTTCAAAGATGAGTTTGTAGAACACTTAATGACATAGAAAGAAGTTTATAGCATAGAAGGCAGAAAAATAAAAAGCTAATAAAGACATAAAATAACCCAACTTTGAAAATATGTTGATTCAGTAAAAATGTTGGAAGATTATACACCAAAACACTGACTGGTTGTGAGATAAAAGGCAATTTTAGAGTTTTTATTTTTCCTTTGCTTTTCTTTTGGTCTTGCTTATCTGAATTTTTAACTTTTCCAGAATAGTCATGCACTTATGTGTACACAAATGATAAAAATTTTGAAAGTTAGTATTGTTGTTATTATTTTATAAACCAGAGCCCCCAAGATATAGTTCAAGAAGGAGGATTTCCAGGCGGGAGGGACAGCTGGATCAAATAGGCTTGTCACCTGCCCACCCCCCTTCCTTGGGCCCATGTCTTCATTCTCACCTTCTCCCCATGGCTGGTCCCCTGGGATGCCACTGTGCTTTCATCTCTTTGGACCAAGCACAGCTAGAAACCCAGGCTTTGGCTTCTTTCAGCAAAGCACAGCTAATGTACCAGATGGCATTACTAAACCCTGAGGGAAGACAAGAATAGAGACACGGTACCTGGAAGAACTATACAACCACCAGGCTTC
This sequence comes from Prionailurus viverrinus, assembly GCF_022837055.1. Taxonomy (NCBI): domain Eukaryota; kingdom Metazoa; phylum Chordata; class Mammalia; order Carnivora; family Felidae; genus Prionailurus; species Prionailurus viverrinus. The sequence goes on along the minus strand of NC_062563.1, from coordinate 63,210,658 downwards.
CTCAGGCAAGGGTGTCCTGTCCCACCTTGGCCAGGACCCCTGCAAAGGCTCCCAGGTCTTGCCCATCTTCTGGGGAAGTCTCAGAGGGGATGGAGGCCCCATACCCAGAGTCCTCTATCCCATCTTACTCTTAGCACATTCTTCCCAGGTCCACTTTCTACTTTGAAAGACACACTTTCCCTCAGGCACCTGATCTTGAGAATGACCTCCCTCTCAGGTAGGACCCACCATGACACAGAGGGAGAGAACACTATTCTTGCGGCCAGACTCCTGATAAAAATACCCCACAGCACTCGTCTCAGAGGACTTACACCTTACACATATAAGAGGTCCCCCAGGACCTAACAAGCTTCCAGACTTGAAGAGTAAACGCATTTACTTGGCATCCTCAAGCTTTTCTTTTCTTTTTAATGTTTATTTATCTACTTTGAGAGAGAGAGAGAGAAAACACCCTCAGATGCACACACAAGTGGAGGAGGGACAGAGAAAGAGGGAGAGAGAATCCCAAGCAGGCTCCTCAGTGTCAGTGCAGAGCCCTACATGGGGCTTGGTCCCACGAACTGTGAGATCATGACCTGAGCCAAAATCAAGAGTCGGACACTTAACTGACTGAGTCACCCAGTCGCCCCTCCCCAAGCTGTTCTTAACATTACTCCACATACTTCTGCCCCAAATTAAGGCCTGATGGGAAATCAGTGAATAATTTTATCCCTCTAAAAACCAATAACATTTGAAATTGTAATATGAATACAGGTTCATCATAAAAACGATTTAAAAATCTAAAAAAAAAAAGAAAACATCTCATAATCATCACACTAAATGGAAGTAAACATTACTGATACCCATTTCAATAAAATCGGGGAAATATACACATACACACATAAAAATTTGATTTTATACATGAATTTAAAGTCATTTACACACACATAAACATAAAAATCTGATTTTTTCCGTATAAATTGCATTAACAGAATTTTCCTGGATCATTAAAATAGTCTTTGAAAATGTAATTGCATGGTATCCCGCTGCACGACACAATGATTATTAAACAAATGTCCAATCGTTATTTAAGCTATTTCCAAACTGTTTGCTATTATACAGAATAATTTAATAAACATTGCACATACATCTTTGCATATATCTCTGGTAATTTCTTTAGGATAAACTTCTAGAAATAGAATTACCAAGTCTACAAAGTTCTTGGTGTCTCCAACCAATGCATGCTTGTTAAATTGTATTGATTTGAACCAAAGAAGTAAAAACCTCCAGAGCGGTGCTTTACCATGTTCGCTGCATGCTCTGAGACCCAGAGAAGGTTCCAGGGGTCCAGGTGCTCTCCCTCCACCCACCCTGTGGAACTGCCCCTTGGAGCCCAGGCAGAGGCTGAAGTCAGCAGTCCTCAGTGCTCCCTGGCTGGGTCCAGCCCCTGCTGCTGCCACATGGTTGCTTCCCTCAGCTTCTCAGAAAAGCCCCGAGTCCTGGAAGAGCAGTGGTAAGCCAAGCAGGGGGAGCTCAGGGAGGGGCCGCTGCTATCCTGGGCGTGGTGGTCACAAAACTTGGGCCGGCCCTACTGGGGGTTCCCCGTGTTTGGTGTGAGGGCATCAAGCCCACTCAGAAGCCCTTCTGTGAGGATTTCCTTCCAGCCCATTGTGGTGGTCGGTCCCCTGGGGAGTATACGGTAAGCATCACCCACCCCCTCTCCAGATGGGGCGTCCAGGGCACAGAGGCCAGCAGGATGTGAGAGATAGGACAGGACCAGGGATTCGGAGACACAGCTCTAGGTCTCTCTCCACCAGCCAGTGTTGCCAAACCACAGCAGGGTGCGTCCCGTGGGAAAGTGACCCAGCACAACCAGAGGCAGAGGCCCTGTGAGGAGGCTGGGCTCGTGCCACAGTCATTTTCAACAAATACTTATTGAGCATCTACCATGTACCAATCATTGAGAAACTAGCGATAACCCAAGAGGCAAAGCCCCTGCCCAGAAGAAACAGCATGCCGGTGGAGGAAACAGATAATAAACCCCCCAAAATCATGGCTGATGCGGTCAAGAGCTGAGAAGAAACCAAAGCAAGGTGAGGTGGACAGACAGTGACACAGAGGGGTGGGTAACTTTTAGATGGGCTGATCCACAAAGGTCTCTCTGGGTTGATATTTGAGCAAAAGCTCGAATACATAGAGGGAACAGGCCCTGTGGGTTTCTGGAGGAAGCCCTTCAAGGCAGAGGGAGCAGATCCTGAGGCAGGAGCGAGATTGGTATGTTTGAGTAGACATCAGGAGCCAGTATGGCTGGAACAGGGTGAACAGGGGACAGCGTAGGGAATGAGGTCACAGAGCTAGCAGCATCCCCATTATATGAGGGAGCTCCCACTGGGCCACCGGCATCATGTGGCACACTTGTCATCTCTTGTCATGAACCTTGAAGGTTAGGGGACCCTCCGGTGGCAGAAGACAAGAGAATAATAGCAGAGGTTCTACTACCTGATCAGGTGTTCATATCAAGGTCGCGAGGAAGGAGGGCATGTTCTAGAGCTCCATTCCACTGTGCTGGGTGCCGAGTGCCCAAGGCTGACCAGGCCACAAGGCTGCTTCTAAAAGGCTCACAACCCTGCGGGGCCAACAGATGGGCAGAGCCAATGAGCTGGCAAGGAAATCTTGTTTGTGACAAGGCTCGACATGGAGGACAGTGTGCCGAGTCAAAAAAGCGAAGCAGAGGAAGACAAGCATTGCATGACCTCACTTAAATGCAGAATCTGAACAAGTCTAACTCATAGAAGCAGAGAGTGGAACGGAGGTAGCCAAGGGCTGTGATACGGGGGAAATGGGGAGATGTTGGTCAACGGGTATAGACTTTTAGCTACAAGATGAGAAGGTTCTGGAGATCTAACATACAACATGGTGATTATAGTGAATAAGTCTACATTGTGTACTTGAAATTTGCTAAGAGAGGAGATCTCAATTCTCAATTGTTTTCACACACACACACACACACACACACACAAGAAGGTGACTGTGTGAAGTGATGGATATGTTAACTACCTTTGTTGTGGTCATCATTTCACAATGTATACATGTGACATGGCACACCCTAAACATATGCAACTTTTTAAATAATTTTTTTTAGTTTATTTTTTGAGAGAGAGAGAGAGAGTAGGGGAAGGGCAGAGCAAGGGAGAGAGAGAATCCCAAGCAGACTCTGCACTGTCAGTTTACAGCCCAATGCAGGGCTGGAACTCACGAACTGTGAGATCATGACCTGAGCCGAAATCAAGAGTCAGAGGCTTAACCTGCTGAGCCGCCCTGGTGCCCCATAAATATATGCAACTTTTGTTTGTTCAATTATATCTCAGTAAAGCTGGAGAGAGAGAGAGAGAGAGAGGAGGGAAGGAAGGAAGGAAGGAAGGAAGGAAGGAAGAAGGAAGAAAGAAAGGGAGGAAGGAAGGAGAGGGGGAAGGGAGGGAGGAAGGAAGAAAGGAGGAAGGGAGGGAGAGAGAGAGAGAGAAAGAAAGGAAGGAAGACAAGAAAACACATCCTGGCCTCACAGAGTTGTTGAGAAGAATAAATAAGATGTCAATAAAAGCTGGTCATACAATATCTTATGAAAAATCAGTGCTGCACAGGAACTTGCTGTGCTTTAAGCCTAATTTTGCTGTGAACCTAAAACTGCTCTAAAAAGTAAAGTTCATTCATTGAAAACAAAATAAAACTGTAAAAACCAAGCATATGGCATGGCAGACTCTGAAGACTTCCTGGAGGAGGTGCCGTTTGAACCAGGCCTTGAAAAATAAACAAGTGAGCCAAATTTCGACAGGCAAGGAAAGTGAGAAATGCACTTCAGAGAGAAATACTGGTTTGCTGACAAGGGAGCAGGGGGACCCTCTGGCGGGATATTGGGGTGTAGAGCCCATGGCCTCCATTTAGGATTATCACTGGGACAAAAGTAGACAGTGAGAAGAGAAGAGAGTTGAGAAGAGAATGCTGGGGCACACAGCCACTTTGAAGGTGGGGTAGGAGGGTGCTGGGGAGGGGCTGCAGAGGAGGGTCCAAGAGGCAAGAGAAGACCATGGGAGTGGACAGTCACAGGATTTAAGAAAGAGCAATGAGGAAAACATCAAACATAGCCAAGAGTTCAGTCAAGAGAGAGAAGTGCTGATAAAGCCATGGATTGGCAAGAGTTGAGTCCCTGGAGACCTGGGTGAGGGCCAGTGGGGGGTGGACAGGGCAGGGGGGAAGGGGTGTATGACTTTTCTATTGCTGTGTAACGAATCACCACAAGCTGGGCGACTCAAACAATATGGATTTACTCCCTCACGGTTCTGTAGGTCTGAGGTCTAAAATCAGTCTCACTGAGCTACAGTCAAGGCTTTGCCAGGACTGGTTCCTTCTGGAGGCTCCAGGGTTTTTTTGGGGTTTTTTTTTGTTTTTTTTTTTTGCCCCAGTGGCCGTCTGTATTCCTTGGCTTGTGGCCCTTCCCTCCATCTTCAAAGAGCGTCATGCAATCCCTCTGACAACACCTCACCTTCTCCTCTTTGACCTCTGCTTCCTCTTAGAGGACCCCTGATTGCAGAAGACAGACCTGGACAACCCAACATAACCTCTCTGTCTTAAGATCCTTAACTTAATCACATGGGCGAAGTTCCATACAAGGTGACACTGACAGGTTCCGGGGAGTAGGACATGAACATCTTGCAGGTGGGGGGAGGTGGCTTATTCAGCCTTCCACTGTTTGGGTGGCCAGGGGCCGATGGAGAAAGGAAAGAGGGGAGGAAAAAGAGAGGGTGACAGGAGACAACTCACTCAAGAAACCTGAACTAGAAGGAAGGAGAGGACAGATGCATCTTGAGGAAGACTCACCCTGGCCGGAGACAAGTTGCTTTTAGGATTTTATTTTCGTCCCATCCTGTTGTGTCTCCTTCCCTCCGTTCTCCCCCAAGCCCAACGGGGAGATGAGAAACAATCCACGTTGTTGTCAATTTCATAAAGCATCGCTTCTTTCACCCCTGACACCCACCTGCCTGGGCACCTTCCAAGCTATGTGAGTGGAAATCCACATTTTTAAGAGTGGTTCTCATTGTAGGTCCTATGGCAGGTCCTCCTTTAATTTACAAAACAAAGATTATTATATGATTAATTGTTCAAGTTCAAATAGCGATGTCCCGTTTAGAAAGGTAAAGATTTCATTCCCGGCCCCCTCTTCCCCTTCTGAAAAGTTTTCTTGTTGTACAACGGATTTTAGTTCTTCTACTGTTTTTACGTGTAACTTAATTTTTTCCCCAGCTTTAGGGAGAGATAATTGACAAGGGATCTACATTTTTAAACCACAAGGAAAAGAAACCCAGAGCTACCAAGAATAATATTTTATTGACTTGGAACCAGTTTTGGAATTTGTATTTTTAACCAACTACCCAGGTGATTTTGATGATCAGACAGTTTGAGGGTTTTTTTTTCCTCTTTCTCTTCCCTTCGGTAAACTGTTTTTCAACTTTGTTTTTCAGTGAAAACCATTTCCTCCTCACCATGGACTCCATCCAGAGGCTGCACCCATCTCTCCCACGTCAACAGTCTGTGTCCTTGGCAGAGGACAGTGCTCTCATTCTGGGCCTTTCCCTTCTTCCTCAGCCAAAGCCCTGCTCCTGCACCTCCCTGCAGCTAATAAAAAGGCTGAGTTCCCTGATGCAGGGAAGGCCCCCACCCGCTCTCCCTCGCAGGGATGAGTGAAATCTGCCGGGCCCACGGTCATCCCAATAGGCAGCTTTGCTGGCCTCCCGTGTTCCCAGAGCAACCAGCTCTGTCCTGGGCCTCAGGACGTCCCCGGGCTGAGGGACCCAACCCCCTTCCGAAGCCAAATGGTTCCTAGTGAACCTGCAGAAATGCAAGAGCGGGGCGTTTCCGGACACCGAGTAAAGAGAGTCTCCCCATGGGAAGGCATGAATTGACCGGGGACAAAAGGCACTTGTGGGCCCAGGGAGGCAAGGTTTGGGGGAATCCTGCGCTAAGTGGAGGTGGGTGGGCATATTTCTCCCGTCTGGTGGGATTGGCCCCTCTGACCAGTAAGCACCTGGCTCAGCTCTAGGAGACGTGGAGAATGAATTTCACAGTCATTTCCACTGGGCCATGGCACTGGAACAGCTGCAGGAGAGGACACAGCTGGTGCTGCCCCCACCCCCTTCCAGCAGAGCCTCTCTGGAGGAACGCCACCCCCACCACGGAGAGGAAGAAGGTCCTACTTGCTGTGGTTCCAGGGGCCACGGAATGTGTCTCTAAGCTGAACCCCCATTTTCGAGGGCACAGTTTGGTCTTTATTAATTCCATCACTACTACTCATTCTAGAGGCTCCTAAACCCAGTTAAACGTCAGGATCACCCGGGATGTTCATTAAAAAGTAAAGATCAATAAAAGTAGTAAGTGTGGGGACCCATCCCAGACCGAGCGAATCAGAATCTCTTTGGGGAGGACTAGGGCTACAATCAGCATGAATCAGTTTAATGAGACCGTGTCCTCTGTTCCAAAAGTCTGAGCCCACAGAACGGGAGCATGGAGAAGGAGCGGTGGGGGCTCAGGTGGCAGAGAATCATACTCAGAGTCACCAGGCATGCCAGCCAGTGCACTGAAGACTTCTCACACGTTATCTTACTTAGTAGTCCAAACACGCTCAAGGGGGATGCCCAGTTATTGCCCCCATTTTGCCGACGAGGAAATAGGAGCTCCAAAAGTCACACACATCATTCAGAGGCAGAGCCAGGACTTGGATCCAGATCTTTCTCTGCATGTCTCTGCCATGGAAGGAATCATGGGAGACCTGGGCACCCCTTTGGGAGTTAGGGCGGTGTGTGACCAAACTGACATGAATGCAATGTGCTTTCTGGGGTCTCCTCTCTGGCGGGCTCAGGTCCCCCATGATTGCTCCCCTCACATCAATTCACCAAGCGCTTGTGGACACAGAGGTGGCCAGGACACGGCCACCCTCAGGACAGGATGGTTCCTGGAAAGGGCATTGGGCTAAAATCAGGAGAGTTGACTTCTGGTCCCAGCCCCACCACTGCTAAGCAATGAAAGCAGCCTTGGCACCCCCTCAGCAGAGAGGGGTATGGACTGGGTGAACTGGGGGGTGGGGGGGCATCTACTCTTCAAAAGCAGGCTGAGGACCCCAGCTCCATGTCACTAGATGCTGTCCCTCTCTCACTCTAAGTCCCTCCAGGACAGTGGTCTTCTCTTGCCTGCAGGATAAAATCAGCCCCTCACCTAGATACCATGAGCTTCTCTGCAGGGTGCATCAAGGAGGGGATTTGGCCTCCCCAGACTTCAAGGAAGACTTCCTGGAGGAGGTGGCACCTGGGTCAGAGCTATCCAGGAGAGGAGTGGAGAAATATCAAGCAATGGTAACAACATGAGCTAAATAAACCATGGCTGTCTCTCTCCACATGGTATATGCAGGTATATGCTGGATACTGGTCCCTGGAGGTCCCAAGAAGCCCTCCTGACACCTTAGACAGCCTCCTTTGGCTTCTACAGGGCTTTAGGGAACTCCAGGGACCAGTACCCAGCACATTGCTTGGGAGGGAGTATTTGCATGGCTGTCTTCCCACTGATTTTTCACAGGCAGGAGGACTGACCCTCTCTAGCTCTGATCCTGTGCCTGACATATGTCAGGGAAAGGAAGGAAGGAAGGAGGGAAGGAAGGTCTGGCCCAAAGAGGCATTTCACTCAAGAGACCTCTGAGGGCACCAACCTGACAAACTGGGTCCCACGGGACTGCCTGTGCTGGCTCAACATTGTCCCTCTCTCACTCTCCCTCGTGAGGGACTTTTAAGTCCTGATTGTGACTGGGGTGGCCTGAGAGCTCTGGGAAGATGATCCAATGGGGGCGGCTGCAGGAGTGAGTTCCCACATCTCTCTGCCTCTCCCACTCAGACATTTTGGATTCCTACCCAGCATCCTTGAACTGGGTCCAGGATTCTTGTCCCCACATCACAGATGAGGCAGTCGAGGAGCCTGCTTTGGAGACAGGTACAATTCAGATCTTAAACTAAGTTGGGGTTGGACGAATTCTTCACAGGTCGAAGATGCTTCTCAGGTATAGACTGAGGATGCAGAGTAGACAGGGCTTCCCTTCTGATGAGGCAGAGGAGACAGCGTGAGTCCCAGAGACTCAACGATGAGCAGAGAGGTGGGCTGGACCCATCTCACCTGAGGTCCAATAAGGCAGAGACTCAGCCTCCTGCCATCAGCGCTAGAAGTGGCCTGTGGAGACTGACCCTCTGAAGCCACAGGTGAGGTCCAGAGAAGGTCACGTGCCATAGAAGGCTGAATAATGGCTCCCAGACATGGCCAGGTAATCCCCAGAACCTGAGAATGTTCTTACACAGCAGAAGTTGCTTTACAGGTGTGGTTAAATTAAGGCTCTGGAGATGGGGGTCCTTCAGGTAGGCCCAAAGTAATCACAAGCACAGGAGGATGCAGGAGGGTCAGAATAGAGGAGAAGGCAACGTGTTGACAGAGCAGAGACTGGAAGGAGGCCCTTGGAAGATGGAGGAAGGGGCCACAGCCAAAGAATGCAGGCAGCCACTGGCAGCTGAGAATGGCAAGGAGACGGGTTGTCTCCTGGAACTTCCAGAAGGAACCGGCCCTGCCGACAGCTTAACTTTAGCCCCGTCAGACTGATTTTGGACATCTAACCTATAGAATTGTGAGAGAATACATTTGTTTTGTTTTAAGCCACTTAGTGTGTGGAGATTTGTTACAGCAGTAACAGGAAGCCCCAACTTGCCTGGAGACACATGGCTGAGTCTGTTCTCCGATCCTGCGGGCCCAGCTCTGTGGAATGCTTGTCCTGTGCCGGATGCGACTGGGTGAGTGGTGCAGGTGAGGCCCTAAGGAGCCTCAACCACTACACTTGGTGAGATCCCAGGCCTCTGAGTCTGAGGGGGTATGTGTGTGTGTGTGTGTGTGCTAGAAAGAAGAGAAGAACATGCCTTCTTCATGCATCGAGGGATTTTCTGGGCAGACGATCCTCCAAAGGCACGTCAACATTTTTCTCTCCAGGAAAAAATAATTCAATCCCTATCAAAAAAGTCACAGTTATGTACACTCACACACATGGATTTTCACAGGGCAGGGAGCAAAGCTGAGGAGGGCCGGGAACCATCTGCCAGAGGGCTGTGGACACACCGTGACATCTGGGATGGTACAGAGGACGTCCCTGTCCCTGAGAAATGTTGAGGTTCCACAGCACATCCCCATCACTTATTTTCCTCTTTTCTCCTTACAAGCCCAAGCGTAAATACCAATACACAAATCACATGGGCATACACATACACATAGGCTCATGAGCAGCGCCAGCGTGTGCGAGGAAGAAATGAGCAAACGTACGTGCACAAGCCAACCACCTGACCCACTTATAAACAAGCAGTCCTGCACACGCACTGGCAGACATCTACATGCCCACAAACCCAGATACATGCACTTTACACACTTACGTGCACCCACACTTGTGCAGACACAGCGGTGCCAGAGTAAAGACCACCCACACATATGGACACCTGGACACCTGTGAGCCGAGTGGAGGGCCCAGGACTTCCTGCGCCTCCCTTCAGGGAAGGAGGCCAGATTCCCTTCCCCACCCAACCCTCCTGAGCTCTGCTCTGGAGCCCTCTGCTGGGGAGTCCAGGAACAGGCTGCCAGGTCCTGGAGCTGTGCCAGCCTGGACTGGGGCGGGGGTTGGAGGGAAGGGAAAGGAGGAAAGAATGGGGGACCAACGGGGGCCAGCTCCAGGGCACTCAGTATCCCGCCTCCACTGGGCCCGAATGACTTTCTGCAGCCTCCAATCCAGGGCTGAAGGGGAGATTTCTCCTGCAAAGATCCCCTTGGGCTCTAGCTCTTTTTGCCAAACCCAGGCTCACCCTGTCCTGTCAGTGGCTGTTGCTAGCGTGCCTGCGTGCGAAGGAAGGGCCTTGGCTTGGCTGCATCGCACGCTCCCCCCAACCAAGCTTTCTTCACCCTCCCACACACTGGGAGCCCACACTGGCTCTGCTCACCCCACCCTGGACCATCTTGCAGTGCTGCTAGGTACCCAGCTTCCTTGCACCCACTGGGTCTCTGACAGCTTCTTACAACTCCCTGTTCAAACCTCTACCTCCTGTCTCTCAGAGGGCCTATCCTTCAGCTCTCAGTGGCTTTTTCTTTCCATTTGCTCCTGGGGGAGGGGGAGAAGTGAAGAAGAGTCGGGCTTTGGAATAACATGGGTGAGCCTGAATTCAGATCTCAGCTCCAAGGTGGGGCTTGCTCACAGCTGTGGGCCTCTCGGGCAGGTCACCGAACCTCCATCAGCCTCAGTTTCCCCAGGTAGAATGGAGATCATGCTACTTATATGGCAGGGAGACGGCATTCTCAGTGCCCATCACCAGGGCTGGTTTAAGGGGTCAGACAGCCAGGCAGCTGGCTAGGGTGCCATCTTTACAAGGCACCCAAACATCACTGCAAATGTAAGGAGATAAAGAAAATCATGGCTGGAACTCCTCTAAGGGACAGTTGTATACTCTGCTCTAATGATCTACCTGCAATGCAATGGGGTGGTGGGTAGACCCCCCAAAAAGAAGGGTAGAATAACAGTCTCTGAGCTGTTTTCTAAGGAGTTCGGGAGCAGGGTCTCTAAAAAGATTTTGTTTGTCTAATTGCAGCATGCAGGTTTGGGGTGAGAGCTGAACCGCTCAGAGAAGATGGAGTGTTGGCAACAGGGATCCGCTTCTCTGTCCATGCCCCCCCTCCCTTCTTCTAAGCAGGGCCCAATTCCACTGCATTCAAGTTGAACTGATAGTAAAAGAATATCAGTTTGATGGGACATAAGATTATATTATTCTGTGCTTGGGGCACCCACACGTTTCCCTGTTGGGTCCTTCCTGACAGGTAGAAGGTACTTAGCAAATGGTGGTTGGGTTTGTCTCTCCAGATCTCAGTCCTAAAACTTCTCTCCAGCACCCCACGCTCAGCTCGGCCCTTCTCACATTCTGTCTACCTGGTCTTTGTGTCCACAGCACCACTGAATTCTTCACTCCATACCCCCTCCCCATAACCTTAGCCCACTGGCCCAGCCCATTCTGGAAGCCACAAGGCTTCTAGTGGGGCGGGGGGGGGGGGTGGTCCAGATTTTCATTTCTTGGGAAATCAGATAGTTCCCCTGCATCAGCCTGTCTAATACAACACCAACCAGCCACCAGCCTGCCCTGGAAAGTATCTCATTATCTTAAAGGTCTACCATCAGGCAGTCCCAGCTTACCGATGAGTTATATTTCAAAACTTTGTTTCTGTGAAATGACATGACATTCCAGACAATGAGCCAATAGAAAAGCGAGGACTCAGAGGCATGAAGGGGGGCCTCGTTTTCCAGGTCGGGTGGTAATGCCCATCACAAAGCTGGGTTGCCACACGCTTGCATGGGGAACAAAAGAGAACCCTACTGTTGCAAGACCTGTAGGTAGAAATGGAAAAATAATAATGCTGATCTAGAAAAGTCTGTTTATTCTCTCGTGAAAGCTGGTGCTTGAGGGAAAGCAGGTTTCTTAACAGGAGTATAAAGAGATGGGTGGGACCTTCTGAGGGAACTTCGAGGTGCTCTTCAAGGGCTTTAGAGGCTGAAAGCCTTTGTTCTTCGTCATTCTAATTAATCTTTCTGACATTCAGTCTGCTTTTTTCTTGACACAGGGAAGGCCTGGCTCCATCCTAACACTCAGTCAATCGGGATTGTTTAGGTAGACAGAGTAAACGGTGGGGAAAGGTCCTCCTGGGGTAACTGGGGCAGAGTTGTTAGGGAGGAGATGAAAAAAGCAGATACAAGGGTGTGTGATTTGGGTTTTCAAGATGGCCCGAGGAAGAATGAGCTGAACTGAAATGTGGAAAAAAAAAAAACCCCAAGAAACAAAGAATAAATACAGAGAGAAAATGGAGATTATGACACATATGTGACTCCATCCCCACAAAACCTGAAGAGAAAATAAAGGAAGTGGAGAAGTTGGGAGCCAGACAGTTCCGAAGCTGGCCACCAGGTGACACCACAGGCCCAAGACAGCTTGGTTGCTGTCTGTGGTGGGTGGGGGACTCAGGAGGCCCCAGGGAACTGGGGAGGGGTGGGGGGGCTCATAGGTTGGGAGGTACAGGACATTCTCAGATTCAGCCCTCATTCCGACTGAGTTGGAGCAAGTAGCCTCCTGCACATTCCCTTCCTCCCCCAGCCTCCACCCTGTCTCCCCTGCAGAGTTTATGCTGGTCTACAAGGTGAGGTGGGGATGGGAGGGTGCCCCGAGGGACCAGGGCCGGAGACAGGGGGTGAGAGAAGGGACTAGGAAGAGGGGGGTTCAGGAAGGTCTTGGACAGAACCCTGATAGCGTGAGGGGACAGAAGACAATGAACCTTTATTGGGAGTCTGCCCCCACTCACAGGTCCTGAGGCAGGAAGGCCCAGACGGGGAATCAGGCAGCTCCACCTACGGGGCTGCCCACGGATGCAGGTGAGTCAGAGTTTAGGTTTGGCTGATAACAGCCTGGACTAGCTGAGAAAGGGCCCTTTGTGAGGGTTGCCCCTCATCAGGCCCCCTCCTCACAGCTGGGCTGGCTCCTTGGCGGAGGGCTGCCTTTCAGGAAACAGGACGGACTAGAATATGGAAAGAAACCCGGCAGAGCGCCTTTACTGTGAGATGCTGTGTGGGAACTTTCAGATGCCTTAAGGCCAATGTGCAGGAGAAAGATACAGGTTGGCCGGGGCCCACATTCTTTCCTTCCAGGTTTTCAATCTCAGCTGTGTCTATCTTCCACCCCCACCCCACTGATTCCCCTAGGGAGAGAATACATCACTTTCAGTACCGTGATAAGTCAGGACACTGGGTTGTAGATGGCCAAACCCACCTTTGAATCAGCTTGGCTAAAAGGTGGTATAGACTTTTTGGTATAGACTGGTGGTATAGACTAAAAGGTGAGCCAGTCTTGACTCTCTGGCTCAGTCAGGGCAAGGATGAAGCAGGCCCCAGGGAGGTCTAGAATGAGGCCTACTTACCCCGGTGGGATTCTCTCCTCCCTGTGTCTCTCAGAGGCTGGAGGCACCATTTCTTCAGCAGATAGGCTTTGCCTTGCTCTGGTAGGGAAAATGACCTTGGGCCATTCAGATTTGCATTCTCAGAGTATGAATTTGCATTCTCATACCAGAAAGGAAATCCCACCATCTGCTACCAGATTTGGTTAGGAAAAAGTCCTGAGGAAGAACTCTGATTGGCTCTGCTTGAGTCATGTGCCTAGTCCTGAACCAATGGCTGTGGCTGAGGGGATGCCTTACTGTGATTTTCTCAGACTGAGTCACTTGCCTAACCCTGTGGCCAGGAGAAATGAGGTCCAGGGAAGACAAACATAAGAACCTCCTTAACATGCACTTGGAGTTTCATGTGGCAGAACTGCTAGTTGGCTCCCAATAACAATTTTTTCCTTTTCTCCAATAAACAAAATGTTTACTGGATACATGGCTACCTGGAATAAAAACTACATTTCCCAGACTCCCTTACAGTGAAGGATAGCTGAGTATCTAAGAGTTCTGACCAATGGGGTATGAGCAAAACAAGGGGTGCACTTCCAGATGCTGTCCTTAAAAGGAGGGGAGCAGCCCCTCTTAACCCTTCACCCCAACTTCGTGCAGACTGGAAACTCTTGTGCTGGTGAACCACCCTGGATCCTATGGGTGAGAACAGAACCATACAGATGGCATAGTAGCAAGTTAGTTAACAGAAGCCTGAGTCTTTAGTGCCATTTTGGCCCCAGATTGTTTCTGCCTGGACTGCTACACAAGAGGAAATGAACATTTATCTTGTTTGAGCCACTCTTGTTTTGGATCCCTGTTAACATCTGTCAAGTCTACATTCTAAGTAATACATCTTAGGACCTTTTCTTGGTACCCACTGATGCAGGCTGAAAACTCCATCTCTTGTATCCAGCACTGAATTTGTTCCCTGACCCAGACACCTCCATCCAAACCCAGAAAAATGCTGTCTGTGACCAGCCCACACTTTGCTGAGAATGTGACAAGACACACCACAGCACCAGATCTGCTCTCCCTTCCTGAAAAGTTATTTATCTTTCTGCCAACATCCTGACTCCATCTCAATGGGCATGTTCCAAAGTGTTTTGCATGTCAGTTAGACCAGACTTCGTTGGCTCAGGGGCTCCTATAGAGCGGAGGCCGTGGCTCTCTCATCAGACTGGGGGGCTCCTGAGAGCTAGAGCCATGGATAAAGTCATTGCCCCTTCCTGCCTCCATGATACAAATTGCACACCTCCCATTTGGGTGGGCAAACCCAGCAGACAGCCATCTTCCCCCGAGGCAGGGAACTGAGTGCACCGAGTTACTGAGAGCTGAACTATGGAGGGACAGGCCCATAACTGCCTCTTCTCCTGCCACCTGGGAGTGTTCCATCCCTGGGCTCCTACTCGGATCTTCATGACCCATGTTCTGAGGGCAGGAAAAGAAAGCATCAGCCAGTGGCTGGTCATATTTGAGGTTAGTGTAGGAGATGAGGCACAGAAACTAATCGAAGGACTTTGTATCTGATGATCCCCCACCCTCATGCCAAGCATTTATACTCGAAGAAGGTTAATTGAGGTGAACCCATTTGGGAAATCCAGAAGGAAACATTGCTTTGGACCGTAAAAACACAGACTGGGACTGGGCTGGGCTCTTTTCCTTTCTTCAGTACTGATTGTGTTTAAGAACAACAGCAGGCAGGCCCAAGTCTTTCTTACAGCTGTCCTTGATTCCAAGCTGCTGACTTTACTCCTTCTTTCCCCGCAAACTTCCTCCCCTAGAGAAGGCCTCCCTAAGAGCCAAAACGGAGTCTCTACCCTCGTAGTAGGGTCAGAAAACTGCTCACAGGGCAAGTTGGACTAGCCTTGGGCCATGGGAACTAGCAAGCCCTACCTGAACTGGCAGGAAGGTGACATTGGGTCTCCAGGCTGCATCTCTGGATCTCCTTACAGATGGAGACAAGACCTCTGGTCCCAGCTCAAACCCAGGCACTTCTCCACACTGTTTGCCTCTGGCACTAGGATTGGACCCAAGGAAAGAGTATTGACCTTTGGTCTTACTATCCGTGAGATACATCAAGACTGAGGGACAGGGGCACCTGGATGGCTCAGTCGGTTAAGCGTCCGACTTTGGCTCAGGCCACGATCTCACAGTTTGTGAGTTCAAGCCCCATATCGGGCTCTGCACTGACAGCTCGGAGCCTAGAGCCGACTTTGGGTTCTCTGTCTCTTTGCCTCTCTCTGCCCCTCCCCGCTTGTACTGTCTCTCTCAAAAATAAATAAACATTAAAAAAATAATAAAAAACTGAGGGACAAGCAGGACTGGTGACACAGTGACATGGAGGGCAAGATGCGAGTGATGACCCTGCTCCTAGCTTGTGAGGGATAGCCAAGGCTGACCTTCCATGAAAGCTAGGGTCTCCCTTCCCTTCATAGCTTCCCTGCCTCACCTGAGTCCTGACCTGCCTGCTTGCCTCACCTGCTGTGCCCCTCCCTTCTTCTCTTGCACAACGCACTTGGGAGCTCTTGCAACAGTCAGCACACTCCCCTATGTCTTCAACCTCTTCTTGGAATGTCTCCTCCTCTGCTGGTCCGGAGCCACCACCTCCCCACAGCTCTCTCAAGGGAGGCTGTTTATCCTCACATACTCTGCACCTTAGGACTAAAAGGTGGGGTTTTTCTTTATTATTCCTATTGTCGTTTCTAGCCCATACTCCCATCCTCTTGTAAAGCCCCACACCATTGACACTGCTGCTGCCTGCGCTACCTTCCTGGCTCTTTGTCTCTGTCTTCTCTCAGCCTCCCAGGTGTGCTCCCCCACCTCCCCCCCCCAACTCAAGACCCCGGCTCCAGCCTCTTCATCTTTTCCTCTACCCCCTACCTCCACCTGCCACTATCCTAAACAAACATATCCACGCCTTGACCTCTCGCTTCCTTCACCTTGATCTCCAATAATCCCAGCCTTAGCTCTCCATCACCACATTTATTCCTGAAGACTTTATGGTCACCCAAAGCCTCACTGCTTCTGAAATGAGAAGTCCCATCTCCCACTCCCTATCCACCACCTGTGAGCCTTTGTGCTCCTCAGCCCAAGTGCCCCAAAAGAGTTCTCTGGTCTCAGACAACTCTCCAGCCTGATGATTCCTTCACTTTCTCTCTATCTGCCAGCCCCCTCCTGCTTTCACTTCTCTTCTTTCCCAGATTCTCTGGTTTGTGGGTGAATAAACTGTGGTGTATTCACACAATGGAGTATCATACAGCAGGTTAAACAAAGAACCACAGCAACAGAAAACAAATGGATAAATCTTAGCAATATATAATTAAGTGAAAAACGTAAATCCCCAAAGATTACACAGAGAATAATACTCTTTTAATGAGGTTAAAGATGGTTAATATAAAAATGTATGTATATAATATTTGGAGATACGCAAAGGCACAATAAAACTATATAAAAAGGAAAGAAAGGGAATGTGACACACAGGATTCAGAATGATAGTCACTGTGGGTGGGGGAGACAGGGGGCTGGGATAGGGAGGAGGATCCATATGTAAGATGTGGGTTATTGTCAAGGCTTTTGTTTGAGTGGTGATTTTGCAGATGCCTATGACATCATTACAAATAACTAATTAAATAAAAATTAGCCATGCATGGATCAATGGTGAATGTGTCAGGGAACCAGTGCTGTGTGGAGGAACCCAATAAAATCAAGATTCCATGGGTTATCATGACATGACTTTCTTGCACGTATATTGAACCTCTCTCAGCCTCCCACCGCTGAATCCACAAATCTCTCTGCACCTGCACCAATTTTTCTTATTTTTCCTATCACAATGGGAGAAGACTCCCAGTTTCTTCCACCCAAGAAGAATCCCATCCCCTGGTCCCTGGATCCCATCCCTTCTCATATCCTCAAGGACTTTGCTCTTTAGTTATCCCCTCGCTCTCTACTCATCAATCTCTCTGTCTCTGGTTGGTTTTTTCCATGAGTACAAACATGCTCTAGTCTCTCCCATCTTAAAAAACAACAAACTTTTGTGTTAGTTAGGTTAAGAGTTAGGCTGCTATAGCATGGAAGTCCCCAAAGACTGTGTATCAGCTAAGCAGAAGTTTAACTCCTGCATGAGAAGGCTAGGAAGGCAGTACAGGGGTGATGTGGTCACCTCTTCCATCTGTTGCTCTGCCATCCTTAATTCACAGTTCCCCTCCAAGTTGGCTGCTCCCGCCCTTGCCAGCTCTGCAACCTCCCAGCCAGAAGGAAAGAGAAAAGGGGAAGGAGAAGATATTCCTGTTTCCACTGAAGAACATGGCCTGAAAGTGGCACGCATCATGTCCATTCACACTGCATTGCCCTCAGACTGGATCAAGACACATACCCAGTTGCAAAGGAAGTTAGGAAATACAGTCTTTTGGTGGGTAGCATTGTGTCTGCTTAAACATTCTGCCACTGTTGAAGAAGAGGAGAGTTGCTAGCAAAGAAAAGCTATTGTTTTTTGACATGGCCTGCACCTCTGGCCACCCAAATAAATATGCTCTCTTCTCCCACACGTGGAACACGTTAATCTCCTGCCCACAACCCACATCCACAAGGTCTCATTCATTATTGCAACCAGCTCAAAGCCCGGAC
This sequence comes from Prionailurus viverrinus, assembly GCF_022837055.1. Taxonomy (NCBI): domain Eukaryota; kingdom Metazoa; phylum Chordata; class Mammalia; order Carnivora; family Felidae; genus Prionailurus; species Prionailurus viverrinus. The sequence continues at coordinate 63,192,985 of NC_062563.1, read as the reverse complement.
CCTCTTGGTGACTGTCAGATCTTTGTATGAAGCTCAGATATCAGTCCAGTGACATATAAACTAAAAAGCAAGTTATCTATTTGCCACTTCCACCAGCAATACACATATATAAGAAGGGATAAGAACAGGATAACAATTAAAACTGCCATTTGGAGGGGTGCCTGGGTGGCTCAGTCGGTTGAGCGTCTGACTTCGGCTGAGGTTTGTGAGTTCGAGCCCCGTGTCAGGCTCTCTGCTGACAGTTCAGAGCCTGGAGGCTGCTTCTGATTCTGTGTCCCCCTCTCTCTCTGCCCTTCCCCCACTCGCACTCCGTCTCTCTCTGCCTCTCAAAAACAAAGAAACATAATTAAAAAAAAATTTTAACTGCCATTTGTAAAGGAAAAATTAGAAAACACATAGCAAGAACATAGCAATTAGCAGATCCCCCTAAGCAAAAATTCCAAAGGTTCCCTGCCTCTCAAAGGAGTATGTTCCTTGGTACTGATTACCCACAAACATCTCCTTTATCTGTTATTCCCTGTGGCCCCTGGCTTTGCCTTCTGGGAGTTCCTTCCTTGTCTGTTGTCCTCTAGGGCCACATCTGAAGAGGGCATTGGAGAATATGCCCTTCCTGGGAAAGTGAGGGTATAGCTTTCACAGCCTGTTTCCTGGTGGTGAAGCTTTGGGAGCTCATAGTTTGCTTCAGGAGTCGAGCAATCCCAAAGTTGCACAGGACAGGCTTGTAAGCTTTCTCAATTAATTTCCCTCAAAAATTTATTGTAACACTACAAAAATTAAATATAGAAACTTATTGTAACACTACAAAAATTAAATATAGAAAATAATTTCGTTGGGGCGCCTGGGTGGCTCAGTTGCTTATGCGGCCGACTTTGGCTCAGGTCATGATCTCGCGGTCTGTGAGTTCGAGCCCCACGTCGGGCTCTGTGCTGACAGCTCAGAGCCTGGAGCCTGTTTCGGATTCTGTGTCTCCCTCTCTCTGACCCTCCCCCATTCATGCTCTGTCTCTCTCTGTCTCAAAAATAAATAAACGTTAAAAAAAAAAAAGAAAATAATTTTGTTTACAATCATATAGAAGAGTATACAATAGGAGTATGTTTAACAAAAGAAGTCCCAGGCATGTACATTGAAAACTACAAAACATCATTAAAAGAAATTAAAGAAGACCTAAATAAATGGAAAGTCACCTTGTGTCCATGGATCGAAAGACTTAATATTGTTAAGATGGCAATACTTCTTCGAATGATCTACAGATTTAATGCAGTCCCTATTAAAACCCTACCTGCCCTTTCTGCAGAAGTTGCAAACTGGTCTTAAAATCCACATAGAATTGCAAAGGATCCATAGCAGCCAATTCAATCTTGAAAAAGAACAAAGTTGAAAGACTTACACCAACTTTACCATTTCAAAACTTACTGCAAACCTACAGTAATCAAGACAGTGTGGCACTGACACAGGAATAGAATTGAGAGTCTAGAAACAAACCCACAAGACAGAAGAATAGCCCTTTCAAAAATGGTGTAGGAGGGGCGCCTGGGTGGCGCAGTCGGTTAAGCGTCCGACTTCAGCCAGGTCACGATCTCGCGGTCCGTGAGTTCGAGCCCCGCGTCGGGCTCTGGGCTGATGGCTCAGAGCCTGGAGCCTGTTTCCGATTCTGTGTCTCCCTCTCTCTCTGCCCCTCCCCCGTTCATGCTCTGTCTCTCTCTGTCCCCAAAATAAAAAAAAAAAAAAAAATGGTGTAGGAGCAGCTGGATATCCATATTTGAATGAATGTAGTTGGGTCCCTACCTCACATCATGTATAAAAATTAACTCAAAATGGGTCATGGACCTAAATGTAAGAAATGAAACTCTGGGACACCTGGGTGGCTCAGGTGGTTAAGTGTCTGACTTTGGCTCAGGTCACGGTCTCACAGTTCATGGGTTCCAGCCCTGCATCAGAATCTGCACTGAATCCCTGCTTGGGATTCTCTCTCCCACTCTCTCTGTCTCTCCCCAGCTCATGCTCTCCCCCCACCTCTCTCTCTCAAAAATATATAAACGTAAATTTTTTTTAATGAAACTGTAAAATTTAGTGATCCTGGATTAAACATTGTTTTTTTTCTTTTCCTTTTTGTTTGTTTGTTTTAGATATGACACCAAGACCACAAGAGGAAAGAAAGAAAGAAAGAAAGAAAGAAAGAAAGAAAGAAAGAAGGGAGGAAAGGAGAAAGGTGTCAGTTTTCATCAAAATTAAAAACCTTTGTGTTTCTTTTTTTTTTTTAATCTTTATTTATTTTTGAGAGAGAGACAGAGACAGAGAGAGTGCGAAGGGGAGGGGCAGAGAGATAGGGAGAGAGAGAATCCCAAGCAAGATTCAAGTCCCAATGTGGGGCTTGAACTCATAAACTGTGAGATCATGACCTAAGCTGGAACCAAAGTCGATGCTTAACCGACTGAGCCACCCAGGTGCCCCAAAAACCTTTGTGTTTCAAAGAACACTCTCAAGCAAGTGACAAGACAACCCACAGAATGGGAGAAAATATTGGCAAATACTAAATTTGATAAGGGACTTGAATTCAGAATATATAAAGAACACTTAATAATTCAACAATAAGAAGAACAAATAATCCAATTTAAAAGTGGACAAAGAATTTGAATAGATGTTTCCTCAAAGAAGATACACAAATGGCCAATAAACACATGAAAAAGAGCCCAACATCATTAGCTGATGAGGACATTCAAATAAAAACCAGTGAGATACTGTGGTTGGAAAACAGTCTGGCAGTTTCTCAGAAAGTTAAATACAGGATTACCTATGACCCTGCAATTTCACTGCTAGGTGTGTATCAAAGAGAACTGAAAATATACATCTACATGAAAATTTGTACACGGATATTTATAGCAAGATTATCTGTAATAGCCCAAAAGAAGAAACAACCTGAAAGTCTATCAGCTGATGAATGGTTAAACAAAATGTGATATATCTATACAATGGAATAAAAAAGGAATATAACACTGGTGCGTGCTACTATATGGATGAACCTAGAAAATATGCTAAACGAAAGAAGTCAGACACAAAAGGCCACATCTTGTATGATTTCCATTTACATGAAATGTTCAGAATAGGCAAATCCATGGAGACAGAAAGTGTTTTTCCGGGGTGGGGAGGGGGTGTGTTCAGGGGGAAGAGAGGATTGGGGAATGACTGCCAGTGGTTCAGGGTTTCTTTGGGGAGTGATGGAAATGTTCTAGAACCGGCTAGTGGTGATGGTTGCACAATTCTGTGAATATGCTAAAAACCACTGAATTGTACACTTTAAAAAGGTGAAATTTATCATATGTGAATTGTATCTCAATAAAACGGTTTTAAGAAAATGAGTTTAGGGACGCCTGGGTGGCTCAGTCAGTTGAGCATCGACTCTTGATTTTGGCTCAAGTCATGATCCCAGAGTCATGAGATCAGGCCCTGCATCTGGCTCTGTGCTGACAGTGCAGAGCCTGCTTGGGATTCTCTCTCTCTCCCTCTCTCTCTGCCCGTCTCAGACTTGCATGTATGCATGCTCGCTCTCTCTCTCTCTCAAATAAAACAAAAAGTAAAAAACTAAAAAGATTCTTTCTCTCTCCCTCTGCCCCTCTCCCCTGCTTGTGTTCTCTTTCTTAAAAAAAAAAAAAAATTAGTTTACTCGTAGTCTGTTCCATGAGCATGTAACCCCACCAAAAAAGCTGGTCTAGATACAGTTCTTAAGCCTGAAGACACATTTATACATATTTACTTACCAGCCCGTATACCAGGTCCATCCTACCCTCTCGTAAATTAATGATCGTTCATGAGGTTACTTAACGTAGTATACTGGCCTGAGTGGAAAAGCAACACCTTTCATACGATCTGGACTGCAGGACTGACTCTCGTTGTCTGGCCTGGCATTCTTAACTGAGGCTAATTGGGGAAGTGTTCAGACCACAGTCTTATCTCCTGGGAAAGCGGCCTCTTCAGGGCCCCTTCACATCATCTCTTCAGTTTGGGGTACAAAAGCCGTTGGCTTTCTCAGCGTGTGGAGGCTCCAAATACTGGATTCTCCGTCAACTTAGATTACCAGCCACAGGCAGGAAGAGTCTCCACTAACAGAGCTCCATTCGCCTTCACCTCTGCTTGCAAACTGCTGTCTCTATCCCGAGTGTGTGTCTCATCAGGACCTTGCTAAATGGGTGAAGAAGACTATACCCACCAACATTTGTACCTTTTCAAACCACTTGCTCTAGACCTAAAGGCTCAGTAGGCTCGTGAACTGTCTTCCAAAGTACTGCAGGAGGTAGTGTTACCAAATGTGTCGCATGACGTGAGTCCCCAGCTTTCCAACCTGAAATATCTGCCCACTGTCTGACAAGAGCACAATGCCTCACGTTTACAATTTTGCTGCATCAACATTCTACTTCTCGATATCAAATTCTAGGTTAATCAGAACAGGTTTGGACTGCTATAACCAAGAGACCTCAAACTACATTGGAAGTTTGTTTTCCTATCCCATAAGTTGATGGTCCGGGGCTAATAGAGGGGCTTAGGGGATTTGGAGGACTCAGACTTCTTGTATTTTTAACTTCACTATCGTCTGCATGATGCTTGCATCACGGTGTGAGACGGCTTCTGTCATAAACTCTGAGGCAGAGATGTGCAGACAGGTGTTTTATTGGGGGTGCACTTGGGATAAACCCTTGTGGAAGGGAGAATGGAAGCAAGAGTGGGCAAAGGTGATGTGGCCACAGCAGAGGACTGAGCCAGCCTCTCAGGAGCACTGGGGCTGAGGTTATCTCACCCATCATTGGATGCAGACCCCCATTCGATACCCCCAGGGAAGAGGCATAACTTCGGGCAAAGTGGTTTCTGGGGAAAGACAGCAGAACTGCGTGCGAGCAGTACATCCTAAGTACTCTTGGCGGTTGGGGGAAGGAGTGCCTTGGTTTTGAAGCGGGTATTGGGCAGCATCCACCAGTATCCACTGCCCCAGTGTGCACTGGAGCTCCTGGGTTTACCCATCCAGTGGGAAATGGAAAAGCCTCCATGGCACTTACACTCATCTCTTCGGCCAGACCTCATGGTCACAGTTACCTGGGAAGGGCCACGTGCTCAGCCAAAAACTCAAGAAAGAAAGCAAAATGACTGTTTGGATCATTTGGGATTTCCTGCCCTTGTCCTTGATTCCATGCCCCTCTCCAGTCATTGTCCCATTTGGCTGTCCCTCCTTAGCACCTGGCATCCTTCACTTTTGCATCTATCTTAGCTCCTGTAGACTGACAACTCCTCTTGGAGGCTGTGTGGGTCTTACTGTCTTGTCTTTTAGTTGCAGGCAGAAGTATTCAAAGTAGCTTCCAGAGAAATAGAAAGATTTTATTAGTTTACATAATGGATCAAAAAGCAGATCTAGGGGCGCCTGGGTGGCTCAGTCGGTTAAGCGTCCAACTTTGGCTCAGATCATGATCTCACCATTCATGAGTTCCAGCCCTGCGTCGGGCTCTGTGCTGACAGCTCAGAGCCTGGAGCCTGCTTCAGATTCTGTGTCTCCCTCTCTCTCCCTGCCCCTCCCCTGCTCATGCTCTGTCTCTCCCTCAAAAGTAAATAAGCATTAAAAATTAGAAAAAAAAAAAAAAAGCTGGTGTAACTTTAGACGTGGATTGATGCAGAGGTTCCAATGATGTTACCAGAACTCAGCCTCTGTCCACTTCTTGACTCTGTTGTCCTGTGTTGGTTTCATTCTCCAGCTGCCTCATTCCATGTGGTGGCAGAGATCCATCCACCGCTCCAGGCTTCCATGTCCTTATGGCTCCCAGACTCCAAGAAAAGCGCAACCGTCTCTTCTTCAGTGGCCTTAGGTGGCTGTGAGTCCACCAACTCCAAGACCAATCTCTGTGTCCAGGAGCTGGGTGCCCTGACTGTCCCACCTGAGGTCATGCCCTGCTGGGCACTGGGGGCATCGAGCCATGTAAGTGATAACCCAAGCAGAGACACTTGCAGAGGGGGGTCCGGTTTTGTGACTAAAATGGGGAAGGGGCACAGATGCTGGGTTACCTCCTGGGCACTGCTAACTCAATATGCTTCAGCTGAACTCTTGGTTCCCTTCCTGGCCTGAAATATTTGCTGTCTCCTCTCCTCCCATATGGGAATGGCACCTCCATCTACCAGTTGTTCAGTCCAGAAACCTGGGAGTCATCCTTACACCTCCTCCCTCTCCCCCCAGCCTCCCTACCCTCACCTACAGAGTCTACCAACCAGATGGCCTTGAATCAGTCCCTTTCTCCATCTTCTCCACTGCCAGCATGTCGCCCACCCCCATCACCTCTTTCTATGCTGTTCCGACGGTGCCCCCACCCCCAACCCCTGGCTCCACACGTTTACACTCCCTCCTCTTGCTGCTTTTCTCACAGCCACCAGAGGCATCCCCCTCACCAGGCAAATGAGGCAGCATATAACACAATGACTGGAGGTGAACATGGAACAAATGGGCCCCAGGGCACTGTATCCAATTCTCACTTCCACCGGGCAAGTCTCAAATCAGAACTCGCCTGCCACCTGCCACATCACTGACCACCTGAAGACTCGTTCAGTACCTGTGTTGGCCCCTAACCTGGAAGTCCTGGGAGACCAGTCGCATATCCCAGCATGTCCTAGCCGCTGTCTGGAGCACACAGCCTTGGGGTGGGGGGTGAACCCAGGAGGGTGTTCTCGGGACAGGTGGGAGGGGGCTTGGAGCCAGCTGCTCCCCCTACTGCATTCTAGATCTCCCAGAGAGGTCAAGTGCTGGGGTGGAAAGAAGACAGCAGAGCCTTCGTCTGCATTTCCCACAGGGGAAAAGACCCAGGGAGAGAGAGGAAGATGGGAAGAGAAGCTGGACTAAGGAGGAAGGGAGCCTGAGAGAGAAGGGGCGGGGGAAGACCTTCCTTTCTGAATGGATCCGGGGCTCCCACAACGCGCTCCCTCAGAGGTGTGGGAAGCACCCGCCTTGTGCTGTAGCTTTCTCAGTCAGCCTAGGACCACTGGGAGGAGAAGTGTGGACATCCAGGCACCACCCCCCCCCCCCCAATCAGGAGCCCCCACAGTCTGTGGTGACTGCCCCAGCATCCTAAGTCAACGTTTAATAGTGGCCGGAGCCAGGAATGCTCTATCAGGACACGCGATTACAGGGGTTGGGTTGCAGCCTCAGTATTGGCAAGGGCTCGGTGGCAGGAGATAAGAAAATGGCACCAGGAAGGGTTGTGTGTGTGCTAAACTGTGAGCTCCCGGCATATCCCTGGGGCCAGCTCACAAGGCCTCCATTGTTGGGGTCTGGCTCCCAGCCCATTGCCAGCCAGATAGGAGCTGCTGTTCTGACAAGGCAAGAGAAGCACACCCCGAGTTCGTCCAGATGCTGTTACCCCGTCCTTATCAGGCAGAGGGAAGGGAGCTAGCAAAGCTAATGTTGTTCTGAGCAAAAAAGGAAAGGAACGTTAACAAACACGGCAAAAGTCAGTTTGGGCAGCAGGGGTGAGGGTCAGGGGTCCTGATGTGGCTCAGCTGGGCTTTTTATAACAAGGAGCTGGAAGCGAGGGGTAGGGCAGTCAGGAGTGTCCCGGTGGGTCGGGAGGAGGTCCCACGGCGTGCCCAGCCCCCTGCTGGGTGCTATGGTGTAGGGGCAGAAGCCAGGCATGAGTATTCTGCTTCCTAGTTGGGAAAAAAGAGTTTCATTCCTTCACCCAATATATTTGAGAGCCCACCATGTGCTGGCTGTTTGTAGGTGCTGGGGATGCCCCGGGATGATGTCCTAGTGGATGATGCAGGATGAAAATAAAGAGTCCAGAGGACCAGCTGCCAGGGGAGGAAAGGATAGGCCAGCCAGAGCAAAGGGGGCAGTGGCTCTGGGATGACAGGCCAGGAGAGGCACAGAGGGCTGGATGCCGGCAGGGGTTGAAGGACTGATGCAGATTCTTATTGGGAGGCCCGATGTGAATCCACCTCCCTCCTCTGCTGTCTGATTCTAGGCGAGGAACTTTTTCTCAGGGAGCCACAGTTTCCACATCTGTAAACTGGGGATGATGAGAGAAACTACCCAAAGAACTTAACATTGAGGATGGAAAGAGAGCAGGGAGGGTAAGCACCCAGCACAGTGCCCAGCGTGTTGGCACAGAGCGGGCCCCCCCGTAAAGCCATGTCACAAAGGTGAGTGAGGCGCAGTTACCACCTGCAGGCTGCTGGCCGTCTAAATAACACGGGAGGTGATGCGTGGGAAAGGCGCGTTGGCCGCAAGCCGGGGTGGGGGGCAAGGGCTGGGTCAGCTGGTGAGGAGAGGGTGGGGAGGGCAGCTCTGAGAGGGAGAGCACGAGCAAAGGAACGGCGGCCCAGAGGACACAGCCCAGGGTGGGGTCATTCCCACCGCCACCCCACCCCAGGAACACAGAGCGAGCACCATTTAAAATTCTGTGGGGCTGTCTGCGCACGCTTTAAAATATAGATTTGGAAGAAAAGAGCACTTTGAGGATGAAAAGTCCCTAGAAAATGTCAGTCTGTAGAATCCGCTGCCCTCAAAGTAGTGAGTAAAGAAGCCCATTCAATGAAGATCAGATGTTGATTAAGAGGATGGCAGTGGGAGGCTGGTTGCCAGGGAAACCCACTGATTAGAAAGGGCCGTGGGGTGAACTCATGTCCTGTGCACGTGTGTCCAGCACGGGCACGGGCCTGAGACAAAGCTGCCACAGGCGGACAAGGCCTGGGAGAAACATAGCAGCCTATTAGTCCCCTTGGACTGTCATAACAGACTGGGGTGCTCAAACAACAGACATTTATTTCTGCCAGTTCTGGAAGCTGGAAGTCCAAGATCAAGGTGCCAGCTGATTTGGTTCCTGATGAGGGCTTTCTTCATGGCCTGTAGACCACTGCCTCCTTACCACGCGCTCGCATGGTCTTTCCTCCGTGCAGGTGCAGCACGAGAGAAACCGATCCTTCGTGTCTCTTCCTCTTCTTATAAGGACATCAGTCCTATTGGATGAGGGTCCCACCCTTATGACCTCATTGAACCCTAATTGCTTCGAGGGCCTATCTCCAAACACAGCCACACTGGGCGGTTAGGGCTTCATTGTATGAACTGTGGTGGTGGTGGGGGAGGGGGGCACACAAACTTTCAGTCCATAACAGAGGGCTTCTTTAGCGTGAGAAGCAGAGGTAAGAGAATGCGGTGCAGGGAATGTGCAGGGAAATAAGGTTTTCCCTGGCATCGGCAGATCTGACTCACAGATTCAGTTCTCCTTTTGGGGCAACTGATGTGGCCGGCACAAGAAGAGATGCAGACGGCTCACTGCTTCCTGGGAGTTCTGACAACAGTTTCCAGAGAAATGCTTAAATCCCAATAAGGAAAGGAGCTTCTGTGGCCATTGATTATGGGGAGGACCTTAATGCTGTAAACACCTGACTGTGCCCAGATATTTGCATTTCGTTACTTTTTAAATCAGTTAATTAATTATCTAATTTTATTTGTATTTCCTTAAATCTTAACCGGTAATGAGTAACAAGCCTTAATGCTTCCTAGTTTAGGAAAAATTACAATTACAGGAAAAGCTCACGGGGATAGAAAAAAAAAAGAGTGCTATGTTCCATCTTTTAATTAGGAATAGTTTAGGAAATTGTCACTGAAAAAACAAAAGAAACTCTTTTTTTTTAACGTTTATTTATTTTTGAGAGAGAGAGACAGAGAGACAGAGCGTGAGCAGGGGAAGGGCAGAGAGAGAGGGAGACACAGAATCTGAAGCAGGCTCCAGGCTCTGAGCTGTCAGCACAGAGCCCAACGTGGGGCTCAAACCCACGAAACGAGAGATCAGATGCTTAACTGACTGAGCCACCCAGGTGCCCCAGAACAAAAGAAAATCTTCACTCGTTGGTTTACGTTATATAAATGTTGTTGTGGTTGTTATTCATGTGGTGACTGCCACGTGAACAGCAAGTGTGGTCTTTGGAGCAGAGGAAAATTAAACCTTTATGGAGCCTATTATGTGTCTGTTATTTTATATACATCATGTCATTTAATCTTCCTACGAACCTTGCAAAATTAGCCTCGTCCCATTAATTCATTGGCTTGTTTTGTTTTAAGGTAAGATTAGATGGAATTTTCTCCATTTTATAAGGAAGGAAGCTGAGGCTCAGAGAGGTTAAGGAACTCAGTGGAGATTATATAGCTAAGTAAGCGATAAGAGTCAGGATTCGAACTCAGGTATTTCTAAAGCTGATGCCCTAGTCCTGCAAACCCAAACGAGACCGACGCGATAACAAGCGTCATGCACACTGGCGCCTGCCCACTTCTCGCAGCTATACGTGCTCACACGTATGTACGCTCAGGTCTGTGCTTGACCATAGCGCATTTCCTCACATCGAGCCACCAGTTGGCTACCTCGGTCCCAGCTGGGGGACCATCTGGTGGAAGGGAGGATGTCCCTGACATAAGGTCAAAGTGACACATACCCTTTCTCCTGAGCACCAAGCACTCAATCTGTAGTCATGGGTCTTCCTTTGCCTCAGCCTTTTATAGAAAGCAAAGGCTCCACACACTTGCATGCTGGCCTTGACTGTGGCCCCTCCAAACACCTTCAGTCCTTCCTTAGTTGACCACACCCAGTAGGCAGCCATGTAAAGGTGGGGCTTCCTGCACCAGTGCACAGAATTGCACCTCATTTCTCCTTTCAGTGCTCACTGTGGCTTCCTCCCCAGTTAATTTTTAAGACTTGTCATGGCTTAAATGTTTGTGTCCCTCCAAAATTCATATGTTGGAATTCTAACCGCCAATGTGGTGGTATTAGGAGGTGGGGACTTTGAGGGAGACTAGGTCATAGTGGTAGAGCCCTCACCAAAGGGATAGTACCCATTTACAATGAAAGAGACTCCAGAGAGCTCCCTCACCCCTGCCACCATGTGAGGGCACAGCAAGAAGATGGCCATCTACGAACTAGGAGGTGGACTCCTACCAGACACAGAATCTGCTGGTGCTTTGTCCTTGGACTTCCCACCTCCAGAACTGTGAGGAATAAATTTCTGTTGTGTATAAGCTACCCAGTCTATAGTCTGCTGTTATAGCACCTGAACAGACAAAGACAGACTTAACTCAAGTGCTCTTCCTCCAGGAAGCCTTCTTGGACCTCCCAAGGCCGGGTTGGTATCCCCTTCCCTGAGCACTCATGGTACCCTGAAATTTCCCTAGAAGAGCTCCACCCTTCCTTGTGGTAGGAATGTGTTACTTGCCGGTCTTCCCTATTAGACTGGGAGCTCCTCGAGGACAGATACCGGATCTGTCATTACTGTACCCCCCAAGCATTGCTCACAGTTGGTGCTCCATTAGCGTCCCAAATTTAGCAAATAAAAACTCAGAATGCCCAGTTAGATTTGAATTTCAGATAAACAATGAATACTAATAATAATGAATAAAACTCCTGCATTATTTAGTCTGTAACCCTATGCTCAAGAAGTACTGGTTGCATTCAATAATATGTGAATGAGCAAAAAGCACAGAGAAAGGAAAAGGCATTGTATTTGGAAGAAAGCAAGAAAAATCAGTTTTCCTGGAACATAAGACCTGTGCAAATACATCACAGAGAATAAAACAAGAGAAACCCTATGCTCCAGGGCTCAGAGCCTTGCACCTAGTCAGTACTCCATCAGCAGTGAGGGCCTGAATGAATGAACACCTGTTGGTTGGGGGTGAGGGAAGTAGTAAATGCCAGAAAAAGTAGTGAAGATGTCAAAACAAAAACGGAGAGTGTGGTGATGACAGTGTGACAGTGGCTTTGGTCATGGGGGCATGGGGGGGGGGGGTCAAGTGGCCTTCAGGCTGCAGCCTCCACAGCCCCAAAACTCAGACTCACAGAGTGACCATGTCTTGATCTGATGAGCTATAAAACTCTCCTCCCAGACACTGCAAGGGTCTGTGTCCACCTGGGGCAAGACGAGTACAAACCCTGAATCTCCCTTCCTTGCTCTTTGGGTCCCCGAGGGCAGGAGTCACATCTCTTCCCCCAGCCTGGTGTTCCCCAAGAACTCCTCATGAAGAACATGGCCTCTGGGGACTTTCCCTAGCCCTCTGAACAGGCGGCCGGGCTTCCAGGCCCCAGTCTGCCGGGAGGTGTTGTGGGGAGCTGGAGGACACAGGCCCTCATTGTCCCCCTGTGCCTGGCAGCACAATGGGAGCCTGTGTCATGCCAGCAGCTGTATGTGGCTCTGACTGTGGTGGACACCAGCCTTGGAGAAGCACGCGGCCTGGGGGACCCCGTCTGTTGCACGTCCCTCCAAGTGGGACCCGTGGGCTGGCTCTCTGTGCCTGAGGGACAGCACGTGTCTGGGGGTCACTGGCTGTTTCTGGAGGTGCCCATACATGTGTTCACACCAGTGGGTCTGACAGAGTGCGGACAGGCTTGTGTGCTCGTGTGTCTACATGTGGCAGCACACGTGTGCCTGGGGCCGGCTGGGTGAGTCTGCAAGTACGTGCACATGCAGGCATGTGTGTGAGTGCACTGAGGACGGTAATGCTTCTGAGCACGTGGAAACACATGTGCCTAGGTCTTCTCCGTTGCCAAAATAGGGCGCATTCCCCAGGCACTAGGCCAAGCAGGGCAGAACTGGCTGTGAAGCTTCCTTGGGAGGAAAGTACTAGAAGATCGGGACCAAGACTCTGTCCAGTTGAAACTCAGCCTCTGCACACGTGCACACACACTCCCTGGGGCCCTGGGCATGGCTGTCCCCTTTACATGACCCCTCTCTGTCCCTCCTGGCCTCTCCCTCTTGCTGTTCCCTGAATCCAAGATCACCTGGGACCCTCATCTGGGTTGGGGACCCTCAGATAAGTAGCAGCAGGTGAAAGGACAGGAATGGCTGAAGCTCTCCCAGGTGCAGGACAGCCCCCCAGGGCTGAGCTGCCCAGTGGGCCTTGCATCCATCCCACCCCAACCCCCCACCATGAATCAGAGCCCAGCCCACCCAGCTTGCACTTCCAACCTTGCTGGAATCAGGAAATGAGATTTCAACTCCATTCAAGCAAATCGGACAAATATTTACAGAGGATCTTCCAAGCTCAAGGCTCTGTAAAGCTGGCAGCGGTGGAGAGAAGCCCTTTGCCAGTCCCACCTCCTAGGATGACTCCAGGTTCGGTGTGATGAGGCCCCACATTAGGGCTTTGCTCCCAACCGACACCCAGAGCTGCTGCCGGCTGCTCAGTCCCCACTCCTCAACCTGCCATTGAAGGAGGCCCCTCCCGATGAGGGGTACATCCGGGAGCCTCCCAGAGAAAATGCCCCACCGCACTGGTAGCCCCTTCCCACCTCAGGTGCCCTCTCCTCACCTTCCAAGGCTCCAAGGACCCCTCTGAGGGGCAGCCAGAAGGGGAGGGAGCAGAGGACAAGGTGGTCTCTGCTCCTATTAGATGGTATCCATTGCTGAGAACCTTGGGGGCTTCTAAGCTTTCCTTCTGATTCAAAGGAAAAGCTATTACTCCCCCAAAGGGGGCCCTCCTGCCTTCACCAGCCAACCCGTCCAACCCCTAGGCAGGCATCTTTCAGCTTATACCGCAAAAACTCCCTTCCTATACCTCGGTCTCCAAAGCAAAGGTGCAACATGATCCTTTGGGTGAGGCATATAAATATTGAGCCAGTTTTTTTTTTTATCTAGAAATTTAAGACCAATCAAATATTTAATAAACAGATTGACACTATGCCCTCACTCAGCCCTTCCCCAAGTCCCAGAAGTTTCTCTAGGAATCCTGAAGAGGAAGGCCAGCTCCTCTGTGTGGGGTGGTTTGGGGGTACCTTCCCACTTTAGCCCATGTTCAGCGAATGGTTTCATTTATTACCATGTAAGTGCCCCCGTGTGTTATTACCACGGTTGGTTTCATAAAAACCATGGCTTAAACAAGAAGATACGCATACTTTGTAAATGAGAGGGGTATATCAGGAAACTCTTCCTTAGCCCACATGTCTTCTGAGAATCAAACTTAAGGATGATTTGTGCACTTTTCATTTACAGAAATATGAGCAGGTTCTAGCATCTCCGACCTTTTCTATGACAAGTGGCTATCATAGTGTGTGACCCCAGTGGATATTTCAGACAAAATCAATCCATCCTATTAGGCTGTAGGGAACATTTAAACAATAAGTAAGAGAGGAATAGCTTTTCAAATAAAATGTATGCTAAAGAGAGAGCATTTTGAAAATAATGATTTGGAAATGTTTCCAACATAAGGTTTCCATCGTAAGTTTTCCTGAAAACTATGTAAATATGTCACCTATTAAAAAGTCTATCTACACAGTTAAAGAAACAAGCCTGGAAAAATTTTCAAATAAAGAGTTTAAGAGAATTTTGAATCAGTTTGTTAAAAATGAAAACACACACAAAAATAAAATAAAAATTTAAAAAGGGGTGCCTGGGTGGTTCAGTTGGTTAAGTGTCCAACTCCCGATTTTGGCTCAGGTCATGAGCTCACCATTCGTGAGACAGAGCTCTGCACCAGGTGTGGAGCCTGCTCATGATTCTCTCTCCCTCTCCTTCTGCTCCTCCCCCCTCAAAAAATCAATAAAAAAATATGAAAACACAAACCTTCCCATTATTTGGCAGGAGTAACTGTTTAATATCAGGAAAGGTGGAAATTTACCAACTAAATGTCAATTAAATTGCACAATGGTTGGGAGTGAAATATAAATGTCACGATTTAATGGGCACGACAAATGATGTCTGCCCATCATTTGTTAGGTTTCTATTCTAGCTATGGCCATTATGAATACCACAACTCAAAATGAATCTAATCAGACATTCAAATTACTGTATCACAAAGTATTAAAAAAGATTTAAGATGTAATGCATTCATTCGGACAGAATAGTGAGCATTTTAATGGAAAGAACCCTGTTAGCATCCCTGAGCCTGCGGACCAACCCAGCAAGAGTCTGTCCTACTTCCTGAACTCCCCGTTCTATGAGATAAGAAATATCCTTATTCTTTGAGCCAGCCTGAGTAAGAATTTCTCTCACTAGCAGCCGAAAGCTTCCTGAACTAGGGTTGTCTCCAGCCTAAGAGCTTCACTGGCACTGGGTTGGGGTCAAAGAGGGGTTCCCAGGGCAGTTTGTGAGATTGGGTGGCAGTAGTGTTAGCAATATTCAGGTGGTTTGGAGTCATCCTCTTCACTAGCTCTGCGAGAAAACAGGAATATCTTCTAAGACTGCTGTAGTTTGTGACCTAAGAAGAATAACATAATGTAGCTAGTATTTCTTGAGCATTTACTATTTGCTAGGTTCTGTTCTGCATGCTTTGCATGTGTCATTTCCACTTATCATAATCTGATAATTTTCTAATAAACTGCTGTTATCCCTGTTTCCGTGTGAAGGCACTGAGGTATTGAGAAGTTGTCCAAAGTTAGAAAGCTTGTGAGTATCAGAGCTGGCTTTTGGACCCAGATAGTCTCGTCACAGGCACTCACTCTTGTGCTCCTCACTCTTAGCCACCTGGCCCCTGATCCCTGTGTTTGTGCTTCATAATAGAGAGACAGTCTCGAATTTACAGTGATTCTCTGCTTAGAGAAATTTCCAGTTATCCATCTTTACTTATAGCAACCCACAGAATTCATTCCATTGGGCAGTGACAACCGTAATGACATCATCCACCCCTATTTGAATACAGAGTCCCAACCTTGGAAGCTGGCATCCTGACTCCAGTGTGAGTGCTCCTGTACCTTATGAATCATTGCAAGATCAACGCAAGAAAAAGATGTGTGCATAGAGAGGCAGCATAACCTCACAGCAAAAGCAAAGATGTGAAAGCACCGGCAGCTCCATATCTAGGATCAATCCTGGCTGGCTAATTTCCTCTCCCTCCCCTCCCTCTCCCCCTCCCCCTCCCCCTCCCTCTTCCCCTCCCTCTCTTCTTCTTTAATGTTTATTTATTTGAGAGAGAAACAGAAAGTGTGGGGGGGGGGGTGCAGAAAGAGAGGGAGACACAGAATCTGAAGCAGGGTCCAGGCTCTGAACTGTCAGCACAGAGCCCAATGTGGGGCTCAAACCCACAAACAGTGAGATCATGACCTGAGCCAAAGTCGGCTGCTTAACCAGCTGAGCCACCTAGGCACCCCCGTTATTAAACCTTCTTGTGGCAGTTTTCTCAACTGTAAGTGAAGGAAAAGAATAGTACCAGCATCATCTGGGTGTTAAGAAGATTAAATTAGTCAACATTTGCAAAGCAAATATTAAAGCAGTACTTAAAACAGTACGTGGTAAAGTATATAGAGAACTTTTACAACTCCATAGCAAGAAGATAAATAACCCAATTTAAAAATGGGTCAAAAATGTGAACACTTCATCAAAGAGGATACATGGATAAAAAGTTAACTCATAAAAGATGCTCAACCTCATTAGTTACTAGGGAAATGCAAATGAAAACCCCAAAAAGGTCACCACTATGTACCAGCTAGGATGATTGCAACTTAAAAAAAGGTCAACACCAAGAGCTAAGGAAGATGGAAAGCCACTGGAACTTTCATATGTTGCCGGTGGGGAATATAGAATGGTACAGCCACCCAGGAAAACTTGTTGGCAGTTTCTTAAGAAGTTAAACATACACCTATTGTGTGATTCAGCGGTTCCGCCCATAGGTATTTACCCAGAGGAATGAAAGCATATGTCCATACAAAGACTTATTCATGAATGCACATAGCAGCTTTATTTGTAATAGTCAAATACTGGAAACAGCCCAAATGTCCATCACCAGGTGATGGATAGACTGTGGTATATCTATACAATGGAATATGACTCAGCATTAAGAAGGAATTAGCTGTTGATATATACTGTAACATGGATGAGTCTCAAAAATAATTATGCTCAGAGAAAGGAGACAGACAAAAAAAGAAAAAGTACATATTGTTTGATTTCATTTATATAAAATTATAGAAAATTCAAACTGATCAGTAGTGACAGAAAGCAGATAGGTGATTTCCTGGGGGTGAAGGAGATAGGGAAGGGGGGAGAAAGGAATTAGATAGGAGGAAACTTTTAGAGTGAGGGAGGTGTTTGTTTTCTTGACTGTGGCAATGATTTCAAGGGAGGTATAAGCATGTCAAAACATATCGCATTGTACATTTTAAAAATGTGCAGTTTATTATAGGTCAATTACACCTCAATAAAGTTATTAAAAAATAAACAGAGATTGCTTCTGCAATACAATAATTTCTTAAAAGGCAGAAGTATGAGACTAAGGATGTTGTATTATACATACACAACTATGTGGTTCGTTACTGTGTGGCCCTATTTAATTATTCATATGCTATTCAGAAACTTTGTAATGTATAGATTATGGGTACACCACTATAGCTACTTGAGTTTGCTTTTGTAGTCAGTTCTATAAAAATTTGTATTATCAGTCCCTTGGCCAGGAACATAATCCCCTATTATAATACCGTTACTGTGGGAAAATCAGAGTTGACTTATATTTACAAAGTTCCTTCCCTCTGTCCCCAGGCTCTCTCTTTTAAATCCATCTTACATACTGTTGCCCGATTTATCTTTTTTGAAAGCAAAACCAAAATTAGATCATGTTACTTCCCCGTTAAGCTCTTCAGTGGTTCCAAATGGCAAAGTCTAAACTCCATGTCAGGACATTCAAGGTCCTTCACCATTAGCCCCATCTACCTCACTAGGCCCATCTCCCTGGGCCTCCCCTCCCTTCTGAACCATTTGTCAGATGCATTCACTACTTTGAGCCTTTGCTCAAACTGTCCAACTATCAGGTATGTCCTTTCCCTTCACCTTACTTGTGCATCTGGAAAAATTTGTCATCCTTCAAGACTCATTTCAAGAATCCCTTCTTGAGAGTCTCCCCAGATTTCCCAGAATGAACCAGTGTTTCCACTGCACTGCCATAGCACCTTTCACATCCCTCCACTAGATCACGTATTCCTTTGTACTGCAGTGATTGAATGCATCTATAGTAGCTTAGAGGCTCTGCTACTCTAACAAAAACAGAAACAAAACAAAAAACCCCAAATACCAGTGGCTTGAGTCAGTTTATTTCTTTCTCACATAAAAGTCCTAACTAGCATGCTGGCTCAGCTCTGTAGTGTTGGGATCCAAGCCTCTTCTGTCTTGTTCCACCCTCCTTAAAGTTTAGTCCTCTGTGCACAGACCAACATGACTATCTAACATCTCTGCTTTCCAGCCATTGGGACAGATGAAAGGGAAGGGAGAGTATCTTCTGCCTCTTACGGTATGATCCAGAACTTGTACCAGCACTTTATTCACATCCCATTGGCCAAGACTTAGTTACTCAGTCACATATAACTTCAAATGAGACTGGGAAACACTGTTTTATCCTGGGTGGCAAAGTGCATCCCTGAAAGTCTGGTGTTGTATGATCATGAGAGGGAAGGGGAAAATAGGTCTTGAGCTAAATTTAGCAGCCCCTGCCACAGTCCACCCCTTTAGGAACCCAACCATCTATGATCACCCTCTCTTTCACACATAAAACTCAAAGCCCACCTTTCAAGGCAAATGAGCCCAAGTACCATGCTGTCCTGCACCCAACACCTCAGTCAGGTCTAGATGTGGTTACTTGCAGCCTGGAGACCTATACACTAAAAGATAAGTTCCCTGCCCTCCCACCTCCTCCAATACACAAGGATGACACAAGACCCACATACGACAATGAAAAAACAACAACTCTTAACTCGGAAAAGAAAACAATGGAAAGTACGCAAATGGCCCCAGTCCAGAGCAGTTCCCAAATGACGCCATTTAGAAGTTATAAAGACTTCTCACCCTTCTGTTTTTTAGAAGTGACCCCTTTGGCCACTGTCCTCCTGGCCCCTCTGGAAGGTTCTTACTTGTGTCATTATCTCCCATAACCACATCTGAATTGGGCATTAAAGAATATGCCTCTCTCAGGCTTCCAGACTATTTGCTTCTATTCGGTTCCATGCACAGGTAACTCCAGCCAAAGGTCTTGTCCCGACAGTTTGTCAGGCTGAAAATTCTGGCTGTATTTTTACTGGCTTCTATGCTCTGCCCAGACCCCTCTCTCAGCTTAATGGTTGCTATCTTCAGGCCATCTGAGACAATAGGCTTGGGTGGAAGGGAACACCCTTAATCTGATTTTGGCTGCTGGGGTGGTTCCCGATGCCTGGCAGAGAGCAAGATCTTAACTGTGAAAGCTTGGGAAAGGCTCAGGGCCATAGTCTTAACTCCTACTAAGACTGCCTTTTCAAAGCCAACTTAGGTCACCACTTCCTTTTGGAGTAAAGAAGCAAATGGCTTTCAGAACTCTTCAAGGCTCCAAATTACCAAACTCCTGGTCAACCTAGGTTGCAGGCAGCAGGCAGAGGTGCCCCCTTAGCAGCACTGTATTGCCTTCCATCTCCACTTGCAAAGTGACTAAGCCACCCTGAGCTCATCTCTCTTTCCTGGGAATCTGCTGAACGAAGCAAGAAGCAGTCAGTACATGGCAATTTTTAAGTCCTCTCAGAGTTAGAGGCTCAGAGGGCATGTGGTCTTCCTATCACGGTGTCACTCATAGATGACAGTTTTACCAGATCCTCTGCCAGAGCATAACAAGGGGCACCAGTGTTCCAGTCCGCATATCTGTGTCCACACCACCTGACTGAAGCTGACGCCACACACGTGATATTTTCTGTCACAGTACTCTACTTCCTGGTAGTCTAAATTAATTAAGGAGTAGGTTTTGCAGCTGTACTGGGGGGACCAAACATAACAGCAGCTTCACCAAGATGGAAGTACATTTTTCTCTCATGAGAGAGGCCCAGACGGGCATGACGGCTCTGCTCTGTGAAGTCATTGGGGCGCTGGCCTTCTTTTGTCTTGTTCACCATCCTGGGAGGGTGTCCCTATCTGCACGGTCCAGCATGGATCATTCCAGTGACCAGGAAGAGGGAACAGTCTGGGGCAGTGTACAATCTAGAAGTCTGTTTGCCTCTCTTGTCGTCACGTGGCTATGCCTAGCTGCAAGGAGGCTGAGAAATGCTGTCTTTATTCTGGGCTTCCACGCGCTCCACTAAAACCTTGGGAGTTCTAGCACAGTGAGAGACAAGAGGAGGACGTGATGGAGGGGGATAATTAGTCACCTCTACCACAGGCTGTCTGCATTTGAGAGAACTCTTTGACAGGCAAGCACCTTGTCTTTCCTCCTTCATCATCCACAGGCCCAGCCAAGCCCCAGATCAGTGATTATATATGCTCAGCTTGACTCTCCCAGACCATAAACCTGTGCCATCCTAAGGGACACTTGTGGCATGTTTCAAAGTCACCTTCACCGGTATAACCCAGGTGTGCCTAGGTGCATGTCTTCAACTTCTCCAGCCTTGTGGGATCACCTCCTGTGCCCGATATTCCTGAGGGCTTTCCAAGTGGGCAATTTGTTGCTCCCGACCGAGTGTGCTTCTCCAAAGTCTTTTTGCCTCTCATGGTGGCCCTCAGCCCTGTGCCTATCGTCCCCTCTCAGGAGTGCCCTTTGCTGAGCTGGCGCGTCTCCTCCTTCATCCTTCCCAGTGTACCAAGAACCAAGGCTCAGGTGTGTGGCAGGTGTTATTCAAGTTCAGGAGTAATGGACAGTGATGACAGCACAGGGTGGAAAATGGCTTCAAATTCAAGGTCACACAGTACCTCCTCAGCATGTGTTTGTCATTCCCCACCACAAGGAATGTCTCCTCAGAGGTGTGTTCCTCTATCGTTCCTATCTGCCCCACATGGTGTTTTCCACCTCTCAGCCTTCTGTCAGCTGCCAGCTGTCTCTCTGTTCTTGCCTGGGTCCCAGGGGTACTCAGATGTCCTGTGCCTCAGAAACCTGTTCCCCTCACTTTTTCACTGGCCAGTTCAGTCTTGATTCTTCTCAGTTTGCCCTCCAGCCTATGTTCAGGGGCACCCAGTGACCCTAAAGGCCCATTAAGAGGGACCTTTTAAGCAAAAGGGCCATCACGCCCAGAGGTGATTTACTCCCTTGAGCAAACATAAAAGACAGAGAAGACTACAATCCACTTGAATCATCAATAGTCACTTTATTTTTCTCTCCATTCTAAGTGCAAGACCTCATCTGATCCTTGAGGAGGAGAGGTGAGGCACCTGAGGCACAGAGGTGTTACGCCACCATCCAAGGCCACACAGCAGGTGACTGCGGGTTGGCCTACATGCTGGGGAGCAGCTGGCATCATCTCGGGTCATCTCTATGTGCTCTGCAACATGAGTCTTATATCCTCTGTGTACAGCCCCCAAGGGACAGTGCTCGCTTCCTATCACAAGGCCAGACCCGTCAGGGTCCAATGGCAGCCATGTTCAGATGCCACCTGTCCCACTTACAGATTGAAATGGTCATGAAAACCACAGGTCAAACTACTTCAAGGATGCTCTCCTTGGATGCTTCCTACTTAACAGTGTCCCCCAAACTCAGACTCCAGCCTCAGATTCCCCAGAGCCCTGTCCCCACCCACTGGCTGGGCCAGGTCAGTCCCTACAGCTGGGGAATGGGCGGGAGATGGTGAAGGGGGAAGAGGAAGGGGGAGGAGGGAAGGGGCCAGGCTGAAAGGATTGAATTGAATAGGTGCTTTCTTCTCAGAGAGGAAAGGTGCTTCCCCCACCCCCAGTGGTCACTGATTAACCCTCCAGACCAGATAACCCCTCCATGGGAGGAAAAACTGTGTGTTTATCCTGGGTCATAAAACATCAATATTGACTTCTCACAGGTGAAGCCAAAGGGGAGGGGGGGGTGGGGTTGAGGACGGGGGTTGGGGGGGGCGAGGCTGGTAGCCCCTTCCTTTCAAGGCCTGAGGCACACTTGCCTGACACCCCGGGGCCAGCGCACCAGGCCTACTTCCCCGGGAGAAAAGCTGGATGAGCCAGGGGCCCAGGCCCCGCAGGCTGTTCTCCTCTCTCACTCCTCCTGGGGGCCTCTCCCCTCCCTGCCCCAAGCAGATAAGACGACTGCACCAGTCATGGGTCTGGAATCAGACCGCCTCTGCTCTGCATCAACTCTGGGACTTGGGCAGGTGACCAACTTGAGCCTCAGTTTCCTCATCTATCAAGAGGGAATAGTAATAGGGCCCAGCTCTCAGGGCTGTTTAGGATGATCAGCTGGGGTCACTCACACCTCTAAGAAGCACCAGGAGTGGGCGGTCCCATTAACAGCATGGCTCTTGCTCTCCCCTCTCCTCTCCTCCTTTACCTCCTGTCTTGATGTGCACATCACTTTATGCACCTTCCTCCCTGCTCCTGGTGAGGGCGCCTGAGGTGGCTTTGGGGTATTCCGTGCCAGAATTACTCCGGAACTAGGAGCCAGGGGTGGTAGGGCCAGGGCTGGGGTCCTTTTTCTCTTTAGCCCAGAATGAATCGGCCTCCACTCTGTTGGGCTGGTGTTTTCCATCAGAGGCTCTGTGGTCGTGTGCTGCTTCAGGTGGGACCACTGGGAGTCCAGCCACGTCCTCCTCAGAGAACCTCACACCTTCACCCTCTGTCCATCCTCTATCTCCTTCCTTTTAGGGGAAAAGTGTTTCTCTTGCCCCTTTCTGTTCTTCTGGAGGGTCAAAACAGGGAAGTTCCCCAAAACAGCATTTTCAGCCTCTCTGCACCAGGCCCTTTCTGCACCTCACTTAATACTGGGCTTGGGAGCAGTGGGGGAAACATTCCACCTTCCTTGATCCTCACCCAAGGCCGGGATCCTCTCCTCCCCTGGACCCAGGTGAGCCCCACCTGATGCTGTGGGAGGCCAAGGCCCCAGGCCTGAGTGCCCTCCATCCAGCTGGCCAGAGGGGCACTGTCCCTGGGTACCTGGTCAATAATTAACACTGAGCAAACTCGGGCTGGCCGGGCCTCTCAGCAGGGTCAGGACCAGACAAAGGGCCTGCTGTCTTGCTAAGCTGCCATCTTGGTAGGGGGTTACTGGCAGGTCAGTCACCCTGGGGTGACAAACACCTCCGTCTCCAGCGGGACACTAGAGTTGCTGCTACTCAACAAGAAATGAAGTGGCGACTGGCCCAGGAGGAGGAGGCCCAGGGTGCGGCTTGGCCACGTGCCTGTTCTTAAGCCTCAGCTTCATGTTCTGAGTAAGCCCAGGAGCATTGCTGCCCAGACGAGGGTCTGCTGTAAGGCACTCCAAGTAGGGGGCTTCTGCAGCCGTCGGCCACAGGGCTGATGGGGGTGGGTGACCTGCCTCTGAGAGCAGCTCTCAGCCCCTCCATTCTCCCTCCTTCCCTGCAACCTACCTTCCATTCCTCCTTTAGAAAATCTGCTGAGTGTCACTGTATGCCAGATCCTTCTTCAGTGTCCCCTCATCTCTCCCCATCCTCCCAAACTTCCACGCCTTCTCAGTGCCTTTGTTTGTATAGTTACATACTCAGGAACCCTTCCCCTCTCCCCATCTGAATCTCCTTCCTCCTCCAAGAAGTCCTCCTTGAGCCCGCCCTGATCTCTACCTCCCGGTCCCTCCTACACTGACACTCCTCTGTTCCTTATTATCTCACCAGCTGCGCTGTAAGGTCCTTGGGGGCCGGGAGCCAGGACTTGTCCCCCACTCCTACTGTGGGCAATGAGCAAAATTTGTAGGATTATCAGCCATACCACCCTCAGCCACAATTCGAGTAAGAAGTTACTTTCTTGCAGAGCAACAAGGCAGAAGACAACTTCTACATCACTCAGAAAGTTCCAGACACATGGCTGAATTCCCAAAGTTGGCCCTGCCAGCCCAGACCTCCCCCAGCCGCTGCCCATAGTGTCTGAGAAGCCCGTCATTACCCCCTTCCTCCCCCGTTTCCAGCCCAGTAAGTGTGCACCCTCGTTCTGGAGCAGATGAGGACACTTCCGGCTGACCCATGTGGCTGCCCGCCTGATGTCAGCCTCTAGTGCAGTCTCCACTGCCTCCTGGCTCTTTCCTCCCTGTGGCAGCCCCACGCTCACTGCCATGTGCCGTGTGCCTCCTTTCCCAGGCAGTGACAGTGCAGCTGTCAGTGGCCTCCTCTTGCCTGGCCATTCTTGTCCTCCCCTCTCTGATACCCCCTCATCCCTCTGTTCACACCTCCTCCCTCCCAGCCTCCTGAGCACCAACCCACCTGTCCCTGTCCAGGTGCGCTTGGAAACTAGAGTTCACATGTAACACACAGACACGCCACTGCCTACGCTACACCAATGGCCTAAAAGTTCAAGATGAACCAGAAGCGATTAGAGAGGGCACCCCATCCTTGGGAAGACCGAAGAAGGCAAGCTGGCTTTTTGGTTTTTTGAGGCTTAAATAGAACCAGACACAGGGAACCCCAGCTGCGGTAAGGACATGGGTGATGGCAGGGGGATAGGTGTGTCCTAGCTGAGCTCAGGGAGTGGAGCAAGCACCTCTTGCTACCATGCAGCTCTTCCTTAAAATACCCTGCCCCATTGTCTCCCATAGGAATCTAGGCTGAGGGAGTGGCAGGTTGGGGGCTGCGCAGGGCAGCCGGTCCCCGGGGGCCTCCTTCTTCCTGCTCTTCTCCCAAGAGGCCCTTGTGCCCCTATGCCCTCAGCCTAGGGACTCTGGGTCCCTTTGGAAGTTTCACTGGGGGACTCACCTGCCCTCACCCGCCCCTTCAGAAGGGAGTCCTGCTCCTGGGTCCCACTGCCCTCCTGAGCCCACCTGACTCTGTGTACCGTCTGGGCCAGCTCTGCCATTGTTAGGGTCCACTGACACCCACCCTGCCATGAGTGGGCTGCCTGTCCCAAGGACAGGAAAGGAAGAAGTGAGGGGAGAAGAGGTTCCTGTTTTTTTCTGGTTGACCAAAGTCCTCAGATTAGGAGCTCCCACCCTGGGAGCTGCTGTAATTTCTGTTGTCATTCATTCATCCCGAGCAAATACTCCCTCTGCTCTGCCCCTCCTGCCACTAGCAAATGCTTCTGGGAGCCCACACAGAACTCCTGCCCCTAGCAGGGGGCAGGGAACACCTCCTGAGGGTCTATGAGGTGGGCAGGCCTTTGAGAGATACTCAGGCTGGGCCCCCCACGGTGACAGTCCCATTGCCAAACACACCTCCCTGGCCTGAGCCTGGAGTTTCCTTATCCTGTGATGATGCGTCAGAGTGGACCTGAGCTGAAAGCAGGAATGGAGGGGAGAGGGGCACCGAGGGGAGCAGGGACAGAGGGGAGAGGCAAGAAGAGCCTGGGATGAGGCTGACCAGTGGGGAGGAGGGAATGGAACAGGTAGGCATGAGAGAGGGGCCCAGGGCCCTCTGGAATGTAGAACTGAGGTACCCCCACCCCAGCAGCTTCCGGTGCAGGCTCCTGGCCTCTCCTATTCCCAGGCTGGGTTTCTGGAGACTGTCACCAATCCTAGCACGATGGCGCCACCTGCTGTGGGGAGAGAGCAGCACACTTAGCTGCCCTGAGGGGTTTGAGAATTTTGGGGGCACAGGCGGGGGTGGGGGTAACTCTCACTCAAGGATCACAGGCTATGTTTGAGGCCTAGGACGTAGACTTCAGTATGGGGCTATCTCCCTCACTCCCAGGCATCTTGCAGGTGGCCAGATTCTCTCTTTTTACTCATTTCCCAGGTGCCCACACTGCTAGGCAGGCCCACCCACAGGGGGCATGAACCCCGGCCACGTCTCTGGTCTTTGGCTGGAACTCTCCAACGCTACCTCCATCCCTGTGCCTCCTTTCCTCAGGCTGCCATGTGGTCATAGCCCCCTGAATGGCCTCCCCACCGCCTGCCAGTTTTGCCCAGCACTTCCCAATTCACAGGCCTACATGGGGTCCTCGCTACCTTCAGGTAAAGGCCAGCTTCTTATCACACCGAATATTCCTCTAGGATGAGGGCAGCAGACTGGGGCAGGGGTTGGCTGGGTCCATGCAGGGCCAGCCTGTTGGGGCCACGAGGTCTTTCAAAGCAGGGGGCTGGGCTCAATGCAAGGCCTGAAGTCGTCACTTTGCTTTGCCTGAGATGGGCTGTGGCAAATCATCCTGTGGTCCGGGCTGTCGCTGAGTCTCCAGGCATAAGTGGGGACTGCTCAGCCTTCTACAGAGTTCTCAGGCTGGTTCTCTCCTTTCCATTCCTGCTTCCACTCATACATGCATAGCCCGGGTTAGTGCCCTCTTCTCCCGGACTCTCCCTGTCTACAGCATCCTCCCTACAGCCTGGACGATTTTTCTCAATTGCCAAGCTTATCCCTTCATGCCTCTGCTTAAGTTGCACATAATCTCCCTGTTGCATTCCAGAGGAAACCCAAACCACCCCACCTGGATAGCAGGGCCACACCTCTCCTGGGCCCTCTACTCTCCCAGATGTCCCCACCACAGCCAGGGACACCTCGTGCTCTGCCACACCTGGGCCTGTGTATTCCCTGGTTTCCCAGCCTAGAACGTCCTCCCTTGCTTGGCTTATTTTTCCTCCCCTTCAAGCAGCAGCTCAGACCTCATTTATTGTGAGAAGCCTTTTGTGACCATCCCCCAGCACTCTCACGGGAAGGCGTGCTTCTCATGCACACATGGCCCCAAACTGCCAACTCGTTGAGGACAGGGACCTGACCTTTGTAGCAGGAAGGCCCACAAGCAGAAATGAATGAATGAAGGAATGAGTCAATCAACCAATCCGTGGCCAGGGATGACAGCCAGGAAGAGGACCGTGTGGCCCGGCTCTGAGGCTCCTGCCCTCTCCCCCACCTCCACCCCTCACTTGACCACCCCCTTCCTTGCCTCACCTCTTAAGTCCTTCAGGGGCCCTAGCCTGCCTGCCCTGCAGGAGTTCCTTAGCAGCCTCTTCCCAGTCTCAGAGTGCCCCCTCCACATAGCCCTGGTTGTGCAGTGGGCAGGACTCAGCCCCCTCACTTGGCTGGACCTCTGAAGACTTCCCCATCTGACCAGTCCGCAGGAAGGAGCCACTCAGGGCAGGGATTATTCCACCCATTCACAGGAATCCTCCTGCTGCCAGACTAGGCCACTTACTCTGTCCTCGGAAAGCCGGTATCATTTTGCTTAAACATTGTGTTTTGGGGTAGGGACATTTCGTCTACCCTGTGATACCATACCCTTTTTGAGAGCAGGAACCACTCGGGAAAGTGTGATTTCTGAGACTGGGTCATCATAAAAACATTGCTGTTACAGATGACTTACTCTGGAGGAAGCCCCCATGGTGTGATGAGGACATGCAAGTGGTAGAGAGATCCATGAAGTGATGAACGGAGGCCTCCTGCCAATAGCCGGCACCAACCTGGCAGGCACGTCTTGGGATCAGAGCCACCAGCCCCAGTCGAGCCTTCAGATGCCTGCAGCCCCACCTGACATCTTGACCTTATGAGACATCCAGAGCCAGAACCCACCCCCCCTACACACACTGCTAAGCTGTTTCTAAATTTTTGACCCTCAGAAAGAGTATGAAATAATATGTGTTTTCAGCTGCTAAGTTGTGGAGTAATTTATTATGTAGCAGTAGATAATTAATACAGGTCTGATGATTTTTTGATTCTCAACTCCTGGCCAAAGCAAAACACACAGTGAGGCTCAAAGCAAAGGTCTGACAGCTGGAATTGAAAGTACACAGCTGCCCAGGCAAACCTGTACAGACATGAATGTGCCGGGGTTGAAAATCACACCTACAACTCAGATGGATGAGACAGGCATCTTTCTGAATTGTTTTTGTATTGTTCTCATCTGGATCCAATGAGACTGTTCCTAGTGTTAGCAGAGAGAAAGAAAAAGAAAGAAGAAAGAAAGAAAGAAAGAAAGAAAGAAAGAAAGAAAGAAAGAAAGAGATGGAAGGAAAGAGGGATGGAGGGAAGGAGGAAGGAAGGAAGGAGGAAAAAGGAAGGAAGGAAGGAGAAAGAAAGAAAGAAAGAAAGAAAGAAAGAAAGAAAGAAAGAAACAAGAGAGAAAGAAAAAAGAAAAGACAAACAGAAATCTTTAACTTGCCCATTAGAGATACCTCCATTTCTGTATGTTCAATTTAGTCTCCCTAGAGCAAAATGCTTACTTTTCCCAGGTCTTCTCACCCCCTGCTCCTCCTCCTAGTCAAGATAATCTCCTGGTGCGGAGAAACGTGCATGTGACCTGGTGGTAGTGGGAAGAGGGGGTCTAAGGTTTGTGTGGAAGTCCCTGCATTCTTCCACACACGTGGCTGGGACAGGGCTGGTCTGGCCTGGCCCCTGAGGCTTGCTGCAATGGGGTGGTGGGTGCTGCTGAAGTATGTGGTTCTCACACAAGGCTGCTGGTACAGATCTTAACCCCTGTGTCCCCTGGGCCCTGGGACCACCCAGCCACATTCTCCCCAGACACCCCAGAAGCGGCAGGGTTCCATGAAGCCACTTCCAGACCCCCTTTTTTCAGTCATATCAAACTACTCCCGGCCGGCACCTTATTGCATGGGGACCGCCCTGAATCCCTGCTTTGCTGCGGGGATTCGCTAAAATTTCCCAGAGCTGCAGTCTGAGAGTCAAGCCCCCCTTGCCCCATCGCTGTCAGATTTTCCCTCAGACCTGACTGGGGCTTCCCACACACAGCCAGCCCAGGCTCTCCTCTGAGTAGAGGATGGCGCTGCCTTTTTGGTTCTCTTCTTCCCTCTTCCTCGAGTCCCCCGTTCTGGCCCTACTGCAATAGCAGCAGGTTCTCTGCACCACATCCTGCTTCCATCCCTACTTGATGCCCTGCTTCCTCTCCAGTTCGCTGGGCCACAAGCTGCACCTCAGACTTTACTGGGAGAAGAAAATACCTCACTATACACGTGCTTGCATGAAGCATGCATCCTTGTGCAAAAACACACAGTCTGACACCGAGACCCCTGCATATCCAGGCACTCACCACAGACACCCTGGGGGAGGACCGAGACGGGCTCAGGGAGCACTGGTCTGTGATTTCCCAGCATTTGCCAGGGGTACCCACCCCTGCTGGTTCCTCCCGCTTCCCTCTCAAGGCTATTTTTCTAACCCTGCCCCTCAAAGGCCTTGGGAAAGAGGCAAAGCACAGGGAGCTGTGCCTCCCCTCAGGTCTTCCCAAGGATAGAAATCTGGAGATGCGCCTTCGTTGGTGGATTTCCACACTTTAAACTGCCTCCTGCCCCTTGAGGGCTCTCAGATGGGTGTCTGGACGCAGTTCCTTCCAAACCCCTCCATTAGCCGCTCTGGGGCTTCTCTATGTGATTTCCTACCTACCTCAGTGCAGGCAGCCCCAGACTGACTCTTCCTCCTCCCAACGGCCTGCTCCCCGTTCCCTACACCGTCATCCATTCTCCCTAAACATTTCTCATCCCTCCACCTCTCCCACGGTAACAGGGCACCAGCCTCCACTTCCCACCTGGGCCTCCTCTCCCCACCTCTCTCCAACCCCTCTTGGTCACCATAGGACCTCTCTTAACTGGAAATTGGGCCTTATGAATTCCCAGCCCTGGCCGAAAAGCCTTCAGAGCCCCCCAGTGCCCACAGGGTGACACCCTTTGGCAGAGTGACAAGCTCCTTCCTGATCTGGCCTGGCCCACCTGGCCATCCTGGCCCTTCTGCTCCACAGTGACCAGCTACTTCACAGCTCCCCAGACAGCCTGGATCGCTCACTTGGCCCCCGTCACACACAGTGATGGAATACTCCAACTCTCCAGTGCCTGCTGAACTGCTCATTTGTTCAAGATCCTGCTTGAGTCACCTCCCCTGGGAAAAGGCATCCTTAGTCAGAGTTAATCACTCCCTTCTCCGCATCACCATGGTTCCTTATTCAGGTTTCTTCCTGGGCGTTTCTCCCATCTTCCACCGCCACTGCCTGGCTGCAGCACCATGGCCCCTCACCTAGACAGAGGTATGTGTCCCCTGACGGTCCCCCCGCCCTTGCCCTTGCCCCTTCCAGGCCACTGTGGACACAATGGCCCAGTGGTCATCTGAAAATGCTGGTCATAACACATCTGTCTGCTCAAAACCCTCCAGCACTTCCCATGTCACTCACAGGAAAAGCTACACACCTACAGAGGTCTCTGCGACCTTTCTGGCCTGGCCCCTTACCTTTGGCCCCCCACTCCCACTCTGCCCCAGCCCCATAGGTCTCCTTGCTGAGGAACTTGAACAACCTAGCTGCGCCCTGCCTCTGGGCCTCTTCATGCCCCCCAGACCCCATTCTCATCTCCCTCACCACCTTCAAGTCTCTCCTCCGGTCTCACCTCCTCAGGGAAGCCCCCCTACCTTGCCCTGGGATGACAGTGGGTGGGCAAGAACCATTAACAAATGAATGAATGAATGAATGAATGAATGAATGGGGTCCTGCCCCTTTGGCTGAGGTAAAAAATCAGGGACCCGAACAGATCAGAAACCCCCACACACAATCACTACCACTTTCAAATTGTTCCTGGACTCCTTGTCTGTGGCTGGACCTCACTCCCTCCAGTGGCAGTCTGTTTGGAAGGAATTGATCAATGAATCTCCACTCAGGTGAGGCTGTCTGAATACTAGATGAGAACTGATGCTTTCCAAGAAAAGTGCCTTGCGACCAGGGGACAATCCCCTAACGGAAAGGACTGAAGCAAAGTGATGAAAATCAGGTGTGGTGTGAGGCTGTAAAAGGTATTTGCGGGCCTGGACGGAGGCATCAAGCCAGCCCTGGGCCAAAGTCTGCCACAGCCTCTAGAAAGGGTACCTTGCCCTGCCTGGGCGTCCTCCTAAGGGCAGGGCTCTGAGCTGAGAGCAGAAACTAAATTCCACACACCTCTCGTGCGAGAGGGAAGGCACAACAGCCAGGGACCTGCTCTTCCTCAGCTCCTCCCTGCTCACCCTGTCCCTTCCAGAATCTCAGGGGCCTCCTAAGGAGGTAAGGGGTGGGGAGGAGCTTAGCTTCCCAGACCTGGGCTGGACCCCTGATGCAGGCCTTGGGGGTTTCAGGCTGTTTTTGTAACCACAGTCACGTGTTCCTTCATGTAACCTGACCCCCCTCACACTGCATGAGTCTGCACCCCAGCTCCCGAACCACATCTGCTTCTCATTTCCGGCCCAGGAAAATGGCCCAATTTCCATGAGCTGCTGGCCCAAGCCAAGCCTGGAGCCTCTCAGTGGCCAGCCCCACCCAGCCGGGTTCCATTACTGGGGTGGCGGTGGGGGCTGAGAGAGCGTTAGAGGCAACAGAGTATGTTGTGGCGCTGGATGGGGGCCAGGAGGCCTGCGTGCTTGGGCTGGCCCTGGTCAAGACCTTGCTGTGTGACCTTGGGGGAATGCCTAACCTCTCTGAGCCTCAACTTTCTTTCTTTCTTTCTTTCTTTCTTTCTTTCTTTCTTTCTTTGCCTTAGCTTTCTCATGAGTAACACATTACTCTATTAATGGAGGTATTGTTAGGATCTGGGGACTAAGGTGGCTTTGGGGGACAAAAACAACAGAATTTTCCTAAAAACCGAACTGAGAAGGAATTGGCCTATGTCAGGAAGCCGGTGGGGGCTCAGAGCCACTTTTCTCCCCAAGCAATGGGTGGAACCCTCCTCTCTTTAGTTTGGTAGAATTTGGGCCTCAGACCTCATGCTGGTATGTCTTAGCCCCGTTCTCAGTCCTTCATCTCCAAGCATTTATGAAGGACCTAGTGTGTGTCAGGACCCAGCAGGAGACCAAAGTGATGAACACGATTTAAACTCCTTATCCCACAGGTAAATAAATAAATACGGTCCCGTCCAGCAGCGTGGAGGGGGGTATAGACAGAGTGAAGCCAGAGGCTAGAAGTAACACATTCTATTTCTAGTCTTTTAGCAGAGACCCTTGATTTTTTAGGCATTCTTGATAGTTATTTTCTAACAAAATCTATAGCAAACTCCGTCTTCTTTCCAACACAGGAAAGGACCTTAGCACACGCCCTCTAGACACTCTCTCCCATTTTCCACATTTCTAAGTCCCCAGCCAGTTCCCCCTGTGGGAGCTCTTCAGTGACTCCACAGAGGCATGTCTACACCTCCCATGCCACCCCAAAACCCTGGTGCTTCCCTGCCACCTTCACCACTCACATGCTTTGTGTCTTGCTCAAGAATAAGCCAAGTAGGTCTGAAATCTCACCTTCCTGAGCCATGATCCCTGCATCAGCGTGGCACTACTCTTGAGTCCCTCAGTGAAAAAATTCTAGTTCTGTCACTTACTAGGAATGTGACCTTGGGTAAGTTCTCAAAGACTCTGCGCCTCAGTTTTTAAAATAGGTTGTTTTTTTTAAATTTTGCTGAGGGATAATTTACATGCAATAAATGCACAGGCGAAGTGCTAAACTGATGAATTTGGGTAAAAGGGTACATGCATGTAGCAAGCACACAATCAAGATGAAAGAACATTCCTTCACCGCAGAAAGCTCCTGGTTCTGTGCTTGGTTTTCCCACCTATACAGAGGGGAAAACAAGAATTCCTGCCTCCTGGTGTGTTAGGAAAATCGAATGAGATAATACCAGCAAGATACTCAGCAAGGCACCTGGCAAGAAGTAAGCACTTGATAAAGAGGAGAAAATGCATTGCTTTCAGGACCTCCTGCAGCATCTTGCCTTCCTGTCCCCTCTTGGGGGCTGAGGATGGATCAGGACAGGTGCTGGTCAGTAGATGGTCTCTCTGAAGCCTGAGGACATCAGCCTGCCTAAGAGGAAACTTCAGAAAATGTGACACTGTCCTGGAAGAGGCTCAAAAGCCTCTGTCTGCTTCCAGAAGCCCTGACAAGGCTGGGGACAGAGGAATGGGTCAGCTTTTGCCCTAATCCTGGCCCAGAGATAGGTCCCCTGTTCTTTTGAGAACTTTACAGGTCTGTCCCAGGCACTGGTGGCAGGGCCAGCTTCATGAGTTTGCAACCTGTGCAGTCACTCAAGGCCCCATGCTCAGAAAGGCCCTGTACTTGGTTTAACGCTCTGATGTCACCCCTTGCAGTCCTTAATACTTTTTGAACAGGGCCCCCTGCATTTTCACTTGGCACAGGGCCCTGCAAATTATACAGCCAGGGGTGATGATGGGGAAGGTAGTGGGCTCCTCCCTAGAAAGGTTGGTACCACCACCCCCACCCCCACTCACTACACACAGTCATACATGCTTCACACTTATTCACTACCTCCATTGTTCCCTCTCAGTCCCTGCCCATAATGGGACATCCAGGATGGTGTGGGTCCAAAAGAGCCCCCTCAACCACCAGGATGCACCAACAGAATCTGGAAGCCTGCTTGGCCTGGAAACCCCCTTGGGGACAACTCCTGCTCACAGGGCCTGCTGGCTGGGCCACTCAAATTCCCATCCTCTGACAATCCTCTCCAGCCGCCTCCGCCCAACTGAGCAGCTCAAGTGTGAAACCACAGCTGGGTGCCCGCCAAGGGGGCTTAGGCTTCATCACATTCAACCTCCCACACCTCGGCCAGAGGCCAGGGTCCGATGGGGCCGC
Organism: Prionailurus viverrinus; assembly: GCF_022837055.1. Lineage (NCBI taxonomy): Eukaryota > Metazoa > Chordata > Mammalia > Carnivora > Felidae > Prionailurus > Prionailurus viverrinus. The sequence continues at coordinate 63,159,682 of NC_062563.1, read as the reverse complement.
TGGCCAAAGGCTTGGGCTGGAAGGCAGACTAGGGATGGATTCCAGTCCCCCCTAGCTTCCTATGCACCCCAGAGTACCCTCGCTCTCTCGGGCCTCAGTTTCCCCTCTGTGTAGTGGGACAGGATTCTGTAGGGCTGGTACAGATGACAAGGTGCAGGGGAGGTAGCTCTCAGAGACAAAATCATTGAAAGAGATTCTAGAATTTCATTGACCAGTACAGTAGCCATGAGCCATGTGTGGCTCTTTAAATCTAAATTAATTTAAGAAAGAAAATAAAAGTTTTAGTTCCTTAGCCGCTCTAGCCACGTCTCCCGTGCTCAATAACAACACATGGCTTGTGGCTACCATATTGGATGGCACCAATATAGAACATTTTCATCAACATAGCAAGGTCTGTTGAGATGTGCCTGCCAGTTGGGAAAGCCACAGTTCTGGGAACACTGGTAACTTTATTGACCCCAGGTAGGGAGGTGGGTGAGAGGGTCATGAACGAGGAACATTTAAGAAACACTCTCAGTCCTCTTCAGACCTCCTGAGTAAGGTGGGCCCGCCACAAAGGGGAGTCAGGAACTAAACTCCACTGAACAAGGAACCCTCCTGGAGTGGAGCACAGGCTCTGGTCCCCAGAGCGGGAGGCAGTGGTCAACATGGGTGCCCTTCCTAGCAAAGGGCTCCTAGAGCCAAATGGGAAATACCGTACCTCCCTCCTGCCTCACATCCATGGTTGGGGAGCACTTGCATGCTCTAGAAGAGTGGTTCTTAAACTAGCCTGCCTCAGAATCACCTGGAAGCTTGCTAAAGCACAGCTAAGTGAAAACTCTAAACATGCACATGTTCACTTTGTTTATAGGTCAGGTTGAAATGTAGGTATTTGGGTTCTGTTCACCTTAGGGTTCATCATCATTTGGGTCTGTCTGGGTCAAATCATTGACAGATACTGGGTTGATTTAACGTGGGCACATGAGAAAGGGATACAGCAGAAGGGAGACAAGGCAAACCTCAGGAAAGAGTAGATGGGGGATGGAGAGGAGGGAAAGGAGTGGGAGGGGAAGGAGGGAGGAGAGGGAATCGGAGGAGAGAGAGGCCGAGGGAGCACTTTTTGCGGCTTCTACTATTGAAATCGTTCTTTCTATGATTATCTCATCTACTCCTCACAACGCCCTTATAACCTGGTAAATGCGCGGCTCCAAGAGGTTACACAACCCCACAGCAGACACAGGGTCACTAAAGAATCAGGCTGGACTCCGTTTCTCTTTCCTTCCCTCTCTCCAACTCTGAATATTTTCAAATGAAATAAGCCTGGGAAGTGGGGAAAGCTCAGAGCTGTGAATACATTTTTTTGTTTTCTGGGCTCACTTGGCTTTGACAGGAAGCTTGGCTGAGCGCAGGAGGCTGTGCTCTGGCTTTCAATGGTGCTTTTTAGGCATGCCTTTACGCGGAATGTAAAGAGTCGCAGTTATAAATATTGGCAGGCCTTGGTGGGCCTCTCAGTCCCTGAGCCCCACACCCAGCAGGGACAACGTGGGACTTCCCATCTCCCCCCACCCCCAGCCAGTACCATCCTCGCTCATCTGGGAAGGGGGGGGAAATATGGACCCTGAGTTGGGAAACTAAGGATCAGTGAAACCCAAAACCTGGCCTCTCCTATTTTCAGGAGAAGGACTGTTTTCAGCATCGGGAAACCATAATCACATAGCCAGCTGTGAAGATTCTAGAATGACCCTCATTTCACAGATGAGGGAATAGAGGCCCCCGGTGGAAAATTTTCGAAAGTCTTCTTCCCACACCCTCCCCCAGCTGGGAACAAAAGTCCCGCCTCCTACTTTATCAACCCAGGACTCCACTCCCCGAGTAAGGGAGTAAGCCGAGTAAGCCTCCGAGACATAATGGCCCTTTTGATGGCTGCTTATATTTGGGTAGCATCTCAGACTCTTCTCCACCCCCTCTTCCGCAAGTGCCTTGTGAAGAAAAGCAAAGCAAGGCTTGCCCCCATTTCACAGATGGCCAAAGAGATGAAGTGACCACACAACTCATCCCTGTCTGCTGATGGCCAGCCTCTGCCACCACACCTCACACAGGCGGGTTCTGGAGACTGCCACCCTCAATCCTTCCCGTACACACCTCCTGTCTCCTCACCAAGGCCCAGGAGCACAGTTGATTTAGGATTTCCTGCCCTTCTGACAATCTGTGTGCACAAAACGGGCTTTATTTAAACCACTTCGGAGGGCATCTCCTCTACCCCTTCCTCTGGTTTCATTAATCTGAAGCAGGATAAATCTTCGGCATGTAACTACCTGATTACAAACATGTTCCTGGTTCCTGTCCCTGCCCTGATGGGAAACCCATTTCTCGAAGGGTTAATTAACAGCCTTCACACAGGCTGCATTTAGCAACGAGTACAAAGCCGCACACATAAATAACGTCTCCAGCGGAAGAAGAGGGTGCAGATGGTTTGTGACTTTGCCGTCCAGAGTTTTTTAAACCAGTGTGAACCACGTCCTGTCGGGACCCAGGACTATGAGTCAGGGTCAGGCTTCGAGGTGGGCCAGGCCAGAGACACTGGTGGCCAACTCTGCGCTCTGTTGAAAGAAAGTCTCAAAGGAAAACAGAGTGCCAAGCCAAGATGGGGGGAGAAAGGAGGGCTGGGGAGGGGGATGGGCCTGCTGACTGACCAGGATTGAGAGGAGCCCAGAAGACCCAGAGAAACAAACTGGGAAGAACCAAACTAGAGGCCCAAGGCTCAGCTCCCTGAGCAGGGGTGCTGAATGTACCCAGAAGGTCAGAGCCTGAGGCCCAGGGTCCCGCTCAGGCTCTGCAGTATGATGCCAAGAAGGCTGAGGCGAGGACGGGTGTTGTGGGGCTAGACAAAGGGTGGAGCGAAAGACAGCCCTGAGGAAGCCGGGAAAGTTCTGGAAATGGTACAAAGGCACTGGCAGTCTTCTGCCTGCCTCCTTCGAGGGTAAGCTCTATTCCTCTACAAAGCTTTCACCTCCCACCCAGGGCTCGCAGCCCACCTTCCCCTGACATGGGGACACAGCTGCGGTTTTATAATGGATGACACTGGCAGCCCAGGAGTCACTTCACAGCAACCAACACTGTTGCAAGGTACCTGAAGCCAAAAAGGAGGAAAACAAAAGCCAAGAAACAGAGAGGGCAATGTAGATACACACTGGACCTCAGTGAAAATGCGGAACAGAAAGGGGAGAGAGGAGAAAGATTAGAAAGCAAGCTTTTGGGCATTCAGCCTTTCAACATTCTCCCTGTTTCTCTGGTTCCTTCATGGCCACCCCCTCAGCACTCAGCTTGAAAAGCCCCCCACCATCCTCATGCAGGCCCTGTCCCCAGGGGAGCAAGGGGGGGGGGGGGGCGGGGCGCCAAGGGCATTTCCACCTGGAGATGAGCACGCCCCCTGGTGGCAGAGAGGGGCCCTGTCTCCACAGCAACCCAAGCTGCCCCTCCTGACCCAGGACTGAACCCACAGAACACTCAGGCCACGGGCTGGCTCTCCAGGCCAGGCTCAGCGCCCTGGGGGTGAGAGAGCAAAGAAAGAGATGGGGGCTGGAAGACACAGGCCTAACAGCAGAGCTCTGTGTCCAAGAGTGGCAGTTTCTCCCCGTGTAATTTTCCACAGTTTTCCTTTCCCTCTGCACACAGTCGTGCTCACAGAGTTCATATGGTGGCTGCCGTCCTCCAGAGGGTTATTCTGGGCCAGTCACCTGCTCAGTGACCCTACCTGCTTTGACTTCTGCCCTCTTTGCTTCTCAAAACCTCTGCACCCGTCTCCAGGATAAGGCCCCTTGGGACGGACCTCTGAAGCCCCCATCCCACCCCGTCAAGGCCTAGCTCTGGGTACTTGTGGTAAATCCCAAAGTACCCTTGTTGCTGGGCCGGGCCAACATTTCTGTTTTCTCAGAAGGATCAAAGCCCCATCCCAACCCTGCCAGGAGGAAGCAGTTTTGACTCGTGCAAATATCTGCAGTCCATTTGGGATTTTACTTTGGTGAGAAATAAGTACACAGCCATCTGCAGATGATGGAAATATGACTTAAGTAACTTTTTGGTCGAGGCTCTTGGGCCGGAGCCCAGATGGAAATAAGACCTTGTATCTCAGTCTCCCCTGCACACTTCTGAAAAAAAGCAAAAGCGGAGGGGAAAAAAAAAAATTGGTGGAAACCAAAGTTCAAAATGGAGTGTGCTCTATTACTTGGCCTGGGAAAGGAAAAATAAACACCAAACAGCTACTCCATTCAAGTGTGCGTTATCTTGCTCATCCCGGCCAAGAACTGCCTCTCCTCCCTTCTCTGACCGGGAATTACCTCCCGGACAAACAGCCCCCACGCCCACCCCTAACCCAGGGCAGGCAGACAATGGGCCTCTCCCTGCAGCCCCCAGAGGCCGTAAGATTGGGAAACACAAGGCTATTTTTAATGTCTTATTTGTCTACCAACTGCAGCTCCATGAGCCTGAGAAATGGTATCATTTGTGGGAGGTGGCATTGATTTTTTTTTTTTAACTTGCTCAGACAAAGCCACATATTTTAAACTTTCAGAAAAACCAAAAAAGCAACACTCTCCACGGGTGAACTCTTGCTTGGCTTGCCCTTCTGCCCTACGGGGAATGCTCTCTCAGGTGTGTCTGGGAAAGCAGCCCCCCACTGCTCTGTGCTGGTTAAGAGCAGGCACATGCCCCCCGGGGTCCGGGGCCCAGAGGAGTGGAATTAAGCCCAGAGAGCCCAAAGGAGAGCTTTTGAAACAGAAAGGAGCAGGGGAGGGAGAGGGAAGGAGGGAGATGTAGGGTCAGGGGGCGGTAGGGTTCCTCACTGGTGAGGGGGGCATGAAGACTGCCCTCGGGGGCCAGTGTGATGGGGCGATGGGGCCCCTGCCCTGGGCAGTCCCTAATGCAAATGGGTGAAAAGTCACACACAGAACTGGCTTCCCAATAGCCATGTGGCTCTCTAAATCCATGGCCTGGGAAGCGTGCAATGAATGGATGTGACCAGGGGCTAGGAGGAGCCCCCAGGTGGGTCTGCCCAGGCTGGGGCAGATTTTGGACTCTGGGTTGAAAGAATCTAACTGTAAAATCAGGAGCTTTTCTGTTCTTAGGGCTTCTGAGGGCTTTTGGCTGTGAGGATATGGCTACACCTGGGCTTCAGAGGCCTCCCCCACCTCCTGTCAGGACAGAGATAGAGAAAGATGGCTGGCTGGCTGGCTGGATGGATGGATGGAGAGATAGATCTGAGGGAGACAGAGATGAAGGAAAACAAAGCAGAAAGATGCAGAAAGATGAAAACACAAAATGAAAAGGCAAAGGAAGAGGACTAAGAGGTCCTCTTAGGCAAAGGAAAAGGCAAAGGAAAAGGACTAAGAAGGTGTTGATCCGACCCCAGCCCACACCTCTCAGGATAGAAGAAGGGAGGGTGACTGCTCAAGAGGACCAGAACGGAGGGACACCAACAGCGGGCCGTTTCCTTTCTCCATCAGCCCATGGCCCGAGGCCTGGAGGCAGGGGAGAGAGCACGGAGATCATCCAGCTGCCCGGACACCAGCCCCAGCAACCCCTCTCCTTCTGCACACCTGAGGCTCCCAGCTCAGTCCACACCCTGAGGTCCAGCCTCGAGCCACACAGACCTTGCCTGCACTTGCTGGGCTGGCCCGGTGACTTTGGACAGGTCTCTTCCTCTGTTCTCTCATCTAAATAAAATGGAGGGGTGCCTGGCTGGCTCAGTTGGTGGAGTGTGAGACTCTTGATCTTGGGGTCATGAGTTTGAGCCCCATGTTGGGTATAGAGATTACTTTAAAAAAATAAAATATTTATAAATAAATAAATAAATGGTCATAATCATACCTTCCTTGCTTGAGTATTGTGAGGATTCATTGACTGTGTTGTAAAATTCTGTGCACATGGTGAGGGCTTGATAAATGGCAGCTCTAATGCATGTGGCATGTGGTCAAGCAGCAGAGGCTGTTGTTGCTAATATTGCAGGGTGAAGTGCTATTGGGAACGCTGGGAAGGAGAGCAGAGGGGCAGTCAGAAGGGGGAGGCAGAAAAGACTCGCAAGAAGTAGCCAGAGGAAGGCAATGCAGAGTTCACAGAACCATAGACCCACAGTGTTGGGCCTTGAGACCCTGGCCCATCAGTGGCACCCCGTGGTATAGATCTGACCAAGGACGCCGTGAAGGGCCTGCAAGGGGGGCTGCCGATGGCTACGTTTCCCTGGTTCCAGGGCTCCCCCTGTGAGATTGGCCTCCCACCAAACCCTAACCTCCCTGCCCTGGGATGTCTTTCCTTGGCTGGGACATTTTGGAAAGCCCAGGGCCCAGCGGAGCAGAAGCACCCAGATAGGCCAACAAGCTGGGACTCGAGACTTAGCATGCACCCACCCCCCAACACATTTATGGGGCAAGCAGGAAACCAAGGAGAGTCTGTCATCCTGGGGGCCTCAGAGAAGCCAGTTCCTCATGAGAACTGTTCTCCACAGCCATGTTAGCTGCCCCCAGCACCGCTGGACAGGGCTTGTCCTTCTGTCCCTGGAGTCTCAGGTTGGACAGAGGGGACAGGGTTTCATCCCTTTCACCAGCCTTCAAGAAGCATCTCCTTCCCATCCTCTAGGCTGACCTACTGCTCTTTCTCCACAGCTGCCATTTTGGGGACTAGGTGCAGCCCCCATCTCCCTCCCAGAGAGGGGCCCTGGACCTTACGGGCTGCTGGGAGGAAGTCCAGAGACCTGAGCCATAATCCTGGTTTTGATCCCTTTACAAAAGTCAGCCCCAAACTCAGGGCATCATTTTCCTCATCCAGAAGATGGTAAACCTAATTTGTACCTGTGGGGGTTCAGCAAGACAATGGTACATATATGACCGCTTAGAAGACATTCAGCTCTATGCTCTTTGTAGGTGGGAAAAGAGCACAACTGAGTGTGTGTCTGTTGGCAGTCTAGCCTGTGGTTTTCAGCAGAACTGGTGAGTGTTTGCATTCAAACTACTCACCAGGGGTGGGGAGGGTGGGGGGTGGTGGATAAAATCAAGAAGCTTCTAGAAGCCCTTCTAGAAGCTCGAGTGAGCACAGTGAATGAGAGCGCTGTTTCCAGAACCAGATGGACTAGGTTAACTCTCCACACCCTCATTTTCTCATCTGTAACAGGGGATGATAAAAGTGCACCAGGCATTTAGTTTGGTGTGAGGATTAAATTAAGTAATCCATGCTGATCCTTTAGCACAATGCCTGGCTACAGCAAATGCTCAGTGTGAGTGCTGAGCAATGGGGCCAGCATCCCAGGACCAAGGGGAAGAAATTGCCAAGATCCATGTTGCGTGTAACAACATGTGTCACATGCTACCATCTGGGCAGGGAGTGGAGAAGTCAGACTAGGTGCCCTGTTTGCTTGGATTGACTAAGGATATTCTGGAAGGATACCTAAGAAACTGGTAAAAGGGGTTACCTGGTAGGGGGAAGGTGAGAGGGGATAGGTTGGGGCAGGGCTTTTGACTGTACACATTCCTTACAATTTTGATTTATCAACCATGTGAGTGAACTATCTATTCCAAAAAATGATTAATTAACATAAGAAATGTGAGCTACTAATATTATCATTCTGTCTGAGCTTCAATTTCTTCCCTAAATGAGAAATGGGGTCCATGTTCCACCTGCCTAACTGGGGTTTGTAGGGATTCAGAGAGTAATTGAATGTGCAAGTGTCTTGGGACAGAAAGAGGATGGGATGAGGAGAAGGAAGAAGAAGCAGAGGAAAGGCAGGAGATGGGTGGGGGTGTGCCCAGTGGGGAAATGGCAGAGCCATTGTCCCAGGAGCTGAGCCTCAGTAAAGTCGAGCACACCAACTGGACAGTTTGCTCTGACCTCAGCCCGGGTCTCTCCTCACACAACCATGGTGCAAAGGAGGCTCCTCAGCCTGCCAAGGATTCCAGGGGAGATGGCTACAAATGGGTGGAGCCCACAGGGACCTGTGTGTGACCCCTGACACCTGGCCAGAGCTACTGGGAGCAAGAAGAGGCCCTGGGAACACAGACCTGTGAGATGGATGAGGTGGGACAGAGGAAAAGGAGAGATTCTGCCCTGAAAAGGTAGGGGGTGGCTGGGCCACGCCAAGGGTATAGCAAATGTGACCCTGTCCCAGGCTCTGTGAAAGGAAAGAGGGAGAGTTATCTCATTTATTCCCCCAACAGTAACTCCATGACATAGATTCAGTTACCATCCAGATGAGGAAACTGAGGCCCAGGGAGTTTGGAATAATTCTCTGGCCAGCCGCTGAGTGGCCAGGATCTAGACCCAGGCAGTGTGGCTTCAAGTACAGTTCCATAATAGCTTATCACCTGACCTCAGGGCTGGCCACCTAGCACTGGATCCTGTTCATTAGCAGAACAAAAATGGCCATAGTTTAGCTCAAAAAGCTCAGAAGCAGCATTGTATGCTGATGAAGAAGGTTTCCATGCTAATTAGATGCCCAGAGCCCGTGGGCAAAGCCTTCGAAGGGCCAGGCTTGGGAATCCCCCAGGACCCCATGCCCCCGAAACTTGAAGGGCACGAGGCTGGAAGAATGAAAGCGCTTTTCATGGAATTCCAACAGGAAACCCATGAGAACATTCCTGCTCTAAGGATTCCAACAGGAAAACCACGAGAACATTCCCACTCCAAGGATTCCAACAGGAAAACCAAAAGAACATTTCTGCTTGTGGGGTTCCAGCTGGGAGCCAGAGTCCATATTCTCTGCTCAGGAGGCTGGCAGTGGGTAAAGGGGTGGAGTAGAGGGCTTGTCCCGCCCACATGAACCATCTCTAGTCCCCCAAATGGATTTAGACACTCCTCTGGCCTTTCCAGGACAGGGATGGGCCATTTGGAAACTGACCTGCCCAGCATCCAGCTCTCTGCCTTCGTTCACAGGGGTTTTCCTGCCAGCCAGCCTCCACAGATAAGTTGCAACCCCCTGACCCTTCAAAGGTCTTTGTAATCAGATAGGACTTGCAAACATGTAAAAAACCTTTCTCTTAAACTTAATTGCCTCTGGAGACACATCAGTCAACAGCCGGGTGTGCCTGAAGAAACATGAGGCACACACCTCATTCTGCCCGCTATCCTCCTCTGAGTATCCATTGTGCCCCAGCCACAAGACCTGCCTAAAGTTCCATGTTGGGAGGGACCCCAAGGAACACAACAGGTTTCTGGCCTTAACAAATTTCCAGTCTAGTAGAGGAGCTGAGAGACACCCCAACAGAAGTGCTTTTAAAACGCTACAAGAGAAATGGTCACAGAAGTCATCAAAACAACCCATTTTATGGGTACCTGCTACACGCCAGGCACTGTGTGAGGCTCCAAGGCAGATTGACACAGTTCCTTCTCCCCCCAAAACCACTGCCTAATGGAAGTGACCAGCAAATAAAGGACTGTATCACAGTGAGAAGAGAGTTATAATGCAAGTTTGGTAGGGATGCAGAACAATAGACAGCCAGCTCTGAGAGAAGGGGAGAGAAGATCAAGGAAGGCTTCCTAGAGGAAGTGATTCTCGAGCATGCTGAGGAGCTCAGCTGGAAGTGCAGTGAGACTTCAGGGGTGAGAGGCGAGGTGGTGGGCCTTGGCCTAGACTGGGTAGTGGTGGTGAGGGTCGCATCGTGGAATGGTGATAAGATATTAATAAAAGGCAGAGGGAGAGGGCATGGAGGAGTAGGTTTTAGGCACAGATCAGCAGACACCAGATGGCCAGATCTTCAGGATCCAGGGGGATGGTTCAAAGGACAGAGCTGGAGGAGTCGTGGGTGACCTTGGGACGTGTGGTTTTGCTCCGTGAAGGAGAGAAAATGAATGCACGTAGGGGAACAGGTTGCATTTAGGAGGACAGGAGGGAATCCAGGCTTTGAGGGAGTCTCTGAGCTCTGTGAGGGAAAAGCATGACATCTGGAAAGTGTAAGAAATTGAGTGAGCTTCCAGGGTCTTTTCATCTGCTACCATCCAGACGCCCACTTCCAACTCATGGGGTCAATCATTATCCCCTGTATGAGGCCACAGGGCCAATCCAGGCAGTCCAGCAATGACAGGAGGAGCCATGGCTGAGGCAAAAGGGAATGGGTCCCACAGCAAGCCACCCAGCAAGTTACAGAAGGGGGCCAGGGGCAGGAATTTGGGGTCAGGATTAGAAGACAGTAGAGGCGGAAAACGAGAGGTGAGGTCAGGGATGCACACATGGGTGGCATCAAGTTGGGGGTCAAGAGCTGGGGTCAGGACAGGACAGGGACCAGTCTGCCACCAGAAAGAGGGGCCTGAGGGCCTAAACCAAGTAGGTTGATGGGGAGCAGGGGCGGGGGGCTGTGGCAAAATCAGCCACAATGGAAGCATTCACACCTGGAAACCAGCAAATGCTACTGTTCTTTCCCCTCCCAGAGAGACAGCTGAGACCAGGGCCTCTGAGACTAGGGTTCTAGACTTTACTCCACAAATGACTTTGCGCCCTGGTTGCCTCACCTGTAAATGAAGTGTTCTCACCCCTGCCTACCACCAAGGACTGTTGGGGGGTCAATAAGAAGCTGTCACTGGAGGTGCCTCTGTAGGGCCATGTTGCAGAGTGAGAGAGAATCTCTAGTGGATTTCTTAGCATCCCCCTGCATGTCTGATCTAAATTTAGATTCTTTTAGTCTACGTTGAATCCCAGCCACTGCCTTTCCTTCCTTCCTGCAGGCTGTCTGGAGACACCACAAGGAAGGTCCTGCTGGAAGGCAAGCTGCCCCTTTGTTGTTTCACCTGTGAGTCTGCATGTGTGCTTTCTGGCCAAAGCACCCCCAACCTGCCCTGTGCCTCCTCTGCCTACCCCCTCCCTCAAGCTTCCTGCTTCTCTCCTGGTATTCCAGATGCCCTGCCCCCACCTCAGGTCATCACCCTCAGTCTCACCCACAGCCATGTTCAGCTACCCCCAGAAAGCATACCTTCCCACATCAGGATGCCTCAAGCAAATCTCTAACCTCTCAGGGTCTCATCTATACTCTAAGGATGATGCTTACGCCCTTAACCTCACAGGGCCTATAAGAGCCTTTGTGTTTTTCTGCAAGAAATAGAAACTCTGACTAATAAGAACTTAAAACATAAGAAGTATTGCTTACTGGGGCGCCTGGGTGGCGCAGTCGGTTAAGCGTCCGACTTCAGCCAGGTCACGATCTCGCGGTCCGTGAGTTCGAGCCCCGCGTCGGGCTCTGGGCTGATGGCTCAGAGCCTGGAGCCTGTTTCCGATTCTGTGTCTCCCTCTCTCTGTCCCTCCCCTGTTCATGCTCTGTCTCTCTCTGTCCCAAAAATAAATAAACGTTGAAAAAAAAAATTAAAAAAAAAAAAAAAGAAGTATTGCTTGCTAAGAAGTCTAGAGGTGAACAGTTATCAAACTGGCTTTGCAACTCCAAGATGCTGGGGCTCTGGGTCAGTGTCCAAATTCTTTCTGTTTTCCCCTTTATGACTGCAAGATGGGTGCCATAGCACCAGCTAGCACATCTTCTTAAGATTCCCTCCAAAGTCAGGATGTAGGGTGAAGGTCGAAGTGGAAGGAGCTCTCTTCGTGTGCTTTTCTTATTTGATCAGAGATGGAAAAAAAAGTCTTTCTCAGAAGCTTTCCCTGCTCCCCCAAACCCCCACAGTCCCCATAACTCCTGGCAAACTTTTCTTGTATATAAAACTGAGTTATAAGGATATTTTGAGTCACCAAGGAGGTTGGGAAAGTATAACTTTTTCAGCCTCTATGATCAGAAGAGGGCAAGAGAGAAGGGAGCTGAGGATGGCCATTGAGTGGTAAATGAACATGGTGCTTTAGAGGGTAGCTGAAGACCAGACAAGATGGCCATGTACTTTTTCTCTGTAGTTACAAGAGCTTACTATCTCCCAGACCCTTGTTCTGTCCTCTGACTGTTCACCCTGGTGTTGTGGGGGTGTCCCTCACAACCCCCAGGTCTTCCCTGGGGTCTGCTCATCCCCCTCTGGAATGACAAAGCTATCCCCATGCTGGATGGTAAATGAACAGACTCAGTCTCTTCAACTAAGCAGTCTCAAGGTTGATTGTCTCAGAGATTCCAGGATGAGGAGAAGAGCTGAGCCTTGTCACAGACAATCAGCAAGTTTTACTGGTCTCTCTCTGTGCCCAGCCCTGGGGGAAGTAGGAGCCTGCCCCTTGTGAGCTAATCATCTGGGTAACTCTGGCTGCAAATTAGAATCTCCTGGAAAAAGCTTTCAACATACCCCTGCTCAAAAAACTTAACCCCCCATCTAATCTTGAGAGAAAATTGTATTCAACAAATTCCCTAGAGGGACATCCAGTAATATACCTGACCAATTGAGCAGGGGAAGCAAGGAAAGTTGGAGAAACTGTCATGTCTCTTCAGAGACACAATGACCAAATGTAATGTGGTATATCCTGGATGGATTCCTGGGACAGAGAGAGAATTTAGGTAAAAACAAAGAGATGCTGCATAAAGCATGGACTTTAGTTAGTCATGATCTATCAATTTTGGTTTATTAATTGTAACTAATGTGCCATACTAATGCACATTGCTAATGATAATGGGACTATATAGAGGCAAAAAGGGATGTATGGAAACTCTTTGTACTATATCCTCAATTTTAATGTAAATCTGAAGCTGCTCTACAAACTAAAAAGTAGCATCTCAGAGACTCTTGGGTTGTCTGTTAGTCCAATGGCTGTCCTACCTTCCACTCTTCTCCAGCTGACAACATTACAACAAGCTGTGTGGTTCCCAGCTCCTTCCTTCCATAGCACTCTGGTGACAGACCTCGGGTCCCAACTGGATCTTTTCTCCAAGGGTTTCCAGCAGGAATCTGACTCCTGAGAGAGGATCATGGTGAGAGGCAGAGACTGGTTGGAAGAGAACAGGAGAGAAATGCAGCTCACACTCAGGTGAGGTTTGCTGGCTGCTCCTGGGCGCAAGTCCCTTCTTTTTTGCTTAACTTCATTTGATGGCAATGAGGGGAAACATGGCTACACAGGAAGTATATGAAAGCTGAGGGAGAAAGCTGCGTCCCTTGGAGATTAAAACTCACAGAGGGTGGGGTCCCTGGGTGGCTCAGTTGGTTGAGCATCTGACTCTTGATTTCAGCTCAGGTCATGATGCCATGGTTTGTGAGTTCAAGCCCCACGTTGGGCTCCGCACTGACAGTGCAGAGCCTATCTGGGATTCTCTCTCTCTCTGTGTGTCTCTCTCTCAAAATAAATAAATAAACTTTAAAGAAAATACCCACAGAGGTTATAAGGACAGGAGAACTGTAAACTTTGCTAATCATACCTCCCAAAGAATGGCAGCAATACACCAATATAATGGTTATAAACACAAGCTTTGGGGTCTGACACATTTTGGTTCAAATTCTAGCTCTGCTACTTAGTAGATGAGTGATGTTTGCAGTATCAGGATAGGTTAAGTTATGCTTCAGGAACAGACAACCCCCAAATCTCAGTGCCTTAAAGCAACAAAGGTGTACTCACTCACACAAAGCTTTGTTACATGCCTAAGTGACTCTGTGCAGCCGCCCTCCTTGTGAAGACCCTGTGGTGTGCCTCCATATCGGCACAGCCTTCCCTAGTCACTGTGGAGAGGGGAGCAAACTGGAGGTCAAATGTCAGTAATTAAATGCTTCCACTGAGAAGTGACCTATATCATGTCCATTCACATTTCATTGGCCATCGAAAGTCACGCGACCTTATCTAACTTCAAGAGGGCTGGAAAGTACCATCCACCCATATCCCCAGAAAGAAAGGGGAATGAAATTTTGGTGAACAATAATACTGTCCTCCACAACTTTGGACAAGCAAATTAACCCATTTCTGTATCAGGTTGCTCATCTGTAAAGAGGGGATTATGATATTCACTTTAAAAAGTTGTTGTAGGGATTAAACAGGCTGGCTGTTCCAAGTACACAATTCTCTTGGTCAACTGATTGGTTCAGGGATGGATACACAAGCTGATGATACCAATCAGAATTTTGCTTAAGATTTGGTTTATGAAGCCTTTCTTCCTCTAAAATATTGAGCAGTGGGGATCAACAGAGCCCGAAGCTCTTGCACATAATAAGTGATCATTATTTGTCTTGATAAAAAGTAAATTCCAGCAACTGTGAGAGTCTCCAGTTCCATTTGGCCTAAGACTAAACTGTATCTAAAGAGGTTTTTTAGAACAAGTTCCCCAATGAGCAAAAAAACCAATATCATTTATCCCCACTGAATTGATCAGATTCCTTATTATATGGATCCACGGAGCTCAGTAATTTCCCTTCATGGCTTGTAACACTTTGTATTAAATATATACAGATACCAATTAGTCCACAAAATTTAGGATTCAAGACACGTTGCATTTTAAAATTTCCCAAATTAAATTACATCTAGCTAAAACTGCATTTGTCAGGATTATAGAAAGTTGGTGAAGAAGGTTATAGAAGGACCCTAGGATTTGCCCCGCCCATGAAAATAGATAGTAGGGTCTTAATTGTCAATCCATGGTTGACCTCGGTGCTGCCCACATGGTGCATGCTGAGGGAGAAACTCTAGTCCCTCTACCTGGCCTGGAGACCTTCCTCAATGTTACTGAGCCTTGGCACTTGGGATTCTCACAGGCACAGAGCTGTCCCTGCCCTGTCCAGGGCTGCACCACCTCAGCAATCCTATGGGGGCCAACCACTGGTGTTCATGCCTCTGGTCCCCCAGAATCTCCCAACACTTCTCCTCTTTGGTCCAAAGCATCCTGCGATCCCTAAAGGCCATGCTCTTCTCCTGGCCCTCCTGACAGACACCCCCTTTAACCACCAGATGGGTACAGGCCCTCCAAATCTCAGGGCAGCCCACCCCTTTCTGGCAGCTTCTCCATTTGGCCGGAAACACAGACCAAAGACTGTTAACTTCCCTCACAGTGATAAGGAAAGCTCAAACCTCAAGAACTCAAAACCCAGCTTTTCCAGAACGGTAAAGGAAAAGGTGTATATTTCCTCTTTTATCCTGATAAGCCAGCAACCTAAAAATGAGGGAAAAATGAGACCCTACTTGTCAACAGGTTCTTCTACTTCACATCGGCATCAAGCCCTGCCACATATATCTGTACATGGAAACAGGAGGTCCCAGTGGCTGGTGTCTAATTTGCTTGCCATGTGATCCCTGTCTGTAGCTTAGAACATGAGCAGTGAGTCTCAATACATCCTAGTTCTATAATTACTTATTAATCAGAACTCTTTCAGTGCTAAGTGACAGAAATCCAAACGGGATCAATTTTTTTTTTTAAAAAAGGTAATTGGCTCCTGTAACCAGGAAAACCGAAGATTGGCAGGATTTCAGGAAGATTGGAATGATGTGGTAGAGTCAGATTTTCTCTCTGACTCTTTGGCCTACTTTCCTCTCTGTGTTGGTTTCAGTCTTCCATTGGCTTCTTTCTTGTGTCCCTTGGGCAATGGCTCCAGCAGCATCAGGCTCTCTTGGTCCTCATCACTCAGCATCTTAGAGGAGGAGAGACTCTCTTTCCAGCATTCATAGCCCAAATCTCAAGCAAGACTCTTATCATATTATGTATCTGCCCCTGAACCAATCACTTAGCCAAGAGGATTTTGTACTTAGAATGGCCACTTGTGTCACATGTTGCCCTCTGGATGGTGGTAGGGAGGCCCCATCAGAAACAGCTTCACCAAGGGGCACCTGGGTGGCTCAGTTGGTTAAGTGTCCAACTTCAGCTCAGGTCATGATCTCACAGTTTGTGAGTCTGAGCCCCGAGTCGGGCTCTGTCTTGATAGCTCAAAGCCTGTAGCCTGCTTTGGATTCTATATCTCTCTCTCTCTCTGCCCCTCCCCCACTCATGCTATCTCTCTCTGTCTCTCAAAGCTTAAAGACAGAAAAAGAAAAAAAAAAAAAAAAAAAAAAAGAAACAGCTTCACCAAGAAGAGGGTTGATTTCTCTAATAAAAATGGAAACTATGACCAAGCAAAGAGAAAAAGGCAGACAGAAACAGCAAGGTGTCCCCTGTAGACAATGTAGGGAGCTAATGCTGGTGGACATATATTTAGTTAGGTTCAGTCACGAGGGTGCAATTGTTAAGGTAAGTCAGCTGCGGTAACAAACAACCCCCAAATCTCAACGGCTTAATTGTTAATCCATGGTTGTCCCTGGTGCTGTCCACATGGGACTCACTCATGTCATAGTCTAAAACAGCGTCATCCAGCCATGGCTTCATAGAGTCATCTAGGGACCCAGTCTCCCTCCTTTTAGTGACTTCCTCATCCTCCAAGGCTCTGGAGTCCTGTGCTTCCACGTGCACATGGAAGGTCATGCAAGAAGTCTGTAGGAATTGGTATATATCACTCCTGCCCAACATCCATTGACCAGAACTTGGTAACTGCAAGGTAGGCTGGAAAATGTTCCCAGGAAGAAAAGCAAACAGCGTTTGGTGAGTTCATGAGTTCATGGTCTCTGTCAGATTGAGGGCAGGCCCTCATAGGACCAAGATGGGTTTTGAGAGGAGGTGGGGGAGGCAGGGAAGGGTCCAGCAGGGCCTGGAACTCAAGGCTGCCAGCCTCTGCCCTCCAGATTGTTCACCTTGGGAAGGTCACTGTCCCTCTCTGAGCCTCAGTTCTACCCATCTGTCAAATATAACATAACCCCCACTAACGCCTCTTCCTATGCAAACATTTTCTGCTCCTGTGCTCCCCCCACTGCCTAAAGGCTCCATAGCCTTTCCCAGCTATCAGTTTCTATGCTCCATCATCTCTGACCTCTCCTTTAACTTCACAATGTCCCCCCATCCAAGCCCTCCTTTCCCCTTCTCTACTTTGTCTTTCTTCATAACACCTATAACAATACTTTTCTCACTTATTCATCCTCTCCCTATAAAGGAATATAAGCGCCAAGAGGTCGCAGCTTTTTGTGTTTAGTTCACTGCTGTATCCCAGTACCTAGAAAGTACTTAGCATATTGTAAGCACTCAGTAAATATTTGTCAAATGAGTGAATGAATGAATGAATGAATGAAATTTAAAACGTTTCTCAGAATAGCAAGGTTAATAAATAAATAGCAAGGTTAATAAAATTCATAACAGAACAACACTGCCATCTGGTGCCAAACACTTGAATTGCAAGCACAAAGTATGGTTGGGAGGGGGAATTTCTGGAGAGAAGTCTTGTCAAATCAGCCCTACTTCATGGCTTAGAGCACCATGATCTGACTTTGGCAGTTTGGATGTCTCAATAGCCCTGTGGGTCTGACTTTCTGTTCCATGTGTGCTCCCCTCCAGATCACTAGATGAGACCTGACCAACCATTTATAATGTCCTTAAGTGCCCTGGCATTCAAAGCTTGCTCTGATGCTGCTGAAATCAATAAATACATGGAGAATGCTATCTCTTCAGAAGATGAAGTATCAGAAAAAAGATCCCAGTCCTGAGATAGGATGAAAGAGAGAATATATGAGGTGAGACAAGTAAAAAGGACCAAGGGAAGAAGGAAAAGCATTTGGGGAGGAGCCAGGAGACTAGACCCCACCTCCAATCTGACCAGGCGTTCACTTTGGTTTCCTTATCTGCAAGATGATGGCATTGACTAGATGGACTCTAGCCCATAAATTTAGCCTAGCCCTAAAGTCCTTACGAAGGAACAGAAACGTCATAGTTACTATATTTCCAACATCTAGAGTTAAAGCCTAAGAAGAGAGGTAAGTGGCTCATTCACTGGTCAGAAGCCGGTGTCCTCACTTGGGGGTCTCCTCTTTAATAGGCAGCTGTGCTAATGCACTGCAGGCCTCTCCTAGAGGACTTGGCTGCTTACCGCAATTTCCCTCACTGAGCCTTACCCTTGCTTGGCCCAGCCTTGGTGGGTGTGGCCTAGTGCCCTTAGTGTCATGGCAACCATGCCCCTGCCCCAACACATACAGGTTTTGTTTCCTTTACTCCTTTCCATAGCCTGAGGGTTGATTCCAGTTGATCTCTGATTTCCTTCAGCCAAATTTGCTCCTCCAATTCCCTCATTGGGTTGGCTGTCCTGGGATGAAGGGAGGTGGCTGTCAATGGACTTTTGTCCCTTCTTCCAGACCCTTGCCCATTGGTGACAGGAGCAGCTCTGGTGGTTCTGGTGATGCCAGAGTTCTTCCCTGCTGGCCTCTGCCCCATCTCAGTCCAGCCCAGCTGTGTGGAGCACATTCCAGAATTATGGGGATATAAAAGATAGGGTGAGCCTCTCTTTGTCCCCAAAGGGCTACATGGAGGGACATAGCACATGCAGCACAGCAAACAAGCCATGACAGTGCATGTATGAGCAAGCATCAAAATAAAGGGTTCAGGCTGAAGGGATTGTTGACTGGGAAGCCTTCCTGGAGGGAGTGGGGTTCCTATGGCCTCTGAGTTTCATAGAGTATTTGAGGGGAGCACACCTTGTCCCAAAAAAATCTTAGCACCTAGAGTCAGTGAGAGAGACAGCTATGAGCACCCTCCCATGTGATGTCATTGCCATATAACCCTGGCCACCTTGTGACACTGGAGCATCTGGATGCCCAGAACACTTAAGCAGCCTCACAGAGACTCACTGTTCTCCTTCCATTGTTATCCTTCTCTGCTTCCCCTACCACTAGCAGAGACTCCTCTAGGCCTAGCCAGGGTCCCTGCTGTGCTTACTGCCTTCCCTCCCTGTGTTTGCTCCTCCTACCTGGCAACTCCTCCCATCCAATGGAATAATGAGCCAGATTACCTTTGTCAGTTCAATATCACCACCATCCTTTTCTACATTCTCCTCTGTGGCACCAAGAGAGGCTGGGAATTACAATTCCCAGAATTCCCTTGGTTGGATGGTTCTGTCTTGAAACTGCGAAGAAGAGGCTCTGGTTCCATATTTGGCAGATGGAAGAGAAGGCAAGGTCATCATTAAATCTAAATAAATCTAAATCTAAAGAGCTTTCCATGAAAATTTAGCAGCTAAATTAACATGTACTACAAGTGTAAAATACATACTAGATTTTGAAGACTGTACCAGAAAAAAGTAAAATATCTCATTAATGAGTTTTTAATATTTGTTACACTTATTTTTGATAAATTGGGTTAAATAAAATACATTATTAAAACTGATTTTGCCTGTTTCTTTGTACTTTTTTAATGTGATTAGTAGAAAATTTTAAATTATATATGTAGCTCACATTAAATTTCCGTTGGACAGAGCTGGTTTAAAGTGTGCAGAAAGCAGTTGGAAAATTAACACATAAAGCACTTCGTGGCCACAGGAGACAATAAACAATGTCACAATATTCGATGCCACTCAAGAGTCCTGCAAATGTCAAGAGGTAAGAGCTCAAAGGAAAAAAAGAGCTCCCTGAGGGCTCCAGAGTGGGAAGAAAGGTGGTGAAGGCAGAGCTGCATCACATGGGGAGTTTGTGGATGCGGTGAGGGCACTGAGGTCATTCCAGGAGCGGTGCAGTGTCCTAAGGGAGGAATAAGTCAGGCTTGGCAAAGGTCTGGGGGTCTCCAGTGGATGGGAAGGAAAATCTCGTTGTTTCCACTTGTGCCTTCAGTCATGACTGCATTCACTCTACCCTGTGGCCCATTGTTGTGGGAGGGAAGAAGGCACTGAGTAGGATGCTGGGAGCATGGGTGCCATTTCCAAGGATGCTTAGAGGGCCTTTGAACACCAGGTCACAGTGCAAACTCAAACCCAGGCCCGAACACCTCCTCTGGCTTCGTCTAGAACAGGCTCATTGTGGGGCCACATTTTCCAGGGGGGCTGGAGTCAGGGGTCCAGGCTCCAGAAGGCAGGACACGTTCTCCTTTAGCCCCATTCCAAGCAAGTTCCTAGAGGCTGTAGATCTGAGTCCTGAGGAAAGTCACAGGGGGAAACACGTGTTTCTGTCTGAGATGAACTCCCTCCATCTGGGCATCATGAAGTGTGGCAGAACGAGGCCATAGGGACAGGAAACACGAAGCCATGGCTTGAAAGTGCATGTGCTTGCATTTTCCCAAATTTCTGGCATGGCTCTCTCTGATTGGCAGTGGGTTCCTTCTGAGAAAACCTGGGACCTCCAGTCGTCCTGGCCTGGTCCTCTGGGACTGACTGCCTGGAGCTGGCAGGGAGGGAGCTGGAACTGAGTCCAAGTTGGATGCTGAGTCATTTCAGAAAGAGCCAGCTGTGGTTTCCAGCCCAGAGACTGGACCGGAGGGGTGTCGGTCCAGGCCACAGGGGGCACCAGAGCACCCACTGGAGCACAACCAAGAGCAAGTAGTGGTGGTCGTAAAAAAGCCCCCATTCCCCAAACTCTGAAAGTGTGTTGCCTCCTTGTTGGGAGATCTTTAAAAACAGGAGAGCTTTTCCACCATTGCTCAATGGCCCTTCATGTTTGCTTCCAGAAAGAGGAAGACTTAGCTCAATAAATCCTTCCTAAATACCTGTTACCCAACAGTGAACCAGGCACGTGGTGGGAAATGCAAGGAAGAGTAGGGAATCTTTAGAACTCAGGGCAGGAAGAAATGGAAGAGGTTACGGAGGCCAAAAAAGATTTCCCAAAGTAGAAATTCTTGCAACAACATCCCTGACAATTTGATGTGGACTTGGTCCTCTGAGAGCAAACAGTACAACAAAACTCAAAGACATAAGCAACCCTTGGAAGACTGCCCCAGTGCATGAAGAGGTGCTGAGGTGTGCAGCAGACTGTAAGTGCCAGGGGAACCCTGAGCCAGGGAATGAACAGTGGGCACGGGAACAGACAGGTCCTCCTAGACAAGGGGACTGAAAGTGGGCCATGAAAGACACGGGGGCTTTGGGGCCAGAAAAAAGAAAGGGGGATGTGAAGTGGTCAGAAGAAGGGGGAGGAGGAGGAGGAGAGGAGGGAAGAGGAAGACGAGGAAGGGGAAGAAGAAGAAGGAAGAGTAGGAGAAGAGAAAGGAGAAGAAGGAGTGATTCAAGATGGAGCAGGAAGTTCTCTAACCCCAAAATCTCTGTTGCCTAAAAGGTCGCCATGAAGTTTTCATTGGCAGTGGTGGGGAGGGGGTTTGCGGGGGAGGGCAATCTTTCATTCTTCATTTTCATCTTTCAAAATGAAGCTTTTCTTGCTGAGATAACATATGAGAGCACTAGGAGGACATAGGATGCTGAAAGTCAAGTAACAGGAGTTGCCAAAGATTAGCTGCTGGTCGTGTCCACAAAAATGTGACGCCAGTACAGGGGAGAGAGTGGTAAGCCTCATGCAGGGCGTCAGAATCTGTGGATCTTCACCCCCACTGACCTCAGGAAAACCCTGACATTTTCTTTTCAGTCTCCCTGAAGCTCATCCCTTCAAAAAAACCTCCAAAGTAGAAAGCGAAGCAAGGGCTTCCCTGTGATCTCAACCTCCTTTCCAAAGGGCTCACAGGAGAAAAGCCCTGGTGAAGGTTTCATAGCAAAATTGTTAAGATCCCAGGCTCTGGAGTCAGACTGCCTGAGTTTGAGTCCTGGCTCTACCGGCTGGATCTAAGACCTTGACCCTCATGTTTCTGAAGCCCAGTTTCCTTGTTTGTAAAATGAGGCTGATGGGAATACTGATTCCATAGGATGGTTGTGAGGGTTAAGCAATATAATGCACTTGAACTTAGAACACCAGGCATTATGCTGGATAAATGCTGCTCTTTATTATCACCAATCTTCTGCAACGAGCCAACAAGGAATCCCTTGGATGTTTCAGACTATGACAGGGTCTGACTAGCCAGAATGACACTTTTTAGCATCATTTTCCTGTCATTCAATACTTACTTACTGAGCACCTACTGCAAGCAGGATTTTATAAGGAATACAAACAACACAAGGTCAGTGCAGAAATCTACCCTGTATTGAAGGAATGTACAACCTCAGTCAGCACAATGAGTCACAGTCGCAAGGGACTACAACATGATGCAGTGGACAGGGGTGTGGGTTGGACCTACAAGGCTCCATATCATTTAGGATTCAGTTAGGCTGTGAGTAATTGAATTATCCCAAATGACAGTGGCTTCACCAAGGCAGAAGTTTATTTTTCTCTTCTATAAACATAGTCAGAAGGCAAGCAGTCCAGGCTGGTTTTGTGGCTCAACAAGTGTGAAGGGTTCAGGGCCCCCTCGGTGTAGGGATCTATCTCAACACCCCTCGTGGCACCCGAGCATCAGCCTGGCCATCTTCCTGTTCATCAACAACATCCTTCTCCACCAGAGCCACACTTAAAGAGCACACACTATGTGCCAGGAACCATTCTCATCACTCCTCAAATATTAATTCATAGAATCCTCACAATAGCCCTATTATGTCAATATTACTTTCACTCCTATTTTATTGCTAAGAAAGCTGTGGCACAAGAGGATTAAGTAACTTGCCCAATGAGGTGGCAGGGCCAGGATTTCAACTCAGTCTGGCTCCAGAGTCCAACTACTAGGAAGAAACAAGGAAGGGCATTCCCCAACCCTTTAATGACACTTGTGCCAGAGTTTAGTCACATGGCCATATTCAGCTGCAAAGGAGGCTGGGAGATGGAGTCTTTATTCAGGACAGCAAAACCTGAAAACTAAGAAAGATGGAGAAACAGATTTGGGGGACCAACTTGCAGTCTGTGGTATGGACCTCCCTCATTTCGTCCCCTCTCCCATAGTGGGGCACTCCAGCAATAATTCTGTATAACATGACCCGTCCCCTGCACCCGCCCTCCCACGCAGAGCTCCTGAACTGGGACTAAGAGAGAGATTCCATCTTTTCATGTTGGACAGTGGCATATACTCTCGAGTGCTATGGGCAGCAGGTTTCAGTCAAGCCTTCAAGGCTATAGTCTACAAAGAAAAGAAATAAGTGGATGTTCTGAGCAAGAATGCTGCCCAAGCCATGCTTCCAGCTGCTAATGCCAGGGCTTCCTAAGGTCCTGCTGCATTCCTGCCCTTGGGTGCTATAAGACCCAGCCATAAGCTTATGATAAAAATCCCCTCGTTGGCCTCGGTGGGTTCCTGACAGTTACCCAACTGCCATCAGAGGATTCTTATTCCACAACCAGGCAAATGTGGTAAGTGCTGCTATCAGTGCCAAAGAAATGTTATGGACATATGGAAGTCTGGCCCAAGGGTTCAGAGGAGGCTTCATAATCTGAGGTATTGTAGCTATGATTAGACACGGAAAGTGCTGACCACATGCCAGACACTCTTCCACTTCATACAGTCTCACCTAATCCTCAAATACCCAATGAAGCAGGTGCTACTGCTCTTGTACTCATTTTACAGATGAGTAAACCAAGGCACAGCAATGTTAAGAAACAAAAGGTCCAACAATAGAATTAATAGAAATGGGTCTTTTTTCCCAATCAGTCTGGGTCTGGTTCCCATGGTCTTAACCATCATTTGGGTTTGGGTGCTTGGTGTCTGGGCTGAGTCTTGAACAAAGGGTAGGATTGTGCTGGGCAGAGTCAGGACTGTCCACACCGAGCAAAAGGCATGTGGGAGGCATGTCAGGGGGTCAGTAAGTGCAAGGCTGATTTGAGGGGTCTGGAACAGCTGCAGCACACAGGTTCTAAGGAGAAAGAGTAGAGGCAACTAGACTGGAAATCAGGGTTGGGAGTCAGTTCAAGGTGGGGACTGTGAATCTATGCCAAAGAGTTTGGAGATAGTTGGAGGCACTGGGGAGCCATTGAGAGTGCTGGGATCAGGAAGTAACATACTCTGGGCCTGGCTTAGGGATGATTGCTCAGGAATATGAGCTACATGACTGGAAGGGGGAAGACCAGTCAGGAGGCCCCTACAATAAATAATCCAGTATATGGGATTTCAAGAGGGATGGAGAAGGGAAGATGGAGATATAATCTCTTGGGGTCAAGAAGCAGAACTTGGGGGTGCCTGGGATACTAGGGAGAGAGGCACCAAAGGCAATTCCAGAGAGATTCTGTACCTGCTGGCTGGGTGGAGTGGAGGACAAGGGGATGGTGAATTCTCATTGAATGGCATGAGTTTGAGGTGCCTGTGGGACGCTCTGGTGGGGAATCTTTCAGGCAGAAACATAGAAAAAGAAGTCTGGACTAGAAACGCAGCTCTGAGGTCAGATACACAGCATGCTCCCTGAAGCTATGGGCACAGATGACACCCCCGGGGGAGACTCTTGACCAGAACCTGCTAGCAAAGCGGTAGCATCCAGCCTAATGGTCTGAGAATGACCAGACAGGCACACACCCTAGACCAGAACAAGCTCTCAAAGAGGAAGGAAGGACCCCCGGTGCCAAAAAATGGTGGGGGTAGGAGGGCAGGAGAGAGGTGAGGGCTTGTGGCCTCCACTGAGGGTTCAGCTCCCTGCCAGCCCTGCCCCCTTAGAGACCCCACAAGCCTTCCTGTTGCCCTGCAAACGGCTCCAGCACTGAGGATCTGAAGAGTCAAATCATTCAGATTTATGATGGAAAATGGCCCCAGGGACTAGGGCAATTTATTGCTCACAAACGGATTCCAACTTGTCCATTAAAGTGCCTCATTCTGGTCCTGACACCCTGGCATGTTCACACCTCTGGTGAGGAGTCAGGCCTGCCCAGATGATTAGTGTGTGGGCTCGGCCCTGTGGGGAGCAGCACTGCCCTCCTAAAGGAAGTCAGGCAGACTTCAGAGTCCAGGCCACCTCATCCTCACAGCCCCAAGAGATGGAAGCAAGGCCTCGGGCATTTCCATGCCGCAGCCCATCCTGAGCTCCATGGGGCAGGCCACATTCCCCAGGAGGGCAATGGCCAAGTGGGGTAACAGAGGACTGGGGAGCAAGGCTTTGGCATCAAGCCCAGCTCTGCCAATTAAGAACTGTGTGACCCTGAGCGAGCTCCTTGGTCTGGGATTGTTTCCTCTTCTGTAGGTGGGAAAAAATTCCCACCTTGCCAGGGTGTCGTGGTGATTAAATCACTTGTGTGAAGTATGAAGCCCAGAGCCTGGGAAGTGGCCCTCACTCAGTCAACAAGAGTGATTGTTCTCACCAACTGTCCAACAGTCTGCCCTCTTGTCCCAAAGCATAAGGAGAGCAAAGGAATGTCTCCGGAAGGTGAGGTCACAGGACAAGGACCGCTGAGCCACCTCCCCCACTTTGTCTCCTTCCCTGGCCCTCCTTCTCCAGCCTCAAAGCTGCAGCCTCCACTCTCAGGCAGGCCTCCCCCATTTCCCTAGGCCCTCCAGCTAGCAACTTAGTAAACTGCCACAGCATCTCCAGGAAATGGGGCGTGGTGAGGCCCCAGCCCTCACAGTCAGAATCTTGTAGCTATCCAGGAGAGGTGGAGGCAGGTGGGCTGGACCAGAAGGCCTGGGAGGAAGCAGGCAAGGCCCTCATCTCCTTGAGCTGTTGGCCTGGCAGGCTAATGGGTAACCCACGGTGTCCTTGCAAGGTTCACACTGCATTTTGCTGCTTCTTCTCTATGATGATAACCCCACGTCTCCCACCGTCCTTTCCAATCTGTACGTATATGGGAGCTGTGGACTAATTGTGAAACAGTACAGAATTCTTCATGCTCTTGCCTAATTTTTACCTCCCCAGACTGCCGACCTCTTCCACCTTCAGCTGAGCTCCAGGCAGGTTTATTTTCTTTGCTGCACTCCTTTTTTTTTAAAAAAATTGGGATGCAGCCAGGACGAAGAAACAGATTGGAGATTTCACTGTTTCCATGGACACTCTGGTCCTCCACCCCCTTTGCTGGAATCCACGCTGGGCAGAGTGTAAGAAGGCACTTTCCAAAGAGAGACATCACCTTCTTGCCGCCCAGGCATTTCACCCTTGCATCCCATTTCTGGTGTGTATTTGGGGGTGCTGAGGTAGGGGGTACATCCCAAGGTAGATGCTGAGGCAGATAAAGAAAGGTCAGATATGTCCCAGTGCCCTTCATACCCCAGCCCTCACACACACACACACACACACCCTGTGACAAGGTCATTAGCCAAGGTGGGGAAT
Source organism: Prionailurus viverrinus (assembly GCF_022837055.1). NCBI lineage: Eukaryota > Metazoa > Chordata > Mammalia > Carnivora > Felidae > Prionailurus > Prionailurus viverrinus. The sequence goes on along the minus strand of NC_062563.1, from coordinate 63,133,807 downwards.
GCCAGAATCACTCATCAGCTCCTACCTAGGTCATAGGGGCAGGGGTGAGGGTGGGAGGCTGGTGATTGGCAGGAGACTCGGTTCCTACCCCAAGAAGTTTCTACCATGTGTAGCTAGGGAGACAAGATTGCCAATGGGAATCATCTAGAAACAAAGTAAGATGTAGAATTTTTAAATCTGAGGTTCTAGAAAACGAGTCTATCAGTGTCTGCAGGGACCCAGTGGGTGCGTGGTAGAGCCCTGGAAGGTGTGAGAGCCATGGGAGGGAGCAGGTGAGGGAGAGCAGCTCGATGAGAGAGGCCATCTTGGTCACCCAGCGCAGAGCCCCAAAGCACCCAGTCATGAGAATATGTGTCAACACAGTGACCAACCATGACCAGGTATGGCCAAGTGGGCTGCCTCCTCTTGGAGCTACTTGAGGAGATTGAGACTTGGGGTTTTGTTTTGCAAGAAGCTTAAACTTCAAGGAGGGTTACAAGCAAACCCCTGATTTATCTACCTATAGACCCTCACTGTGGTGGAGGCCCAGGAACACCCAGGGGAGTAAGAACTGAAGGAGGGATCAGGTGGTGCCAGAGCCAAGTCCCCTCACACCCCCAGTGTGCTGGAGCAGGGTGGGTGATGTCAACTCACCCACGTCTTGGCTGGAGGAGGACAAGGAGGTAATTTGAGACAGTGATCACTAGAGTAGCAAAAGAAGGTCCAGAAGATATGTCTCAGCAAACTGTGGAAGAAGCCCCACTCTCACCTCAAGAGACTTCAGATGTCCTAGAATCTCTGATTAAAGAGTTTGGGTCCCCTCCTAATACCCCCATTCCCCTCATCAGCACAGGGGCAACCAAGACCTGTTCCCGGTACACCTGACTAATCTCTCCAGAGCAGAGACCAGAGCCACTGAAATCATTCCCAGATGCACCCTGTTCGGTGAGGCCCCACTCAGCAAGCCTGCAAGAGGATGGGAGGAAACCCGGAGTGTGCCACCCAAGATAAAGGTTTCCATCTGATTTTGTGGTTCAGCTGAAGTCGTGTTCTTAATAGTCCAAATAAACAGTGTTTGGCCTGGAGGCCAGGACATGCCAAAACATGCCACTTCCATTTCCAGCACCAACTGGGTGCCCCAGGCACAAACCCATTTTCGAAGTCACAGCCAGCACTAAATAATGCCTAGTGGGCCACGGCAGCCAGCTGGGAGGGCTGGCTACCAGTTGTGTGACGCTGGGCTTACAACCATGAGGCAGCAGGGCTGGGCAGTGAAGTTCTTCCACCAGGGAGACAGGAGACCTTCACTCCCTGCCTGCACCATCACCCCTGGTGACCTTCAAGCTGATTCTTCCCATTGGCCTTGGTTTCTCCATCTGTAAAATGGGAGAGAAGGACTAATACCATAGCTCTAAAAGTATGTCGACTTCAGCAACAGCATCACTTGAGAAGTTGTCAGAAATACAAATGGTCAGGCCCCACCCCTACTGGATCAGAACCTCTCAGGTAGGACCCAGAAATCTGTGTTTAACAAGCCCCCCAGGGGATTCTGGTGCCAGATAATGTTAGGAGATCTATGTATGTGTGTCTGGCTCTAACTTTTTATTTTATTTTATTTTATTAATTTAAAAAAAATGTTTAATGTTTATTTATTTTTGACACAGAGAGAGACAGAGCATGAGTGGGGGAGGGTCAGAGAGAGAGGGAGACACAGAATCCGAAGCAGGCTCCAGGCTCTGAGCTGTCAGCACAGAGCCCGATGCGGGGCTCGAACCCACAGACCGCGAGATCATGACCTGAGCCGAAGTCGGATGCTGAACCGACTGAGCCAGCCAGGCTCCCCTATTAATTTTTAATGTTCATTTATTTTTGAGAGAGAGACAGAGAGACAGAGAGAGACAGAGCATGAGCAGGGGAGAGGCAGAGAGAGAGGGAGAAACAGAGTCCGAAGCAGCCTCCAGGTTCTGAGCTGTCAGCACAGAGCCTGACGTGGGGCTCGAACCCACGAACTGCAAGATCATGACATGAGCCAAAGTCAGAAGCTTAACCGACTGAGCCACCCAGGTGCCCCTGGCTCTAGCATTTTATGAACCTTACTTTTTTATTCATAAGAACTATTTACTTCACAGGTTATATTATACCCTCGAAAGAAGGGCCAGCCTTTCCTTTGAGAAAGACTGAGAGCCCAGACTTGCCCTCATTCCCGTCTGGTGGCGGGGGTGAGCATCACCCAAGCTCTGGGCTCCATTGGAACTCTGCCCTTAGTCCTTTTGTGCTCTGGAATCTGCCCCAGGCTCACAACTCTGGATTCTGGGTGTGGTCTGGAAGATGGCAGCCCAGAGGGGCCAAGTCCAGGCAGCTCCCCCCCCCGCCCCCCCACCTACCCCTGTGGCTGGCACATGGCTAGAAAACCTCACTTCCAGATCACCAGGTCAATGCCACCAGGAGATTTTTGAGGAGCTGAAGGGCCAATAAGAGGACCATGCTGGCTCCAGAGATTGTCAGCATCAGTGAAAGAACCAAAATTGTATTTCCTTACTTCCAGCCTTTACAGAGATAAAAACCCCCAAGGAGAGCACTTGCTATAGGGACACCGGCTGTGAGTGTATAGTTTCTCTGGAAGGAACTTCTAAACGCAAGCAAGGCCACTGGGCCCATGTGGAGAGTTACGAGCCTCCCTCCCCGGCTTCGATCTTCGATCCTGGACATCCCCTTACCCCAGCATGGTGGCCTCCTCTGATTGGTCTTTAAGAGCTTGTTTTCTGGGAAATACCAGCTCCGGAACTGGCACAGGCCAGCTCACAGACTGCAGGGCAGGCCTAGGTCAAGGAGGGCCAGGAGTGGCCAGTCTGTCCGCCACCCCAGAGGCCTGGTGGGGACAGAGGGCCAGCAGGAATCTAAGGGAGGGGCTGGACAGGCTACAGGTCATCATGGCCGAAGCAAGCCCCTTGGCTCCTCTAGCAACAGGGTGGCTTCAGGGCAGCTGCTCGCTGCTGGGGATAGGGAGGGATTGGCAAAAACAGACAATTGATCCAATCAGAAATACCTTCCTCCTTGGGCCCCGGAGCCACTGAACCACGGGGCTCATTGTCACTGAAACCTGCTTTCCCCAAATTTCTGGAGCCTGTGATTAAGGTAACACAGTTAGTTACTAGACTCAGGGAAGTAGTGAGGCTGGGAGAGGAGGTGGGGAGGGCCTACTGACACATCTGTCACTAATCACAGGGAAAGGCTCAGACCAAAACTCATTTCGGACCCAGAGCCTCTGGGCCTGTTTTGGGAAAGTTGACTAATCCCATAATCCTGCCCACCAGGCAATTTTTCTGCCTGGCTTCCAAGTGGGAGTGGGAGAGAGCCCTGGGGGCAACTGTCCCGCTGAGGAATGTATTCTCTTAAAGGGGAAAAGCCACCTCAGTCAGGCTTTGTTCCACAGCAGCCTGTGGTTTAGGGGTGTCAGCAGTGGTGCCTTTGCCAGGTGGAGGCCAGCCCTCTACCCAGGGGACAAGGAAAGAGTGCAAGGGGCCCTGTCTTCATGGTGGGCAGCAGGACCACAGCCCCCTCCTGTGGGCCTGCTACTCAGACATGGGCTGGGACTAGCAGCTCAGCCTTGCCAGGGAGCTATTACAAATGCAGAACCTCGCTGCATGGGATCCTGGCCTGGACATCTTCTATGCTGGGCTGGGCCGCTTGGTGGATGGAAATGAGCAGAGCCCCCTCCCCCCCATCCTGCCCCACCCCTCCAAGACCTGCCAATCTTTTCAATCCAGACAACTCAGGTGGGAAGTGATGGGTGTCCTCATCTTGTCCACATACGCAGCGCTGTGGAGACCCCTGTTTCCAGGGGCAGAGACCCCCCCAAGGCACCAGCCTGGCACGTGAGCAGACTCACGCACATGCCTATGCACACACATGCACACACTTACCCCCACCCCACAGAAACTTCAGCACACCATCCCAGCAATACACAAACAATACAAATGAAGACCAGAGCCTTTCCAAGACGCCAGTCACCAAGTTCCAGGAAAGTTGTGTGCAAACTAGATCTGTCTCATATTTTCCCTTTGTTGGAGACTATCACTTCAGAGATGTGTTTGCTTGGTAGTGGGGGCAAGGGGGGCAGCAGGAAGTTTGACAGGAAAATCCTTTTTTTGAATCACACTTGAAAAGAGAGGAATACTTTCGGATTATATAGACAAAAGAAAATAATAATCTCATAGGCAAACCTCACTAGTACCACTCAAAGAGACCTCTGCTGTAGTGAAACCCCAGTGTTCCCTGGGAGGTGTTTTCTAATGAGGTGTGAGAAAGGAGAGACATCTCCTAGGGAAATTTTTTGGTAAACTGCTTTAAGCCAACTTCTCCCTGTGAGTGCCCCATAGTGATCTTTGACACCCCCAAGCCCAGGCAAGCAGGAGTGGGCGTCTAGCTGGCAATAAGCATTGCACTGTATCTTTAAGAGCCTGGCCTGAGAGTTTGTTTACCGGGAGGTTTGTTTGGGTCTTGGTGGGAAGGAAAGAAGATAAAAGAGGGTTGGGATACTAGAAACACACACACACACACACACACACACACACACACACACACAAGGCAGAATGCAAGAGAAAGCAAGATTACAAAACTAGCTAGGTCCAGAGGGAAAATTTATTTTTGCAACAAGGATTCCAGTCCCCTGGGGACTGTTTCCACTGAGCAAGTTAATCACCCAGTGCTTAGGTTTGATCAAACACAATTCACTGAGTCCAACTGAGGGAGCCCAGGCCTGCTGAGGGCCACCTGCAGGCTCAGGCCTCCGGGGGCAGGAGGGTTAGACCGAGTTTGGAAGGAGGGCAGGGTGGGATTGACCTGGAGACAAACCAGACGCTTGGCCTGGGGGGCAGAAGCTTCCCAGTTCGGCTCTGGGTTCCAGGCTCCAGGCCCCAGGACCCCTGCACTGCTTGCACCTTCGTGTGACTGGCACGTGTGCACACAGGTTGACGGTATTCTGGGAGACAATCCCCAGCTTTCAAGGCTTTTCACAGGCCTCCAATGGTGTTCAAGGCCAGCAAGAAGAGTCCAGTTGGAGTCAAGCCAGAATCAAATTCCCTGAGATGGGAGGTGGGCCGCAGGGACACTTTGCTTTAGGTGTGCCAGTCAATGTGTTTCTGGGAGTAAAGAGGGAGAGAAGTGGCCCAAATGAGCTGTTGCTTTAAGAGCCGGTGACTAGAGAGGCAAGGCTGGGAAAGAGGGAGGTTTGGGGATGGCTTTGCCAGAGCCCAGAGTCCAAAGATGGTTGACTCTGAGCGAGCCTGTGGACTGGATGAACCCCGTAGGCTTAACCCCAGTCTCTGATGAGGTTGTTCTGGGTGCAAAGTCAGCCCATCTACAAACAGGCCAGGCACACAGCATGCAGGCCATCCCTTTTCCTCACCCAGCCCTTCTGAACAGTAGGCGTCCCACAGACACAGATCTGCCCACACTGGCTCTTTGAGGCCACGGCTCTGCAGGGAGGACAGCTGAGGGCTCTGGGTCATGCTGAGGACACCGTCCAGCCTGGCCTGGGCAGGCAGAGGCAACCAGGCCCTTCTCGGGGGACAGCTGGGCCAGGGTGTTCCTGGAACTGTTTCCCAGAATTTTCCTTCATGTCATATTCTGAGGATTTGGGAACAGTCTCTAAATGGGATTATCCCATTGAGATTGCTTCAAGCTCTAACTCCACCAGCTCCAAAGCATGTCCTGTCTCCTGGCAGTGGGGACTACGGGGAGGAGGGTGATATGGGACAGAGATCAGGTCACCCCCAGGCCATGCGAATGGGCATTTGTGCTTCTGCCCCTTCATTCCTCCCACTTTTAAAAGACCCCAAACCCTAGAGTCCGGGCCCTGGAATGTCAGGGCACCTCCGTCCCCACTGGCAGGGGTCACGCAAAGGGCTCCCTAGTTAGGGAAAAGTTGCAGCTTGCGAGACTAAACCCTATTCGCCAGGAAACTGGGTGATTATACTTGCCGCAAATACTCAAAGTGAAATACTGCAGCCTGCATTCCGTTTGATTTCTCCCAGGGAAGTCCAGGGAGTTTGTTCAAAAGGCTGTGGGACTGTGTTTCTGGAGGGTCAGGGCCGTACCACATGCCGCCTTCAGCATCGATGAAGTGCTGCTGTGTCAAGCACACAGGCTTGTGCACAATAGCAACTTAATACATGTGTGTTGGGTAAAAGGAGGGGAAGATGGGCATCAGGACAGACTACATCTGAGCCTCCAACAAGTTCTTCCGTTTGAGGTTCCGTGCCAGCCAGGTCAGAGGGCAAGGCCTAAAGAGAGCCAACTAACCGTCCCAGCGAGGCGGGCCCCTGGGGGAAGGAATAGGAGCAACAGCAAAGCAAGCATCGTTTAGTCACATCAAAATCCCAGCGGCCCCAGAAACGCTCTCCACAGGGCCTGGCAGGGGCTGGGCTAAAGTGTCCACTCGCTCAAAACCTGCCACAGGCTCCCACCGTCCCACCCAGCTTTCAGGGTGCCCGTCAGTCAAGCCGCCTCTTGCTAAATAAACCAGCCTTTGTGTGTGTGTGTCCCGGAGGAGAGAGAATGGACTGGGGGAGGGGAGGATCTGTTTGTCAAAATAGACCTCCTGAGTGCTTTGAAGGGCCTGAAGTTTGGATGAGTAAATATTTCCCCCGTTCAGATGAAAGGTGCAATCATCGCCGGTTTTTAATTACTTTAATTAGAAAAGATTGCCTGAATCTTGTACTTATCTGTACTATTGTGGGAACTGCCAGAAAATGAAGTGCAGGGAAAACAGGTGGAGTTTGACCTTTGCTCTATGCATCTTGAATTTCTTCTAGGCTGGTAATTAAGAAGAATCAGGGGAAGTTCCTAGCAGAATCTAGGAAACGCAAACACACACACAATCGTAGACATGAGGGCACGCCGACGCGCACTCTCTCTCCCACACACACTCACACACAGAGACGCACATTCTCATGCACGTGTGTGCACATGGGTGGAGAGGAAAATGGACCCCAGTGTGGCACACCAGAAAGTTCCAACTTTGAGAGCAGCATCCTGCTCCCAGCCCTGAGAGGTGGGTTAATGAGTTTCCCAGGGTGGCCTGAAATGATTAATTAAGCAGACAGCCCCTCACGCCTTCCCCACACAACGGAAATCCAGTAACGGTCTGTTTGGGGAGGGGAGCAGCAGGGGCCCCGATTCCAGGGGCCGTTGAGGACGTGGTGTAAGAGCCAGCCAGGAGCCCTAGATAAGGGATGACAGCAACGGCCTGTAACGGCCACTGAGGCTCACCCTGCCCAAGCTGCGGCCAGAAGGCCTGTCTCTGTTCCTGGCCTGTCTGGGCCTCTCCTCCTGTCCTGTGTCTGGGTACCACCCAAGCCACAGGGACCCTTGGCAAAATGGAAGAGAAGGTATAGTTGTCTCTGGCCACCCTCCCTGCCCATTTCTACTCTGTGCCTTTTCTGGGATCACAGATGGACACTAGAAAGGGATTCTGGAGACTGCTCGGGTGTCCAGACCCATAGGCACAGAGCACGAAGGGAAGGGAAAGAGGAAAAGACGGTGAGGGGGGGAGCGGGGGAACGGAGGGCTCCTCTGGGGCTTCCCTCCCAGATCACCCTTGTCAGGGGAAACTGTGGTCTTTCAGAGCTGTCAGGGGCCCCCAAGAGCCCAGCACTAACCATTCACCAATTCAACAAACGTACTGAGCACTTCCAGTGTTCAAAATACAACGGTGAGCAGTGGTATGAAATACAGACTCCCAGGCCCAAGCCATGGAGATACAGATTTTGTCGCCCTAAGGGCATCCTGGAATCCAGGTGATTCTCATGTAGCAGCAGGGCTCAGTGCTCAGACGTCCAGAGACATCTCAGGTTTCTGCATCTATACCCTAGACCAACTGCTCCCCAGAGCCCTATGGATGTTTCTCTTGGAAAGTGCCCCAAAGATTCAGCTAGGGTGCTGACAGCGGATCCTTTTTCTCCACAGACAAGAGCATGGCCTTCTTCCCCAGACAGTCACGTCCCGCATGGATTGGGACAAGAGCGGGACAAAGGTTTCTGGCATAAGGAATACCCAGCTGGAGTTTGAAATCTGTCCCGGGCCTTGTAAACAGGCCTTGCAAAGGGGACTGGGGCTCCGAAGCAGGCCCAGGCCCAGCCAGTCTGAAGGGGCAGAGGGAGTGGAGGTGCGGAACAGGCAGAGCCAGGAACAATGTTTTTCTTTCTAAAATGCTCCGGGTGCTTTGGGATGGATTTCCAGCCTGGTGTTTACAGCATCTGCAACCACGTCCATGACCACGTCTGATTGTACATGTGTCTTTCTCTAAAGCTGTCTGTCGGTGTGTTTGCGTGTTCCAGCCGAGCGTCTGATCACATCTGTGTCTGTGGGAGGCCCTCAGAGGAAAATGGCTCCGGCCTCCTCTGTGAGCTCTTCCACCCCAAAACATGGCTAAAATAAACCTTGCTGAAAAAGCTTTAACAACATTTTTTTTTTTTTTTCTGTCCCTGGCACGGGTAATAACACCAGCGGGTCTCCACGGTCAATTTAGGAAGCTTGGGAAAACACTGCTTGTAATTAAAAGTCTAGAAGGGCCTCAATTAGGGCAGTGTTTGCCCTGCCAGGCCCCTTCCCAAACCCCACTCGGCAGCATTCCTCTCCTGGCTGGAAAAGCCTTTGATTCACACCAAATGTTCAGTGGCCACACTGGACCAGGCCTTGGCACTGCCTTCTCTGCCAGCTGCTCAGGACACAGGCGGGCCTCTGCCTCATGGCCTGGGACCTGAGGCTTTGTCCTCCGAGGCTGGTGCGGTAGGCCAGGCTCTCCCTGCCTCCTGACTTCCTGGCCCTTCCCTCAGAGATGGGGGCACCCTGTCCACCCAGCACCCACTCCCTGACCAGGGTGGCAGTGCTCACTCTAAGAATTAAAGGCCACACATCAGGCCTATCTGAGGAGGAGGCAGCTGTGGTCAACGTGGAGAGAGGGTGGTGTTGAGGGACAGTGAGGGACACGCCCAGTGCTCCTTACTCTGCTGAAGTCACCTCCATCTGAGCCAAAGCCTGCCCTTGAGCTACAGTCCCCTCAGGAATTGTAGCCAGAGGGCTCCAGACTATTCCCCTAAAACCAGAGAATACAGGGCCTGGCTGGGAGGGTCAGGAAATGGCACAAACCTCTGACCTCTTGATTCCCTATGGATTAAAGACAAGAAGTTTAACTGGCATGGGGCCCAGGGTGCCGTGTTGGCCCCTCCTGTTGGTGGGGATGGGGCAGCCAAAGACAGAAACATAGGGGCCGAGGGTGTTACCTCCTCACTGGGGCAAAGGCTTAAGCCCTCAACTGGGTGGGTAGAAGAGAGAGGTGCTGAGTCAGCTCAGTATTGAGCCTCTTTTCCCTCCCAGGACCCACTTGAGTGTGCGCACATGGGCACACACACATGCACACACACAAACACTCTAGGGCCACAAACGGGTCCTCGGTGTCCCCACCCAAACTCACATTCCTACACAGGCTAGTGCTGACACCCATCCACAATCACAGACACAGTAACAGTCAGACACAGACACCCTAACAAAGGCCTACAGGACCCATGCAAGACCAGGCCATCTTCTGAGGTCCCCAAGTCCTCGGCAGCCTCCAGTGCCTCTTATGAGAGCAGAGGCAGACAGCCGAGTGGGGTAAGAATCACTGTTCAGGCAGACGGTCTATGATGCAAAGACAGGGTCAGATCCTGAGGCCCACTGGCCACGCCCTGCCGGAGTCGGGTGGGAACCTTCGGGGACACCTTGGGGAGGGCAGTCTAGGTGTCTACCCCAGCCCTGCTGTTGCTCCCGAAGGCCTCGCCCCGGCGGCAGGGGAATGGCAGGGGAAGGGTTACAGGCTAACCAGAAAAAACAATTACTAACGGGAAAGGCAGCACATTCCAGCCCTGCTTAGCAGGGCCGCCAGGCCCGTGGGTGGTTCTTGGATTATTCGTTTCCTTGAAAACAAAAAGGAAAGTTCAGGGCAGTTCAGCTGTGCCCTGAATCTCACTCCAGGGCCTTTGTCTCCAGCCCCCTCCCAGCCCGCATGCCCCCACACACGCACACGCGGTCCCACTGGCTCTGCCAAATGTCCACTGGGAAAGTGAGAACATTAATACCCCCAAAAGCCTGCAACACAAGCAAGGGAGGCTGGAAAGAAGAATCAAAGAAAGCAAGGGGAACAGGGTGGAGAATGCAGCCCGGAGAGCTCGTTACCCTGAAGGCTCCATTCTGCAGATGAGGTTGTGGAGACGTTTGTGGATTCACTCGGCAAACCCGGATGGAGTCCCTGCTCCGTTCCAAGCACCATGCCAGGCGCTGGGCTTATACTTGAGGGATTGTCGTCTCCCCACGGACCCCTCCGTGGTGTCTTCTATGCATTTCAGTCTCCAATCCCAGCACTCTCTTCCGACCACGAAAATCTGGTCTCCTGATTGACTCTGATTATCTTATTCATGCTGAGACGTGGGCGGCTGATAAGGCTGAAAAGAGACCCTGCCAATGTGATGTACTTGGGAAGGAGGGCGAAGGTGGTGGAGCCTCCCTGAGGAAGAACAGGAGGAGGCAGCCATCTTGTCATAAACACAGGAACAGAATCAAATGGCTCTGAGTCTGTCTGAACACGTCGTTCTCCTTTGATTCCCACCAAAGCCCTGTGAGGAGGCAGGCTCCCCCCAACAAACTGAGGCTTGGAGAAGGATTCAGGACCTCGCTCAAGCCATTACATTGGCTGCCTCCTCCCTACATCTCTCTCTTTCTCCTCAGCTGAGTCACTAGCTCATTTCCATCTTTGAGGTTTCTGCTTAAACGTTGCCCCTCTGAGAGGGCCTGTCTGACCCCCTGCCTGCAGTAGTTTGCTCCTCATCACCTCTCCGGTCCCTTCCCCCTGGGGAACATGTCAGTTTCACATATGTCTATTTAAGGACTTCCTTATCAGACTGTCAACCCCTGGAGGGAAGGACTTGAGTCTATTTTGTTTACTGTGTATATCCCAGCACCCAGGAAAGTGCTGAGCACACAGTAGATACTCAATAAATGTTTGTGGAATGAATACAGAAATGAGTGGCTGTGTAGCTCAGGTAGGTGGAACCAGATCAACTTCTAGGTTCCCACTCAGATTTGTGTTGCTCTCTTCCTCTCCAACTCCCTCAAGGACAGAGGTGAGCGGGAAACACAAACCTCTCCACTCCATACCTGGGCTCAACTAGAACAGCCTAAACTTAAAAAAGAAAAAAAATCAGATTCCACAGCTGGGCTACATGTTGCTTCTGCAAGGACCAGATATCTGGCACACAGAGGGTCCCAGAGGCCTGTCCCCCATGGGCCTCTCCCAGAGGGAGGGCCAGACAGGGGTTGTCTGTTGTGTTCCATTTGGTCATGCTCATTCACTCATCTGGTCCATGGATTTCTACCAGGTGCTAAGCTGGGTTCTTAGACATGTATCAGGGTATCTAGAATTTTCAGACTCTCAAAGAACAATACTGGTGAATGGTGCTCAGATGCAGTGTAGTGTGAGATGCCCTGGGAGCCACAACTGTGCTGGAGAGGTCAGGCACAATGTCATAAGGAAGTCAGGCATGGGCTGAGAGAGGGGCTGACCAGGATGGGCATGCCAGACACAGAGAACAGCATCTGCAAAGGCACAGAGGTAAGGGAGTGACTAGAGGGCCTGGGACATGCAAGTAGTTCCCTACGCCTGGGTCAGAAGGTTCAGCTGGGGGAGGAATGAGCCAGGTCACTGAGGGCAAAGTTTACTGGCCCAAGAAGCCAAAGCTTCACTGGGTAGGCAATGGGGAGCCCACCAGGTCTTCTAAGAGGGGAAAGACATGAGAGGCTTTGCATTTTAGAAAGCTCACTCTACTGAACATGTGGAGAGGCCTGGTGGGAAGTAAGCCTGAATAGGTCGAGGAGCTGTGGCCACTATCCAGGTGAACACTAATGGCTTGGACTTGTGGCTGCAGGGATGGGGGTGAGGGGTGAGGGGTATTTGGGAGGGAGTGGGAGAGGCTTATGATGAACTGACTGGCAGGATGAGGACAAAGGGGTTGTTAAGGATGAGGCCCAGGATTCTGGTCTGCTCTGCTGAGTGGAGGGGGCAGGCAGTAATCCAGGGGGAGGATGGTGTATCCGCCTTGGCCACATATCTGGTTGGTCACCAGGGACTGGGTCTGTGGGGGAAGGTGCTGGCCTGGAGCTCTGGAGCTTTCTGAACCCAGACATCAGTGTTGTTCAGGGAGAGGATGAGGCAAGGAAATTGAGCTAAATAAGGAAAGAGGACCAAAGAGAGAATTATCCCTGCCTCTGGGCCAGATCAGATCTCAGTGTCCTTCTAGACCTACTTCCTGTCTTCCCACCCTTCCTGTGTGTGAGAGAGCTGGCTGGGAAAAGGCTGAGAGAGGGCAGGAGATTAGGATGGATGGATGGTGGGGAAGCCAAGGTGCAGAGGCAGGATGAGGGCCATGTTCCAGAACTGAGGGGTCACCCTAGCCCAGTCAAGGCCTAGCAGCCCACTGGGAGTCCTGGGTGCAAGGGCTGGATGCTTAGAATGGTCTCCCTTGGTTCTGGGAGTGACAGACCCCGGCCCAACCTGACACAGTGGCCAGTTGCTGTGGAGGGCAGTCCCCTGCCAGAGTACTGTCAGCCCAGGGCCTGCCTGGTCCAACCCAGGGAGCTGGATCTCCAGTCTCTTGTTTCTGTCTACATGGCGTCTCCAGGGGCCAAACACTGAGGTGACAGGGAGAAGCATGTCCGGAAATAGGAACCTTGAGCTGGGCGTCATTTTCCGCTCCCTTTCCTTTCTGTGGCATTGAAGAGAGGGTTTTACTTCCCTTCTCATTTTCCACTTTGCCTTTCACAGGCTGCGTGCCAGCTTAGGTGGCCGTGGTCCTCAGTAATCCATCACTAGCCCTCAGCCCCTTTCCCTGATGTCAGGTGACATCTTGGGACCCCAGCTCGCTCCCTACTCCCTCCCCCTACCCAGGTCCTAGTGCATCCCCACCTTTTACCTGGTCTCCCCACTCTGGCCCAGGCTCTCACAGAAGAAGGCCCAGAGGACAGGGCTGTGAAGAATATCTAAGACCAACAGACATGCCAGTTTATTTCCTTTGGTTCTCCTAATGACAGCAACATTGCCAGTGGCCAGCCACTAGTGGTCCACTCTGTCCCTTGAGGCCTGTACTAGCCAACCTCTAACGCCAGAAGATGGCCTTATTTCCTCTGAGACCGTTGCCCACCTGTCCATCCCACTCTCATTCTTGTTTCTGACACTCCTTCCCCTGCCCCTATGTATAGTGAGTAGGCGGAGTGCCCCAAGCTCCATTGTGGCCAATGAGACCTGCCCACTGAGGTGGAAATCATTGTGATAAATAACAAGCCTCCTTGGAGGCCACTGGTGGGCATGAAGAGGTGCAGGAGACAGACAATAGAGCCTACCCTATGGACCAATAAGGTCCCCAGAGAAAGGCCGGTGAGCCCCAAGCTGTTCTTGGGGCTGAAACAGAGAACTAGCCCCTTGTCCTTCAGAGGTGATTGGGACCCAGCATGTTCCCTGGAGAGAGAGAAATGAAGGCATGGGGGGGGGGGGGGGGTCAACACCCAGCCCAGAATTGGGTCTAGTCAGGGAGGTGGGGTGCCCAAGGGACACCACTAGGGGCCTTCTGAGTCACAACCATCCCTTCCAAGGCCCTGATCTCTCCACCCTGCCCTACAGGTGGCAAACCCAGACTCTGCCACAGACAATGTTGAGGGGGAGGGGCTAGAGGGGCAGCACCTGAAGGACTTAATGCTAAACAGAGGCTGGAGGGGCTAGAGGTGGGGAACCAGCTGGCCCCCATGCTGTCCCTTGGGAGCCACACTGTCCTCAGCCCAGGCCTCCAGGTGTGGCCCATCTCCTTCTCAAGGCTCCGTCCGCAGAGTTCAAGTGTGGGAGCTTCCCACTCCCAACCCAACTGCCTTCTCCCAGAGGTGGGACTGAGCACAGTGGGGGCCCTGCACAGCCAGAGCCATCTGAGAAGTTGAGGCCCCAAGGGCTCTGCCACCCACCACCACAAGCAGGACCTGGGCGGGACTGGAGAAGGGGTAAGTGCGGTAAATGTTTATTGGTTTGGATTGGGATAAGCTGAACTGATGTGTGTGACAGCTTCTCTTCTGGTCCTGCTGGGGCGCTGGCCCTACTGCTTTGGGCCCCAGTTTCCATCTCTGTAAAATGAGAGTTTGGGATGAGGTGTGTGGTTTTCAAACTGCTCTCAGAGCTCCAGGCATTCTGTGGGGGAGAATCAGGGTCATGGCAGCTCTGGTCTTACCAGGTACACTGGGCTTCATTACTAACATTTCATGTGCAGACCAAGCCCACAGCTGAGAAAAGTTTGATCACTTCTGGGCTAGGTGATGCCTGTGTCCTTCCCAGCTCAAACTTTCCAGGGATAGGCAGCACTGTATCTGATGCAGGAGGGCCCTGGCTGCTGGGGAGAAAGGACAGGCCAAGGAAGGACGAACCAAAGGGACACACACTCCTCAAACCTTGAGTACTGGATACACTAATGCATGTGCCCAGGGCACAGAGGGACGAGGCTGGCTGTGGGAAGGGGGCTCAGAAGGGTCCCGGCAGACCCAGAGGAGAATGTGCACCTGCGTTCACCCTTACGTGCCTATGTGCACGTGCGTGCACGCACACGTACACACACACACACACACACACACACACAGGCACACGCACACAGTTGCACCCCCCGCCCCCCGTAGCCCTTTCTACAGGAAGATTCCAGCCACAGAAGTTTCCTTACGTTGGCCTCTGAGCCCTGCCCCATTACCAGTTACCTCCTCTTTGGACTCTTCAAGCTGACCTAGCAGAGCTCTGTCTGAAGATGAGGAAAACATCTCTATCTGTTTTTCAAATATTTGGGGCTTGCTAAAGACCAACACATTTTTTTTTTAAGTGTGTATAATTTGAGGGCAATTTAATCCATATGTTTCTGATTCCCTTGCACTTAAATCACCAAAATATTGATTTTTAAGAGCCATTTGATGTCTAAGGAACCTTTTTAATAAGCTTTTAAAGCTCTTTAAACCCAGAGCCTGGAGCCAGTGCCAGGGCCCAGGCAGGCCGCTGGCTGGCCACACCCCCTCCCCTAGGTCATGATTACTTGGAGCCAAGTCTCACTTCCCCCCTGCAAGCCTCACCTCAGCCTGGCCTCCCTGCCTCCTCCAGAACTACCCAGGGGTCCCAACTATGGCTCCTTGCTATCTGAACAGAAGGGCCCACCCCGTCTTTCTTTTGGCAGACTTCTCCTACTTCCTCAAAGCACCCTGAAGACACAAAACAAGAGGAACAAACACAATTTTTAATTTTCAAAGGCTGCTTAATATTTTGTTGCATAACTGTGCTATACTTTATTTAACTGATCCCTATTGAAGAACATTTTGGCCATTTCCCCTTGGTGCACCTTTATGCACAGTCCTGATTATTTCCTTTGAATAAGTTTCTTGAAGACAAAATGTGGAGACACACCCTTAACACTCTTTTTTTTTAAATATGAAATTTATTGTCAGATTGGTTTCCATACAACACCCAGTGCTCATCCCTACAGGTTCCCTCCTCAATGTCCATTACCCTCCCTGCCCTCCCATCCCTCATCAACCCTCAGTTTATTCTCAGTTTTTAAGAGTCTCTTATGGTTTGGCTCTCTCTCTCTAACTTTTTTTTTTTCCTTCCACTCCCCCATGGTCTTCTGTTAAGTTTCTCAAGATCCACATGTGACTGAAAACATACGGTATCTGTCTTTCTCTGTATGACTTATTTCACTTAGCACAACACTCTCCAGTTCCATCCACGCTGCTACAAAAGGCCATATTTCATTCTTTCTCATTGCCAAGTAGTATTCCATTGTATATATAAACCACAATTTCTCTTTACACACACGTTGCCACATCATTTTGCTGAGATTATACCCATTTACGCTTCCAAAGGTCTCCCTTCCCATACTCTTGAGAAGTTATTTTTATTCAAATGATGCCAGCGCATTTAAGCACACACAAGCTCTCTCACTTAGCGGTTCAGAGTGTAGGCTCTGGAGCCAGAATGCCTGGGTTTGAAACCCCATTTTTCTATTTACTAATTGGGAAATCTACTTATTCTGGCTGTGCCTGTTTTCCCATCTATAATTTGGGGATAATAATGGCACCCACCACATACCTTTGTGGGAGGGATTAAATGAGATCATCTATAAAAACTACTTTGAATAGTGTCTGATGCATAGTTGGTGGTCAATAGGTGGCTAATATTACTATCTTTTATGCTGTTCCTTCAGCCCAGGATGCTACTCTTCCCCCTCCCCCATCTTTTTGATGCACTTGCTACCCAAGTCATCACTTGTCTTTAAATTTAGTGTCTATCTTGCCTGCAAAGCTGTCAGTTCTAAGATGGCAGAGTTGGGATTTGTCTAATTCCCAGAGCCTAGTACAGAGCCTTGCGGACTGTAGACACTCAATAAACATTTGTTGAATTGAACGAAACTGAATCGAATGGCCTGCATTTGGCTAGAATGGCTTTTTTTTTTAATTTGTTTTATTTGCATTGACACATAATAGTTATAGTTGACATTAGTTTCAGGTGTGGAACACGGGGGTTCAACTTCTCTCTACATTATGTTACGAATGACTTTTGGTTCTTTCCAAAACTCCTACTCATCCACAAAAAGTCCAGTTTTGCCCCTTGAAGCTAATCCAGAGAATGTGCTGAGCCTCAAAAGGCAAGTCTCCAAGATGAGTCCCAAAATGTTTAAAGAGATGGCAGCACCACGGTGGCTCCTCCATGGCCGGTCTGGACAGATGAGCCTGTTGGGGCCAAAAAGTCCACCTGTGACTGACCTTCAGCACAGCCCGTGCCCTGAGCCAAAGCTCATTTCATGATTTATCTCTAACTTGTTCTTTCTCCACCAGATACTATTTCTTTGTCTTTTCAACTGGGAAAGAACTGTGCCTTGTCCATTCATGGCTCTGTGCTAGACCCGGCGCTCAGTAAGTATTTGGCAGGAGAGGGACGAAGGATGCTCCTTCTTCTTTTGACATGGGAACCTTGTAGGTGGCTGGGAAGTATCTTCCTGTTGCTTCCACTGCTCTGCTCTGGAGCAGCCCATCGCTGGACACCCCACCATCATGGGGGCAGTCCAGAGATTGATGGTGTTGTATTTGAATCCCGTGGGGCCTCCAGAAGCTCACCAGTGTGTGGAGGGCATGGAGGAAGTCCTACGCCTTCCAGGCAGAGCCTGAATTCCAGGACACCAGGCAGAGAGGGCCCCTGAGTTTCTTCCATCCAGCCTCCATTGCCTTCATCCCATACTTACAAGGGAACCAGTTCTGCCCAAAACAAGACCCATTTTCAATTCAATTCAAATCAGTTCAATTCCATCCCAGCAACTGTGGCACTGTGCAAGCCAGGGCAAGATGGGCAGTCAGTCACTGAGGTACAGGGTAACAAGTGCTCTTTAAGAATTAGAGTGGCCTGGGGCGCCTGGATGGCTCAGCCGACTTCGGCTCAGGTCATGATCTCACAGCTCATGAGTTCGAGCCCCGCGTTGGGCTCTGTGCTGACAGCTCAGAGCCTGGAGCCTGCTTCGGATTCTGTGTCTCCCTCTCTTTCCCCTGCCCCACTTGCGCTCTGTCTTTCAAAACTGAATAAATGTTAAAAAACATAAATAAAATAAATAAAAAATAAAAGAATTAGAGTGACCTCGGGGTGCCTGAGTGGCTCAGTAGGTTAAGCATCCAACTCTTGATTTCAGCTCAGGTCATGATCTCTGGGCCATGGGATCGAGCCCCACATCGGGCTATGTGCTGACAGCATGGATTCTCTCTCTCCCTCTCTCTGCCCCTCCTCCACTCATTCTCTCTCAAAATAAATAAATAAACATTTAAAAAAGTAAGAAGTAGAGTGGCCTCACCTCTGCACACACCGATTCCTCATGCTTTGATCTCCTATAACTCTGTCCAGATGGTTCATTACAGAAGAGACTACATACTGCTCTCTATCACCACTTAATTGTTCTTGCGTTTGCATGTGCATGCATGTGCACATGTGTGCACGTATGTGTATGTGCATGTGTGTTTATAGTTCAAGTTCCTGGGGTGCAAAGATAATATGGTGAGTTTCTTCTGACTCTTCGATGGATCTTACACAGGGCAAGGCACAAAGCTGAATGAATGAATGAATGAATGAATGAACGAACGAACGAATGAACAAACCCTAAACTCCCACTCAGGCTGAGGATCTGGGAAGAGGGTTAGACCGGGAATCAGGAATTCTGCATTTGAAATGCAGCAGGTGCTGTGTAACATGGGCAGGTCTCGCTCCCTTTCTGTTACTCATTGTCCATCCCCCAAAAGAAAGGGGTTGAATTAGATGATCTCTAAGAGTCTCCCCAGCTCTGAAGGTACTGAAGTCTCCCTGCCACACTAGGTTCTGTTCCCAATTGCCAGCCCCACTCAGTCCCTCCAGACACAGACCTTGTCAGACCCATGAAGGCCCCAATCCAGCTCAGGGAGGGCCTTTGCTCCCCTGCTTCATGGGGCTCAGGGCTATTTTGTCTAAATTCTCCAGGAACAAAAAAAAAAAAAAAAAAAGCACAGAGGCTTTTGCTAAAGCCCAGTGGGCAGGTCTCTCTGAGGACAGGGATTAAGTTTGTCTCTGTTGATCCCCCTCCAGTCAACTCTCCTGTCTGGGAACCAGCTTCAGATTCCCTAGGGTTTATCCCCCTCGCATGCTGCCATTCCCTATGCATTACCCGTGCACTGTGCTCAGCAACCCCTGGAGTGCCTTTGAGAAGCAGAGTAGACCCCGGAAGAAAACAAAGCAAATCTCGGTCCAGGCTGGTTCTAAATGAACTCCCTCTTCCTGCAACGATCCTGCTTGGGAAGGAAAGGAGATCCTCCTGACTCCTCGGTCTGGAGCATCTCTGCTGGACCCTCACACCGGACCTAAAAGACTGTCTCTACTGGCAAGGAGTGGGGACAGTTTCAAAGGGCCCCAGCTCCCCCTCATCCCAGCCCAGGATGTTTTCAGGCTGTGATGGAGCTGCTGGTGATGGGTTTGCAGGTTGACCTTTACAGGATTATGTGGATTTGGAAGGGTCACTCTGAGGTCAGCACGTCTGGGAGGACAGAGCCCAACTCCACACAGAAGAGGTGGGCCGAGGGGTCTGGCTCTCTGAGTGACCCTCTGGCTCAGAACAGCCTGTCTTCGCAGGGAAATGGGCCTGCTGCCTCTCAAAAGGGTCTTACTCTCCCTTCCCCAGAAACCAGATTTGGGCTGTAAGGTACCATTCCTACTGATACTGCAGTGACAGGACTGTTTTTGTAAAGAGTGGATGAGTAATTTTTTAGCAATCTATGCAATATTTTTAAATCCAAGTCTTAAAAATCCTAATGTTCCAAAACAGAGGAAACACTGATGCTTCAATGTTCAAACAGGACAATCTTTTATTTTTATTTATTTTTACATTTATTTATTTTGAGAGAGAGAGAGAGAGAGAGAGAGAACATGAGCAAGGGAGGGGCAGACAGAGAAGGAGAGAGAGAGAGAGAGAGAGAGAGAGAGAGAGAGAGAGAATCCCAAGCAAGCTCTGGCTGTCAGTGTAGAACCCTTTGTGAGGCTCAAACCCACGTACCTCGAGACCATGACCTGATCCGAAACCAAGAGTCGGGCGCTTAACCAGTTGAGCCACCCAAGCGCCCCAGAACAATCTTTTATTTTTAAAATTAAGTTCTAGAGTTCATAACCAAATGGGGTTCTCTCAGCCCATTTTTAAATGATCTTGATTCTGACTCATTTTATTTAAAATATATGATGTTTATGTCCTCTTTTTAAATACAATCACACACGCGCGCACTGTGATCCTGGACAAGTTTCTCAGTATCTCTGGGCCTCAGTTTACTAATTTATGTAGTAAATATACTTCGTATAATTTACATAATATAAGGTTGGAGAACCATGTCCAAAGTCCCTTCCAGCTCTTTACTTGTACAACATCAAAGGGATTCTGGGCACCCAAACTCACTGCAGCAGCTCTATAGCAAGATTATTCTGCCTTGGGTAATCCTCCAGGCCCCCCTCAACCTTGGGCCATGGGTGGGGCAGAGCCGGCTGAACTGATGAAGGAAGCCAAATATTGCTCATGCCTTCAAGAAACACCTCTTCGAGCTCCCCAAAGGTGGCTTCACATCTGTCCTGCTCCCTGCTGGCACTCCGGTCACCTAGCATGGGGTCTTGTACATCACAAGTACCCAAAATGGTTGTTGAATAACTAGGTGGATTAATTAACTAGTTAACAAGGGCATGCATGCTGGGTCTCTATCAGGATTCAAATAACTTTTCCAAAGCTAATTCTGATGTATTTCTGTTCTAAGAATACATAATGTGATTTTTTTCAGAGGATTCTAGGCCAGTTATTGGTCATATGTGTAGGATATTAAAACACATCCAACATAGCTCCTAGGAAAAGCTTGCTCCCTGAGAAGTGAGCAAGCTGAGTCTCCCGCCATGAGGGAGCACACCACACGGAGAAGCCTGAAATGATGTCATATTAGGAGAAATGAGCCCGTGGTTTTTATTGTTCTGGTAGAAGGTAGACACCAGAAGTAGAATCAGTCTTCGGACTGGTTATTTTCTAGGTGAGGTGATGCATGAATGACAAAACGCTATGGAAGTCAAAGATATTCTGTGATGGTGACTGCATCATGGATGGGCCCTCCCCATTCGCTGGCCAAACCAGAGGCCACAAAAGCAGCCTCTACATAATTGTCAGAATTCTAGATGAATTATCATCTCAGAAACAACAGTTTGGAGTTGGACTAACCTGGCCTCCCTGTTCCATCTGTCAAGCGGTGAGTTGTTGGATCATGTGATATGACAGCACCTGTACACCCACATTCCTGACTCTAGACAGCTTATTCTTAGCAACCACTATGCACTTGAAGACAAAATCCATGGTGGTGTTTAGACTTGGTGGCACTCTACACTACTGAACCCAAGTTAAAAATCATGTTCCCGGGGCGTCTGCATGGCTCAGTCAGTTAATTGTCTGACTCTTGGTTTTGGCTCAGGTCAGGATCTCACAGTTTTGTGAGTTCAAGCCCTGCATGGAGCTCTGCACTGACAGCACAAAACCTGCTTGGGATTCTTTCTCTCTCCCTTTCTCTCTGCCCCTCCCCAACTCATGCTGTCTTTCTGTCTCAAAATAAATAAACTTAAAAAAAAAAAAAATCATGTCCCAGATTCCATTTGGGTTTACCTCAGAGAGAAATGTGGCCATCTCCTTCAGCTTCAAAATAGATTGTCATACCTGATCATAAAGATTTATCCAAGTGTAACACAAAAATGTTGGCAACAGCACAGATAACTCCCTGACTAGCTAACAGAAAATCTAAAGCTATCTGATTGTCAATTTCCAACTGGGCCAAAGAGTTTAGATTTGTCTGATAAACCTCAAAAGCTTTGGAAGATCATTTATAACTTCAGCTAAGATTAATAATACATTTCTCTCATCCTTTTCCAATGGTATAGCCCTCATTATAGAAATCACCATTTAGACATTCCACATAAAAAGTGAAAGAATATTTCCTCCAGCTAATTTTCTAGAATAGCCTATGTGGTTTCATTTTGTAAGTTCCTAGAGGCATGTTTCAGTGAGATATGTTTTGCAGAGGGTGTTGAGATCTTAAATACCTAAACAGTTTGAACAAGTTAAGGCTTGATTTCCACATTAAAAAAAAAAATAGTACCCTAGTGGAGGACAGACTGTCTTGAAGGTGTAGGTGCTTAACAATAGACTTGGATAATCTCTTGACATCTCCTTTGGGAAGAACAACAACAAAATCACATGACAATGTCCAAAGACATTTCTCAGTAAGAGAAATGTTGTGGGGCAACAGCTATGCTATCAGCAAACCCTTACTACAAAACTGAGAAGTGGAAAGAAAGGGGCAAAAATTAAAGTCAGAGGGCTAGATGAAGGACAGCATGTTCATCTGTGGCTTCAGACATCTAGATGGCCTTATTCTAAAGATTTGGAAGAATAAACTGTTTTTGCCATGCTGTCTTCTGCTTATGAAGGTCTCAGGCTAGAGTCTCCTGAAGATCTTCTGCTTCTGGAGGATTCTTAAGGGTCCTCACTGGGAAATTTCTGTTTGGGATGGCCTTCCAGTTGCCAGGGAGGGTTTGTGTTTCTTTAATTGAGAAGCACAGATCCAAAATTCAACCCCCTGAAGTTTTACTGCTTTACTGGGTGTCAGAAATACCGATAAAGTCTTTTTCCGTTATGGTCCAAGGGTTGCCTTTCTATGATGACTTTTTCTAGAAAACCAAGTCGTAGGTTGTTCAAGGATGGATTAGGAGTATGTTAATCATAAAACTAGCAGATTGGGGGCACCTGGGTGGCTCAGTCAGTTAAGTATCCAACTCTTGATCTTGGCTCAGGTCTTGATCTCAGGGTCATGGGTTCAGACCCTGCGTTGGACTTCAGTAGTCATGAAGACTACTTTAAAAACAAAAAGCAAACTAGTAGATGTATGGATCAATTATAGTATTTGCTTATTACTGCTTTTAACAGGGAAGAGTCTAGGATTAGTGATAAAGTCCTAGGTGCTTGGGTAGGCTTGTTACCTTAACGAGTAGAGAACTGATATACTCTCAAAGGAGTTGATCTTATTGTCAATAAGGCCAAGGAAGGATTTTCGACCAGGGAAATTGAAGTGTTTCTGAAAGCTAAGCTAACTTTAATTTGAAAAATCTACCCATCCTTTCTACTCTGTCTGAAGATTGGGGGTGGAGGGAGTATGGACAGAGGAAATTTTGAGTAAGCACCAATATCTTGCAGAGATCCTAATGATCTTCTCAGGAAAATAAGGATACTCATCATTACAGCAGTAGATTGGGACTCCTCTAGTGAGAAATACAAAATTGAATGCCTTGTTTTGATGCTCTTCAGCAAGGAAAGGATTCAACAAATCTGGGGGGGAAAATGCACAAAAAAAAAAGCCAACAACAAACAAAAACAGCTAAATATATTCATATTCCATCACAGGGAATAATTGTATAAAATTCATTTGGACGTTTTCAAATGGGCCTTGAGGTCTTGACGTCCACCCATGCCCCATCTTTACTGCTTTGCCAAGATGGTGTTGTTGGCAGGTGAGGTAAGTACTAGAGCAAGGTTCAGTAAACGACAGCCCACAGGCCAATTCTGGCCCATGGGCCTTTTTTTGTAAATAAGTTTTTGCTGGAACACAGTCATGCCCATTTGTTTATGTACTGTCTATCACTGCTTTTGCACCCCAGTGGCACAGTAGAAGGGTTGCAACAGGGACTGTGAGACTCACAGGAACCTAAAACATTGACTATCGGGCCCTTTACAGAAAAAGTGTGTCGATCCCCAGTCCTAGGCTCCATTAAGATGGGCCATTTTGGTCATGTTGAGAGTTCCCCAACCTGGTCACTGTAATTCCAGACTATTCTTGGCAGAGTTGCACCCTTTTGTAAAATATGCAGAAGAAGCTGGGTTACAATGAGAATCCTACAAGGAGTGGACCTCCAGTCTGGTGGAGAGGTTGATTTGGACTGAGATGACTCATGCAAGTTGATACCGTTTGGCCAGATGTGTTGCTTCTGGGCCTCCTGTCTTGGGCTTGCAACCAGAGGGTGACTGTCTATAACTATAGTCCTCAGCAAAAGGAGTTTTTGGAGATTGTGTTTCTCAAGTTAACTCTCTGGGACACAAAGTCAGGACAGAGGAAGAACAGCCGGTGTTGTTGGCAGATGAGGTAAGCACTAGAGCGGGGTTCAGTGAACGACAGCCCACAGGCCAATTCTTGTAACATTTTCAGAGGCAACCCAAGATAAGGTTGATTCCCTGAAGGCCACCAGCCAAGCAAGACCTTAAACTTGTTGGTCTTTGGGGCTGGTTTTGGCCATGAATTTATTGGTATTCACTTGCTGATGATTCTGTGCCCATTTTTACCCCTTGTGGACAAATAAATTTCATGGCAATACAGGACAAGACAATGTGAGATTAGATGAATAACATCTAAATTGGGGAAAAGCCACCGCTCAGTTAGAGAAAGCCCTTATGATAAAAAGTGAAACTGACTTTTATTGACTTAGCGAAGCAAGGAAGAACACGAAACTGACAATTCTTTTACATAACATCTTGTTAGGAAAAATGAGTGCATTTTATTTTATTGCCCCAGGTGGGACTCAGAAGTTCTTAGGGCAGGAGATCTGAACAGGACAAACAATTAGACTGGCTGATTTCTTAAGGTGAGAGTTGGTGTATGAGATGCAAGATTCTAAGCCACAGAGGAAGGCTCGTACAAGTCACAAGGTATTCTGCTGTTGTTCCCACAACTGATAGCGCACTTGTTCTGGTCCTCACTCCCCAGTCATTCCAGAGGAATAATGGCTGTCATTTATTAGGCCAGGCACTGTAGACAATTTATCTCTGCATATCTCTGTGCCAGATACTGTCCACATTTCATCTCAGTTAAATCTTACAGCAACACTATCCAGTTGGTATTATTCTTCTTTCCCCTTGACAGAGGTGGAAATTGCCTGAAATATGGCAGCTAGTAAATGCCTGTGCCAAAAAAGCTAGCCTTTCCCCATATCAGCATCTCACTGCCTCTCCTGTGAGTGTGACTCCATGGATACAACAGCCCTCATTCCCAGGCCTCCCCTTCTACTCGGTCTGCAAGTAACAGAGATATGCCACTCAAGCGTCCCCACACCCAGCACTCACACCCCTTCATACTCGGGAGGTCTCTCCCCATTTTTCTCCCTCCTCACTCAAAGTTTAAAGATAAAGCCACATAAGTGACCAATAATCATACAAAACGGCGCTCAATGTTATCAATCAAGCAGGAAATGCAAATGCATACCAAGCCATAATGAGACGTCATTACATGCCCACCAGACAGAAGAGCTTAAATTATAAGCACTGATAATATCAAATGTTGGCGAGAATATGGAGCAACTGGAATTCATATAATGGTGGGAATGTGAATTGGTACAACCACTTTGGATACTCTTTAGCAGTGTCTGCTATAATTAAATATATACCTTCCCAGATGTATTTCCAACAGAATTGGCTACATGTTCAAAATGCTCAGAGTAGCACTATTTGTGACAGCTAAAAACTAAAAGTTACCCAAAATACCCATGAACAGTAAAAATGGAGAAATATATCACCATATATTCACAAAATGGAATATTATACAGCAATGAGAATGAACCGCAACTCATATAACAATATGGATGAATCTCAAACATAATTTTGAACAAAGAATTCACACATAAGAATATGTACTGTATGGTTTCATTTATGAGAGGTACCAAAACAGTCAAAATTGCTTTGATACAGATAATGTTAATCCTCAGCAGGGGGATATAAAGACTGGAAAGGACAAAAAGAGGCCTTTTGAAATACTGGTAATGCTCTGCTTCTTAGGCTGGGTGCTGAACACAGGTGTGTTCCCTTTATGAAAACTAATCAAGTTATACTCTTATAATTTGTGCACTATTCTGAATGTATATTATACCTAAAAATAAAAGTCTAGGGGCGCCTGGGTGGCTCAGTCGGTTGAACGTCTGACTCTTGATCTCGGCTCAGGTCATGATCCCAGGGTCATGGGATCAAGCTCTGTGTCAGGCTCTGTGCAGAACATGGACCTGCTTAAGATTCTCTCTCTCTCCCCTTCTGCCCCTTTCC
Source organism: Prionailurus viverrinus (assembly GCF_022837055.1). NCBI lineage: Eukaryota > Metazoa > Chordata > Mammalia > Carnivora > Felidae > Prionailurus > Prionailurus viverrinus. The sequence goes on along the minus strand of NC_062563.1, from coordinate 63,108,077 downwards.
CCTGCTCGTGTGCTCTCTCTCTGTCTAAAATAAAAATAAACAAACAAAATAGAAGTTCAAAAAAGGTAAAGGCATATAGCCCCTCCTTACCATCCCACTGTTTCCTTCTCCACCCAGTAAGATCCATTCTCAAAGAGAAGGAGTTACATGTCCAGAGGGCCTGTGTCTGAAATGCCCTACTCATTGGTGCCTACGATAGAGGTTCCTAGTGTCTGAGCAACCTACACAGCCCCACACACACTCTGCAGCACACATGTTTGTCTTGCACCATGACAAGTGATTATGTGGTAGTAACAAGGCTTTAAAATCAGACACCCCATCTCTGCTACTTACCTACTACAGAGCACTGGACAAGGGACTTCATCTCTTCAAGTCCTGTTCCCTTATCTTCAAACAAGTTGGTAGCATGTGCTATTCACGGTCTGCCCAAAAGTCATGTGTCCCACTTCTTTGCTTTCCACTGCCACTGAGCACACCACTTGTGTGACTTCCTAGACTCTCTAGTTGCTAGAGCAAGAGCTTGGAAATGCTAAGGATGGGAGAACAGAAGCATGGGAGGGCACTGGTGTTCTTGGTGACATTGCAGCGTCAACCCTGGAACCCTGACTCTGGACAACCGCTGGGAGAGAGAGGCCTTGGGTGGTGTCTCCTAAAGGGTTTGTCCTTGAGGGTTTGTTTCCTCAATTCCTCCATAAGACTGAGATGAGAGAGCTTTCTCCAGGCTACAGGACAAGTCCTGGGGAGGATAGGAATCACGCATATTGGATCCAATTGCGAGTTGTTCAGAAGTACCTTCTTGCATCATTTCCCACAAGCACTTGCTCAGTGCCTCTGAGTCCCAGGTGCTATGCTGTGAGCTGGGGACACAGTGGTGGACAAGTCAGATAGGATCCCTGGTTATCAAATGGCCACAGAAGTTCAAGTGAACTCACACTCTGTCAACTTTCTAGATAACTGTGAGCATATTCCCAACTCTGTTTTTGGAAATCCACCAATAATCAACCCAAGGACACTCCTAGAACCCCTATCTTGAGGCTGCCCAAGATGAATTGTTCTGAACAAAAGTGAATATTTATCTAGTACCTTCTTCATGTAAGAGGTGGCACCCGTTTTCACCCTTCAGGGAGATTAACTTCTGGGGTGGTTGGCACAGGACAGATGTTTGATCTGAGTAGCACAAGTTATCATGTCCACAGGAACCACAGAGAAGGTCCAGAGCAGCTGAGTCAGCTTTAGGGATGAGGTGACCCTAAAGGTGGTGGGATTCCATCAGGCGGAAGAGAACAGGAGATTATCTAGGAGAACAAATGAAGGGACACTGCCCAAAGGGGGAAGAACACAGCTGAGCATGGAGACAAATGACAAATTGGGCCAGAGAGGTGGTTTACAGGCTGATCAGAGGACCTTAAATACCAGGTTAAGGAATTTGGATCACGTCATGTGGGCAAAGGGAGATTTTAGGCCAGGAAGCGATATGACAGAGGAGTTACGGCAAGATTACTTTGGCATCTGTAAGAGGGATGATTAAGACCTTGGAAGGAGCAAATTGAGGCAAGAGCAGCTTCAGAGGTTTTGGAGAGGGGCTCACACCCTCTGGGTTTTATTCCTGGCTTGGCTGCCCTGCTGAGTAAGACTGTACCAACCTGGACTGCCTCTCTCCAGACTCCCTATTATGTGAGAAAAATAACCCCTTACTTGTTTAGGGTTTATTTTAAGTAGCCAAACGTAATTCCTAACTGATATATGTGGCAACTCAAATACCTCTATTTCTCCCTCTTTCTATGATCTCACAATCTGGTGCAAGAATGGATTATGCACCTGTTATGTGGTCTTCAGAAGCTGCCCACAAGAACAGCTGAAGAACCCTCAGATTATGCTACCCAGTTGGTCCCAACTCTCAGCCTTGTAGGGACCCCCGTGGCTTGCCTAGATCCTCCAGAGACCAGGAGGCGATGCCAGCTGGAATGACCCCAGGATACCAGATTGCCAGCTGTGAATCCAAGGGAAGAGCCCTAGACCGGCAGTCAAGAGTCCAAGGATTCTGGAAGATCACCTCTGCCACTAATCAGAGCATGACCTTGAGCCAGGCATTCCCCACTCCCCTGGGCCTCATTCACCCCTTCTTTAAAATGGAGATTGAGCTAGTATATCAAATTAGCTTACATTTAGCTGTAAATTACCAAACAAAAATAGCTTATTCAAATGGCTTCAACAATAAGGATGTTTATCACCTGATAAAATCCAGAAACAAGACCACTCCAGGGACCGATATGGTCAGCTGCTCACCAATGTCATCAGATACTCTGCAATTCTCCGTGAATTAGTTTTATCCTCCTTCTGACTTCCTTCAGGGGCACAGGGATGACTACCAAAAGTACGCTGCACCACAACCAGGCACATCTCAGCCAAGAAAAAAAGAATCCATCTTTCTTGTGTTTCATTTTTAGGAGCAAGAAACTTCCCCTACATTTCCCTATCAGACTTCCCTTTACCTCTTATTGGCCAGAAGTGCCTAGTTCCAACCAATCACTGAAAAGGAAAGTGGGATCCCATCTGCTGTGAAGTACTTTGCAGAGCCTACCATGACCAGTACAGAAAGGGAACCCACCTTTCTACAGAAATACCACATGACCCCATGATACAGAGCAGATAAAAGCAGAGGCCTTTGGACTGACGTTAGGATGGGGAGAAGGCTGGAGCCCACCTTCTGTCTTCAGAGTCCCAGTCACAGAATCCTAGAGCTCTTTCCACCAGTATGAAACTACTGGGCTTGAGCTCTAAGGCAGCTTTCCCCACTCAACATTCTGTGGGTCTCTGATTCAAAGATGAATGGCAGGATGGGGTCAATGTGAAAGGGAAAATTACCCACATTCATAGAGGTCGCCCTGAAGATGTAGCCAGTCAAAGGGCGTGGGGGCTTCCTCTGGGTTTGCTATAGCTCAGGAAACTATATGGATTATCCTGCACTTTATACTCATAATAGCAACACACATCTATATGTTTCCCTGTCTGCCAGGCTCTTGGGCACACATGATCTCATTCAGTCTAAGAAATAGTCCCATAAGTAGTATAAGGCCCAGACAGCTCTACAGTAGAGCGATAGAGATGGAGAAACCAAGGCACAAATCAAGAAGGCATTTGTCCCACAAAACCCAGGCCTGGAGGAGACCAGCCTGGGCCAAGGCTGCCAATTGGGCCTAAGGATGAGTGACACTGAGGGGAAACTGGGGGTCCAAGGCAAAAAAACATAGGCATGATGGCCAGCCAGGTGACTCAGGTCTCTCAATCTCTCTGAGCCCCTCTCCCCTCATCTGTAGAGTGCACCCTCTCAGGGTCATTGGGAGGACTGGGAGAGCCCTCTGGAGGCCCCTGGGTTGTTGAGGAGGGCTGTGGGGTCCTCCTGGCTGAGGCTGCAGACAGCTTGGGGAGGACGAGAGCTGCCTCCTCATCTCTGGGCTATACCTGAATGAAGCCTGAGCCCCAAACGCCCACTGCCACCCCATGCCTGGCCACTGTCTCCTCCCGGGGCTGCCAAGGCAGGGCCTCTGGCCCTGCACCTCCCCCACTCCCTGGAGGCAGGCAGCTGCTAATGGCTCTCCCCACAAGCTGGTTCATTAAAGATTTGTTCTGTCGAGTTGCAATCAAAATAAACAGACCAGCCTGAAAGCCAGGGAACTAAAAACCAATTAAGAGGGAATGGAGATGGAAGGAGGGGTGGGGGCAGGAGGGGAAAAGAGGCCGGGGCTTTCAAAAGACTCAGTTCCCATGGCAGCCAGCTTCCAAAATAGTCTGGGAATGAAAAATAATGAAAACCACTGTGGAGAGCAAAGCGATCCTGGCAGGAGAGTACCGACCTCGGGATTGGTTAAATCCCCTTGCTCGTGGCTCCCAGAGGGCACCCCAGTGGGTCAGAGCACTGGTGACCTGTCCTCCCTCCCTTCCTGCCCATTCCTCTTTCCCTCCCGAGGTGGTGAATGGTTCAGACCCTCTGCAGGGCCCACAGCCAGAGCATCAAGGTGAGGGAACCACACTCAACCCTGCCCCATGTGGAAACCAGAGAAATATGATGGAGGTGGGAAGGGCCAGGGATGAGACTGGAGGGGGAAGTTCAGGCACCATGAGGCCCCCAGCCTCATGAAGCCCCCAGAGGGCTTCCTGGAGGAGGTGATATTCAGACTGATAACTGAAGTAGGAGCCGGCCAGGAAATGAATAGAAGGAATTGCCGCTTCAGGAAGAAAGAAGAATTGCAAAGGGAGAGTAGGGGAGTGAGAAAAAGAAAAACCAGAGGTTCAGTAGGGCTGACAATTCTTGAGTTAGGCATATTCTGTGTGGAGCTTAGTGCATTTTTATGCACTGGATCCTCAGATGCAGGAACCCTGACAGACTGAGAGTCACAGATGTAAAGGGGGTGGAGCCAGGAGCCCTGCACAAATCTGTGGACCCTGTAACCGCCTTCCTTCCCCTCTGCCTGGAGCCAGGCCTTCTGGGGAGCCCCCAGTTCCCTGTCCCTTCCCTCACCCTGGCGACAGGGGAGCCCAGCGTGGAGTTTCTAGCAGTCATTTCCTACTGATCTCTCCGAGGAGGCCCTGCAGCCCACCGGGAGGCATCACCGTTTAACCATCTCCAGACCCCCTTGTGGTCTGGTTTCTGTTTCACTGGTGAGGCAACAGGAAAGCTGAGATCCTATTAAGCTGACTTGCAGATGCCAAAAAGGAATAACAGCCAAAATTGAGTTAACCCTTGCATACTCCTTTGTCCACCCCTGCTTCCCGACCACAGGAATAAGCACTGAACCACATCACTGGCAAGAGAAGCAATGCCTCGGCCCCGGGAGAATGGGCACCCGGGTCCGGAAGGCCCCCCGGGCAGGTCTGACAGGTCGGGAGCCTCCTGTGTGGGCATAAGTGTGATAAGGGGCAGTGGCCTGACAACACTTGCCAGGTAGAAGGGCTCCTGGGTAGGAAGCAGGACTGTGCTAACTAGACCCCGTTCTTCCACACAGGAAGGGGCAAGGTGGAGTTCAGCTGCCCCAGGGGCAGTTCTCAGGCACTGACTTTTCACTAGTCTCTCTTTCCAAGAAGCCAAGTCAGCACGCAGTGGGAACCCACTAGAAATGGGATGCCCCCCCAGGAGGCAAAAGCAGAGCCTTGGCTCCTAACTTAGCACCACCCGAAGGCTCAGACCAGAACAAGGGAAATGCGGGCCGAAGAAAGAGCACTGGGCTGGGAGTCCAGAGGCTGGCCTTAAGCAGGCGCTCATCCTGTCTTTGGGGTGAAGGAAGCATGGGTTTTGCAATCAGCCCAGCTCTACCTCCTGGGAGCTATGTGACTGTGAGCCAGGGACTCCTCTCTGAGCCTCAGTTACCTCAGCAGCAAATGGGCACAGTAATGCTGACCCCGTAAGGTCTGTATTAGGGTGAAACAAGGTGCCAGAGTACCCTGAACATGCTGGGCAAGGACTAGGAATTCTAGCTTTCCTTTCTCCTCCAGACCTCAGCTCTGCCAGCTGCAAAATGGGATGCCAACCCTCCTAGATCAGGTGTGTAAAGCACTCAGAAAACTGCAAAGGCCTATAGAGGGGCGCAAGAGGTCTCTGGCTATGGAAGCTGCCAAGAAACCACTCCCTTTCCAGCCCCCGTAACCCTAGGCATCTCTTTCATCTGCCATCGGCCATAAGGCCTCCCTCACCCTGCATGGCCTCTTCCTGGGTGGTCTGGAGGAGCTTCTCTGGCCACAGAGAAAGTGTAAGAAACTCACAGCAAAAACACGAAATTAGAATTATTTTGGCTGTCCCCACCTGTTCCTCTGCTTACTGTTGAAGGAAATGAAGCCCAGGCATAGACAAGTGATCTACCTGCAGTCACAGCTTGCAAGTGCCTGGGTTTGGAACCCCAGGGCCATCAACTCCAAGGCCTGTACTCCTGCCTCTGTCTCGTCCCACTTCCCAGTTCACGGGCAGAATGATTCCTGGGCCCAAGATGTCTGTCCAGGCCCTGAGTGAGGAATTTTCAGAGACCTGGAGTGAGTCTCTCCTTCTGTAGGTACTGAGAGCATGGTCCCCTCTCCACCGGTGGGAGAAAGCGACACACTGAGTTACCACCAGCTTCCTTGCTGGCCTATGCCTGTCTGGAAGGAGCCAATGAGGCAGTGAAAAGGGCAGCCTGCCTGGAGGCAGTGACACTCAGGCCTGGGTTTGAATCTGGGTTCAGCTGTGTAAACCTGCATGAGTTCCCCAACCTCTCTGCCTTTTAGTCCCCTTATCTGTCAATTCATAAATCCAGGAGGAATGCTCGTCCCATCCCACAGGCCGCAGGGAGATCCAAAGAAGATAACTGATATGTGTTGAAAACTGTCAAACCTTGTTATCATTAGTAATTAGCACAGTCATTGTTTGTGTTTCTAAGCAGCAGATTCACTAAGTAGGTTAAACAGCTTCTCCCTCCCCACTCCTCAGACCTCCCCATCCTGTTGACACTAGTCCTGCTTTGTTCACAGACAGTTGAAAAGGTGACTGCGTGCCCACCCATCAGAACAGCCCCCCCCACCCATCCTGGGTGAGTGCCCACAGAGAAACTGAGCGTTGACAGTTTATCTCATGTGCTGGTTGTCCTGGCCCCAACACAGAGCAAAGGAAGCAAGTGTGGCAGGTATTTTCCCCCTTTTGACTCCCACGAATGAAAAAAGAACAACACATTAGATCAATAGCCACCTGACACATTTTTGTGTAGTGCTTACCACGCACCAAGCACTGTACTTTACACATCAAGTGCTGTGCTGGCCAGTCATGGATATAAAATCCTGGGAGTCTCACATCACAGCCTGTGATGGAGCAGTGACTTCCTTTCTTACTTCCTTCCTGCCTTCCTTCCCTCACGTTTCCACCTTTGATCTGCAAGCCCACATTTCCACGCAATCCCGGGCAGCAGGGAAGACTGGGCAGCAGGGAAGGCCCCAGCCATCTGAGAGAGGACCCAGGGGACCCAACCCAGTCAGAGCAGCAAAAGGGAATGAGGCAGGTACAGAGACCCTGGGCCCAGAGAAGGGCATTTGCTTGGAGATTTGGCCCAAACAGGGAAGCCCTTCTGCCTGGGTGTCCGAGAAAGAATACTTCCCAACCAGCCACCCCCAGACCAACACCACTAAAACTAATACCAGAGGCTCCTCCAACAAGGCCTGGGGCTCCAGGGACACTCAAGGAGTATCGAATCAAACTAACCAGGAAATCAGATGAAATTGAGGCTTCCTCAGACATCTGAGGAAAATAGAACCCACTGAGAGCAGAGCCAGGTCTTGAGGGTGGAGCAGGGAGTCAGAGAGTGCCCACGACAGCTGAGAGGAGGCCCTAATCCTGGGGGACTCTGAGGAAGTCGTGTCTCCTGAACTGTAGGCACTGCTCTCCCGTGTTCCCAGGGGTCTACAGAGAGATGTGGTTTGCCACTGGGTTCAAAGGGACACTGTGTTTCTCACGGGTCACCCATTCAACTCTTTCAGCCACCCCCATGAAGCAGAAATCATTACGCCCAGTTAAGTCTAAAGAACCTTCAGCTCAGAGAGGTTAAATAACTCAGCCTGAATCACACAGTGTCCTCGTCGGGGTCATTTAGCTGTAAAGAACTTATATACTCCTTGTTTAGCAGGATAAAATAACTAGCCAATGTTGTTCCAAGCCCCCACCCCCTCCCCTTTCCTGCCAGGGGAACTCCTGCTGGCCCACTTGTCTGCTTTCCCTTCCCATCCTTGAAAACACCCCTGCAGGCAAAGTGGTTCTTTGGGACTTTAACAAGCAGAATTGGAAGTAAAAGGGACAAGAGAGGAGGATCCAAGAGGCACTGGGGGTAGCCCTGGAGTAGCTGTAAGGTGGAATTATGGGGAGAGGCGAAAGAAGGATTGTGCCCTGAGGAAGCACAGAGGCCGCTAGAGAAGTGGAGGGTAGGCTAGGGAGTATCCCCTTTCATGACTGAGAAATGCAAAGAAAGAACTGAGGTAATAATGACATAACATTTGGTTTCCAAACTCTGTTGTTTTTGTTTTAAGTTTATTCATTTATTTTGAGAGAGAGAGAAGAGCAAGTGGGGGAGGAACAGAGAGAGAGAGAGAGAGAAAGAATCTCAAGCAAGCTCTGCATTATCAGCTCGCACCCCGACTGGGGGCTCGATCTTACAAATCATGAGATTGTGACCTGAGCCCAAATCAAGGGTTGGACATTTAACCAACTGAGCCACCCAGGCGCCCCCCAAACTCTGTTCTTTTGAACCAATACCACTGAGACTGGACCCCAGGAGTCACAGCTTTGTAGACATTGCATTTGCCGGGCGAGGGGTGATGAGGGAAGAAATGGAAATGGGAACTGAGGCAAAGCAGAACCAGCCTCCTTTCTCAAGTCACCTTTGCCTTCCTTGGTGTGATGCTCTCTTCCTTCCACTCCCTCCATCTCGCTTTGTTCACGCTTAGGAATTTCTGTTCCTTTATAACTTTGGCCAGCACACGGCCTTCCATGGCCACCTGTAGCATCTTCTTGGCCCTCTTCTACAATGATGGCAATTCTGCTTGTGTTCCCACTGTGAACTGTCTCATTGCATTCATGTTTCCTGGTTCAAAAATCATTTCCCTATAGTTAAGTCTCTTTTTGGAAGCTTTATCTTCAAAGGTTAGCCCTAAGGTGTACCTGACTCTCCACTGTGTTTGACTTTTGTGGCTCCATTATCAAGTCGAGGGCTTATGAATCTATAGAATTGTGTGTGGAACCTTAAAGAATTAACAATTATAAATGGTTTATTTTTTACTTTTTTTAAATTGACTTAAAGTTTTTTTTTAATGTTCATTCATTCTTGAGAGAAAGAGAGAGAGAGAGAGAGCATGAGCAGGGGAGGGGCAGAGAGAGAGGGAGACACAGAATCCAAAGCAGGCTCCAGGCTCTGAGCTGTCAGCACAGAGGCCAACACAGGGCTTGAACTCATGAATCAGGAGATCATGACCTGAGCCGAAGTCAGACACTTAACTGGCTGAGCCACCCAGGCACCCCAGAAGACTATTGACTTTAGGGCCTTCTTGCTGTGGGTGCTTCTCACTCAACAGGAAGCAGGCTGGTGTGGGGAGGGATAAGAGGAAGGGAGGAAGGGTAACAGCAAGGGGACTCAAGTGCAGCCACCTTACTGGGCATCCACTGGAGCCACACAGAACACTCAGGAACCCTGGCCTGACCAAGCTGTGGGAGAGCTGCTGCTCCGTCTCCATTCTGCCCGCTCTCTCTAAACGTACTCTCTCCTGCAATGCCGTCCCCATTGCATAGGCTCCTTCAAAATCTAAAAAGAATTTTTCAAGCACCTTCAAAAGATCTTTTAAAAACTTTCTGAAAAGAGATTTAAATGTGGGCAAATGATTTCTGAATAGGGCAAGATGGATAATGGGGGCTTTACGAATAGATTGCTTGGGGTCCCCTCTTTAGGCTTTAAGGAAGAGAAAGGGCTGCCTTCCCTTCTCCATCAGGAAGGAAAGAATAGCCCCTCTCTTTATAAGAGCTGCCACAGTCCCCCAAAGGCCACCGACTCCCAGCTCTCCCCGGTCCTTTTATATTAACCAAGGCAATGGGTCTTCCATCCAGGGGTCCAAGCAAGGGCGGACAGCTCCATTTGTACCCAAGGTGAACATGCCTGCGTACAGAGCATGGTGCACGAGACAAGATCACAACCAAGTGTGCAGGAGAGATGGATCTGCCCAAGGGGGTATGCGCTGAATCCCCCTGGCATTTTAAACTTTCAGGCCAATTATTTGTTTCCGTCTGGACAGACAGAATGGGCCTTCATGAGGGGCTGTGGATAACCATGATCACGTGAAAGTGTCAGACGAGCTGCTCTGGACAAGCCAAGGGCGAGTCAGAGTGAAATACCGCGCTTCTCAGCACTTCTGAAGAAAGGCAGCTTTACCACTTTCGAGTAGAGACAGTAATGGGAACCAGGTGTGACCAGGAGTGGTCCTTGGGGAACAACTTCGAGGACTAGCTAGGAAGGTGTTGTAACCAGCAACGTGGCTGTTTATCTGTGAATGGGTGAGTGTATGTGATTTGAAATGTCCTGCTTGAATGTCTCTCCCAGCATCGTTTTCTCACTATCTTTTTGTACTTCCATGAGGAAAGATCAGCTAAGCAAAGGCTAACTTCCTCCCAGCTGTGTCTAAATTACTCCAAACCTTAAATGAGTACCTCTCCCCCATCAAAGATGTTTGCCTGAGTGGCAGCTCACGAGGAAGCCTGTGTTTCACAGCAGGAAGAGGAGTTTAGCCAAAATTTCCGCATGGAGACCACATTGATCCCAGCCCCAATCCATCTCAGAGTGAATGTCTACAGATTTAGGTGCCCAACGATAGTGGATGAACTTAGCTGAGTTGAAATTCTCAGGGGAGAAGGAGGGAAAAGTGAAAGCTTCCCAGCGGGACTGGTCCTGTGTCAGATCCAGTAAACAGGTATTAAAATTGTGAATAATTCAGTTCAGTGACTACTGTGTAACTCATTCTACAGCAGATGCTTTGAGGAACAGCCATGGTCCATGTGATCCAGGAAAGTGAATCTTGTAGTTGAGAGGGGACATTCATACAACAATGGCACAAGGCAAATCGAAGGTAATGCAACAGGTTAGAAAAGAACAGGATTTTAGAGTGATGCAGAAGAACAAGATTACTTCTAGTTGGAGAACCACAAGCAGCTCTCTGAAGGAGAAGATTTTTGAGGTAAGCTTTAAAGCTAATTAAAACAAAATAAACCATTAAATAGGCTACGCTGACAGTGGATACATGAATGAGTACAGTTATTTGGAGAACAGTTTGGCAGTATTTCCTATGGTTGAAGATATGCATTCCATCACCCAGCAATTACACATCCGGGTATACATGGTTTAAAAAAAAAAAAAAACAACTCTCACACATGAACTAGACATTCAATGGCACTTTCTATGTAATGTCAAAAAATTAGTAATGACCTAAATGTCCACTAATAGATTAAAGGATGAATAAATTGAGGTATATCCATACAATGGACTATTATACATAGGTTGAAATGAATGTACTAGAGCTTTGTGTATCCATGTGGAACAATCTAGAAAGGTTTGTTCAAAGCATTTAAGGCAACCTCTGACCAATTATTAGTTGAGTACTAGGCTGACCAAGCAAAGACTTCAATGGTTGTACACAGGGAATGCAGACTTTACAGAATTAGTCAAGCAAAGTCATGAAACAAACAGCATTGGCCAACAATAACAACATTAACCCATTTAAGGAGAGGAGAATCTGATCTCCAGACTTATCACATTATATTATCTACATCATACTCAAACTGTCAAAATGTAAGGAGAGGGGCATCTGGGTGGCTCAGTTGGTTAAGCGTCAGACTCTTAATTTTGCTCAGGTCATGATCTCACGGTTTTGTGAGTTTGGACCCCACATCCAGCTCTGTGCTGACAGTGCAGTGCCTGCTTGGGATTCTCTGTCTCTGTCTTGTTCTACACTTTCCCTACATATGCTGTCTCTGTCTCTCTCAAAATAAATAAACTTATAAAAAAATTTTTTTAATGCAAGGAGAGAATCTTGAAAGCAGCAAGGGAAAAATAACTCATCATAAACAAGAAACTGTCAATCAACAATTCTATATCCAGTAGGACGATCCTTCAAAACTGAAGGAGAAATTAAGATATTCCCAGATAAACAAGTACAACAGAAATCACAATAAATGTATGAGCCAAGACAGCCAGAGATTGTTAAGCTGGAAGTTTTTAATATAGCTATATGCTATTTATAAGAGACACACTAAAATGCATGGACCCAGAAAAAGTGAAGTAAAGGGATGGAGTTTGATATAACAGAAAAAATAACAATTGAAAGAAAAGTGGTAGAGTAATATTAGTACCAGACAAAATACACTTTAAGGCAAAAGGCATCATTAGAGATAGAGGGTCAATACATACCAATGAAAGGAAATTCACCAGGAAGATATGAAAATATAACATGTAGACACCTAATAACATGACTTCAAAATGTATAAAATTTGACAGAATTACAAAAGAGAAACTGACAGTTCCACAATCAAAGTAGATTTCTCTGTCACTGAGAGACATTATTGGTAATGACTTACCTTAATTAGGGGTGCCTGGGTGGCTCAGTCAGTTGAGTGTCCAACTCTCCATTTTGGTTCAGGTCATGATCCCAGGATCATGGGATTGAGCCTTGTGTTGGGTTCTGCGCTGAATGTGGAACCTGCTTGGGAGTCTCTCTCTCATTCCCTTTGCCCCTCTCCCTGGCTTGCACACTCTCTCTCTAAAATAAAAAATAATTAATTAATTAATTAACAATCTTAGTCTAATGGACAAATATAGAACTCTTCACTTAGTCATTGTATTATTCATATTTTTCCCTTGGAACATTTATAAAAACTGACCATGTATTATGTACAAATTAGAAATTGATAGCAAGAATACTTTCAAACTATTATTTTGTAACTTTATAAAAACATTACTAAATAACTCCTGTGTTAAAGACGAAACTATAATGAATTGAGGAATGAGAAAATATTTAGAACCTAACAACAGTTAAAATAACAACATTTCTAAGTTTCTTGATGCGGTTACAAGAATGATAAAGAGAAAAATGCATTTTCTTTTATGGCTCATGCAAGAAAAGATGTAAAGGTCACAACCTATAAAGAATTAAGTGACCAGCTCAAGAAGTTAGGGAGGAGAGCAACAACAAATAAACTAGAAGGAAAGAAATAAAGATGAGGACAGAGACTAATGAAATAGAAAATGGGCATAACAAGCATCAATAAAACTAAAAACTGGTTCTTTGAAAAGACTGATAAAGTAGACAAATCTTGGGCAAAGTTGATCAATACACAAGCGATTGTATAAATGGACAATGGTGGAACCACATTCCCACACCAGCAGGGGACCCCATATCCAGGAAGTTACATGTGAAAGAAATAGCCTTCTATCTCGTTTAAGCCATTGTCACTTTCGGTGTCTGTTTCTCCCAATCAAAACTATTCCTAACCAAGACAGAGGGTTCAGCCAGGCCTGAGCTGGGTCTAGGCATCCCAGCTAGGCCAGGCAGGATGAAGATGGTGGGGGACAGTGAGGAGAGCCGGTACCATGGGTGATCTGGTGAAGTTGTCTCTGAGAAGCAGAGGTGACAGATGAGGTCATAGTCAGGCTGGCCTGAGGTGGCAACTCCGACAGTGGTGACCAGGACAAGCAGTAACCACAGTAAGTGCCATGACTACGTTCCCTGGCTTTACCAGGTGGGCTTATCCCAGGGCTATCTCGTGGAGGCCAAACCCACTGGGCAGGTCTGGTTCCTCTGGGATATGGGTATGGTCTCTGGCTTGTGTTTCCAAGCCCACCTCAAACTGGTTTAAACAATAAAGACAATTCATTCCCTCATTTAGCTTAGTTTGATCCCACAGCTCAAAGTATGGTAACAAAGATGTATGAAACTGTCCCCACATGGTCTTATACTACCCATCCCTCCAACAGCTCCAGATTCTTCCCCAGTGAGTGAAATGGCTTTAGCAGTTCCAAACTTCCCAGCCTCAGCCCACACCACCCAGGGAGAAAAAGAGCTCCTTCCTCCTTTACAAGTCTAGGGTTTAGTGTTCTCTTATTGGCCAAAATTAGGTCATGTGCTTGTCTCTATGCCAATCAACATGCTGATTGACTTCAGCCAATCAGGACTCTCCTGGAGTCTGCTGGAACTGCTGTTAAGTTGGACAAATTGTAGAGCCTCACTCTCTCCTCATGTACTGTAGAAGCTGTTAATATACCTAACTTGTAATACTTCCAGGTGATAAATAAAATTAGTATTTAGTCACCTAGCACAGTGCCTGACACTGCATCTGATAACTGGTAACCATGAAGCTATTAGCACTGACGCTGAAAACCGGGCTCCATTCCTACCCCTGAGGTGAGAAACTTGGGCTGGGGCTCTTGGTGTGGGGCTAATTCTGAGAAAAGGGAGTGGTATCAACACAAAACTCAACCTCCAGGTGTGGGAGGTAAACTGAGGCTGTACGTCCCTAATACAGCTGAAAGCACAGAATCCAGGGAAGTCCAGTTCTTCCTAATCTTCCTAATTACCCAGAAACCCCAAGGACAAAGGAGCAGAGGCGAATGCGCCCAAACATGACTTTCCTAGGGGGACCCCTCCCCATTATGTGACCTCCCCAGGGATCGTATCTAGGCCTCTGGGGTGGGACTGTCCCATTAAATGGCCACATTCAAAGTAAGAGGAGTAAGGAGGCTACAGAGCTTCCCTCAGGCTTGGCTCATGGTGGGTGACAGGGTCATATGCCCTGACAGGCCTTTACCCAAGAAGAAAAATCTTTCTAATAGCCCAGAAGAATGCCCTAATCTGACATCTCGTTTAGCAGATTATTGGGCCTGGCTTTGATCTCTCCTGGGCATAATGAGTGTGCCTCTCAGGCCAATCAGCAGTCATTAATTAGCAGAACGGCCAGCAGCTGGGCCTGCCCAGGAGTGGGGCCCTTGCTCTTGAGTTGGGAAAGTGAGATGTTTGTGAGCAAGTCAGACCCAGTGTGAAGCTATGGGATCTACCAGGGTCACCAGGACCAGTCAGCCCTGAGGTCTCTCTGGGAAAGTGCCCTAAGCTGGGCCTTCACGTGACACATGTGACACACAATGCCACCCAGGGACTGGGCAGGGAGAGATGGCCTCTGCTCCCTGCAGCACACCACCCGATAGTGAGAATACAGCATAGCAGAGTGGGTGACACCACAGCACGCGCACCACGATGCGCAGGCAGACCACAGAGACCACCTGGTTGTGCGTCTGACCCTCTCCCCCAAGGCCAAATCCTGTCTCTCTGACTTATTGGCTCTCGGCCCCCTTTTCTCCCTCTTCTTGGGCTCTGCCATCCCCCCATGTGGCCCTTTGGGTCCCTGGGAGCTGGTGAGCAAAAGAGATATTGGGTCCTACGGTTTCATCATCTCTAACAGCAGTGGGACCAGCCTCACATTCCTACCTTAGGGTTAGCGTTTCAACAGAAACTCGACCAAGGATACAGATGAGGAGAACCTGCATTGGTGTTCCCGGCTTAGAGGGGTTAGAGGTAGTGCAAAGGAGACAGAAGCCAGAGACTTGGTGTAGGAAGAGCTGGATTCATACGCCATCCTCTGCCACTCACTAAGTAGCCATGTGACCTTGAGGTAAGTCCCCTTAATTTCTCTGAACAGTAGTGCTGTCCTTTGCATAAAACAGGGTTATTTTCCACAAAGTGACTGCAATATGAACTGTCCTTAGTTTTTGTATAACACCAGTGAGTTGAATGTGTGTTTTAAGTGTTCAAAATGACTAATAAATTTTTTAATCAGTGAAAATGAACATTAAATTTATCTTCATTTCAAAAATTAATGAACAGGTAAAACATTAATAGAAATGTAAACATTAAACGTAATGCAACAGGATACATCATTAGGAGACAAAAATTTTTAAATGATTCAAATAATCATTCATATGAACTATTTAAGGGGCGCTTGGGTGGCTCAGTTGGTTAAACGTCTGACTTCAGCTCAGGTCATGACCTCACAGTTCATGAGTTCAAGCCCTGCATCGCCTGTGCTGACAGCTCAGAGCCTGAAGGCTGCTTCGGATTCTGTGTCTCCCTTTCTTTCTGCCCCTTCCCCACTCGTTTTCTCTCTCTCTCTCTCTCTCAATCTCTCTCTCTCAAAAATAAACATTAAAAATTTTTTTCTAAAGGTAACAAGAAAATGTAATTAATTATAAAAATTAAATATTAATTGATCTTATTTAATACTACTCTAAAAAAATTAAAGAGGTCCTTGTTATATCATTAAAAATTGCACTTTAACAATTTGTGTACAAATAGTTCCCATTGCTTTGGAAGACCTTTCTGGCTCTATACCATCTGGGGGAAGAGCACAGAGAGAATTATAAACTAACACCCAGTATGTTCTTTCTGCACCATCACCACGGGGCGGGGAGCGGGGGGAATCTATCGCGTGTTTAATAAATTTGAGAACAGCTTTTCAAATTTTTTCTGGCAGAAGTGTGCAGAGAATGAGACCTTTTAATCAATAGTAAGCATTCATTTGTTTGTTTGAATAAAAGCCTTCTTTACTCTCACCAGGTATGGATGGAGACTGCCACCCCTTGGTTGTGTCTCTTTCAATGCTCTTGTGTTCTTTGAACTAGAACTAGAGCATATAACTGAGTGATTTCAAGTCATATCTTACTGATTTTAGATTTTTAAAAATATGAACTAAGTATGACACTAAAAACCACGGATGTGTGATACTTTAAAAACACAGAGAAACTAATAAAAACTGGCTTTGCAACGACTTGTTCTAGATAGGTGGTTTCCAAATCTTTTCCGCTGTCAGGACCCTCTACTGGGGGACTGGAATGTAAAAACCAGCAAAAGCAGGGTTTTTGAACCAAATGAGCCCTGCTCTCCTCCTTCCTTCCATGGCACACACACTCCTGCACATTAACACAGGGAGCAGGGGATGCCTGAGGGGCTCTGGTGGAGAGGAACTCAACATTTCTGGGGAACTCTGGGAACTTTCCAGCTCTGAACTTCCAAGGGGTTGGGCGTGTGCTGGCTCGCTCACTCCGGCCAGAGGGCCAATGCCAATCTCATCAAGACCGCACAGTTCTTCCTGGTTTCCAGGTTAGGGTTCTGATTTCACGAGAATCTCCAGCTCTCTCATCCATCCCCATCACCTCACCCCTCCTCCTTCCTAATCAGCACTGGGCACTCCTCACCCCTCGAACCCACCTGCTGCAGCCCTCAGTTCCCCTGAGTGGCACAGACGTCCCTAAGAAGGATGCACCTATGGACATGCAGCACCATCTACAAGTCTGCAAAGGAGCTTCCTGGGGCTCATGACTTAGAGATGAGAGACAGTCCTCCCTGGCTCCCTGCTCTGCCCTAGTGCTTTTATTAACTCATTCAGTTCATCCTTTTGATAAAAGTTTATTAAGCACCACTCTATGCCACTGTGTTGAGTTCCAGGGAGACAGCGGTGAGCAAGATAAACAAGATCCCTGTCCTCAAGGAGCTTACAGAGTGGGAGGAGAGATGAACATTATAAGATAATCACTCAATTGAACTTGATACAATGGTGTAAAATGACCCTTCCTTTCTCTGTGACCCTCCTGTGCTCTCCGCAGACACACAAGAAGTGAGATCTAAGGGCCTTTAGGCTACCAACTCACAGCTCTTCTGGAAGTTCTGATAGCCCTAGGGGCCTTGCAAAGGAGCCCAGCTATCTGAGCAGGTCCTCCCTGGCCACAGGGAGCATGTGCTCAATGGCCAAGTCAGTAGCCGCACCACCACCCCCCCACCCCAGCCCTGCCTCTCTGAGAGCACCCTCAGGGGAATCTCAAGGCAACCTGCTTTCCCCCACCCCATCCCCACAGACAAATGGTAGTAGCACCGGCGTGGATCCAAATTTTGTGGGGCCAGAAACTTACCCAATTTAGGGGGCCCTCCTTAAGAAGCCAAACAGAAAATCACAAAACTAGGTTAAAAAGTGAACATTTGGGGCTCAGTCAATTAAGCATCCGACTTCAGCTCCGGTCATGATCTCGCAGTTCGTGAGTTCGAGCCCCCACGTCAGGCTCTGTGCTGACAGCTCAGAGCCTGGAGCCTGCTTCGGGTTCTGTGTCTCCCTCTCTCCTCTGCCCCTTCCCTGCTCGTGCCCTGTCTCTCTCTCTCTCTCTCTCAAAAATAGAAATAAACATTTAAAAAACTTTTTTTAAGTGAACATTTTTTTCTTTAAAATGCTTCTCATTATTTTCTAGAAGTCACATCAACACATTCATTTTTAGAAAGTAACAAATACACAAAAACCAGAAAAATAATATTTTAACAAATGAACTCACTGACACACCTTTACAGTACAGCCCTTACATTTTTGACTGCATGTTCTCTGACTGCCTCACCATATGCCAATGATTTCATGCCATCTTCTGTGGAGAGTGTAGAACAGCCTTTCCGCCACGGTTGAGTGAAATACGTGCTTTGTCATTCAGAGTTTAGAAAAATTTCTTTCAGCTTTACGACTAATGTCGCGTGAGTTTTTCAGATTGTTGGCAGTTGGGGGTAAACCCCTAACAAGTTTCATATGAGTGGTGAGATTAAAACAACTTCCCACGGACTAGCTTCTGGCTTAGGACACTTCGAACCTCACTTCTCAACCACTACCCACACACTTCCCATCCCGAAAGCCCTAAGACCCTCTCAAGCTGCATCACATCAGGTGGGTCAACACCATGGGTCAAATGAGAGTTCCTAGAAATCATTCCTCCTCCAATAACCCTAATGTCACACAGAAGTGCCGAAAGGCCTCCTTCATGGGCTGCAGCCACACAACCACATGCCATCCGCCCACTCCAAATGCATCCATCCCTGACTCGCGTTTCCCTAAGCTGGATCCCCAAACTGCCGCCAGTGACCCCACTACCGCCTGACAGGAGGGCCAATGTGACAGAGGGTAAGTCAGGATGAAAAGAAACAGCAGCCTCAAATGATTGTGGTAGAAATAACGTGCTTTTGCAAGTTTTGCAAAAACATGAGACCGTACGAAAGCGTGGCCAGGGCCCCTCCCGAGGCCTTGGAAGGACCCAAGCAAGCAAGGGCCCAGTAAGTGCTGCAAAGGGGCACAGCCCTCAGAGATGAAAGAAGCCAGGGGAGTAATTACTGAGGCGGGGGCCTCAGGGCTGCGGCCTCTGGCACAATTATCTTCACAAGTTAAATTAGCCCCAGATAAACCTGTACCTAATAAACGGGGAATGGGGGGGGGGGGGGTGCTGTACCTAATGCCCTCACCCCAAGGCTGGGTCGTCAGAAGTTGTTTTTCTCCGCTCTGGGGTTCAGGCCCGTGCAGGCTGCAGGCCAAAGCAGGGCCCGAATGTCACATCTCACAAGCCCCCACGGGCGAGAGCCCACTCTGACTCACGCACCCTTTGCCCCCCCAAAGCCCTCTCATACTCAGCACCTCATCTGACAGAAACACAAACACACCCAAACACAGGACCAGGCTCTCCCACAGCCTGAGCAGAGGAGGCGCCCTCTTTGTGGGGGGCCGGGCAAGGAAATGGGAGGGCCCTCTCCCTCTGTTCCCCTCTGACAGGGTGGGAGTCACGCTGCTACCATTGTATTCTCTGATTCTATGAAAGCCTGCCTTTCCTCTTCACGGCTCTTGCCCGCACCAGGATCCAAGGCTCTGCAGACCTGGAATGCTATCTTGCCCTCTCTCTCTCTTTCATTCCACCTATCTCTTCCATCTGAGGAGCAGGGGTGAGCCCTGGACCCAACAGTGGAACAAGGTGCTGACTCTGATTCATAGCAGAGTCACGCACTGAGCCCCAGGTCTCACCGGCCTCAGGTGACGCAGGCTGGACAGCAAGGTGATGTCACCCACTGGCCCCAGCTTCTGCCCAGGACAAGTGTGGGAAATAGTGCAGGGGTGAGGGGTTGAGGGAGGTCTCAGGGCTCTGGATTTCCAATGGCTGCAAGATTGGCCAAAGTCCTGGCTTAGTGCACAAGTCCCAGGGCTGAGACCTGCCCCACAGCCCCAGCTCCTATGTTCCAGGGCAGCATAAGTCCCAAGTTTTGCCAAGGAGATTGACTGATGAGCCAAGGGTCTTCAGAGAATACCAAGATGGGAGTCAGAGACCTGGATCTCAGGAGTTTGGGAGAGGGAGGGAAGGTAATGGTCATAAAGACTTTTGGGAGGGAGGGTGAGGGAGTTCATCATTCTGAGTAACAAGAACCATGAGCAAGCAGATTAGCCAGAGCTAGCTGGTAGTGGGCCAGGTCTTTGAGGCTCTTCCGCTCAGGAAAACCCTGTTCTCTGTCCTAAGCCGGGGGGGAAGGAAAACAGGAAACATATGTTGTGTAGGGGAGGTTGAGCACCCAGCCCTGAGAAGCCCCCAGGGAGGACCTGCTCCCTGGATGGGAGTTTCCCAGACACACCTGAGGACCTAGCCCTGACCAGCCTTGAGGGAGAAACATGCTTATCAAGCTTATATGAAGAACTCAGAGCTGCTAGGCCAACATCTGCATTCTCACTCATAAACTCCTGTGCAACCTTGGGCCAAGAGCTTAGCCTTTCTGGGCCTCTGCTTCTTCCCCTGTCAAATGGAGATAATGGTCCCTGCCACCCTCTCTATCTTGCCTGCCTCACTGGCTTTGGAAATAATAAAGCACTACACATGTGGGAACACTATTTCTTCCCTCTGCATCCTTCGAGCCTCAGCCTCTGAGCCTTAGCCTCCAGAAAGCCTTCTGTAATTGCACAAAATGCAGGGTCTGACTTGCTCACGTCAGCCCCTCCCCTCTGGCCTTCACCGTCCACCCCTCTTTGAAGGGCCCGACGCATATTCTGCATCAGACAGAAGTACTGATGTTTGATCCTTTTCTCTACAAAATCAAGAGCACACTGAGGCCCAGCAGGCCTTGTTATCCTTCACGCCGTCCTCAGTGGCCGGCGGGTGTGTGAGAAGCTGTGGTGGAGGTACAAGGCGTGGGTCAGATAATAAGATGTGTCCTGCCCGCAATCTCACCCATACCTCTCCCCTCAGTCCAGCCCTGACCACTGGGGACTCAGGATTTGGCCAGCGCAGTAATCTGAGCACATGGGGAGAGCTGCCCAGAAGACCCCAGGAGATCCCTCTGAGACCACTCCCAGCTGCCGTTGGCCAGGACGGAGGGAGCTCCAAGGAAGCCTTAGCTGGTCTGTCTCCCCACACTCTCTTCAGATCCAAACTGTAGGCCTGGCTTGCTCACCGAGCTCTGCTTCTACAAATCAGGCTTGGGTGGTTTGAGGCGGCTGAAGTGGAAGCCCATGGTGTTCACTGTCTCTTTGAGTCTGTCTGCCTGTGTCATTCCCTAGGGAGTGTTGTGGGGTTTTGGCGGGGGTGGGTGGTTGTTTTGCTTTATTTTGTTTTGTTTTCCTCCATTCTTTTTCAGGAGCCCTCTCAGAACCTGGCCTGGCTACCTTGGAGGGCAGGTGGCAGGAGAGTGGGGGCCTGGTGAGGAGAAAGGCCATGTGATGTGGCTGGCTTAGCTCTCCCTACAGAATGGGAGCTGGCAGAGATGGCTACCAGAAATTAGTGCTTTCCCTTCCGCCTACCTAGTCTTCATTTGCCAGCCACTCTCGCATCTAGGAGGGGCCGTATGACTAGTTCTCATGGCCTGAGTGTGAGCATACGTGGTCACATCAGGCCAGGGTGGTTAAAAGAGGTCGTACCTTCTCCACCTACTCTTCCCTTGTCTCCCATTGGTTACAGAGAACTCTGAGGCTGTAAAGGTCAGAGCCACTAAGAGCCTAGATCCCTGAATCACTACATGGAAGGCCTCTTGCTGGCCCCCAGGAACACCCACCTCCGACTGTTGTGAGGGAGAATTAAAATCTATTGCATTCAGCCACTGACACTTTAGGATTTGTTTCATCAACAAGTATCACCCAAATTAAGTTGCCTTACAGGAGCAAGACTGAAAGGAAAAGATGGGTTCAACACCCCACGTCTGCCAATTTAGGACTTGGGATATAATATGGACCCATCCCCTCGGCCCTGCCCATTAGCTTGACTCTAGCTAGGAAGGTGATCTGTATTCAGAACTGTCCACTCCTCGTTCATGTTCTGGCTCTGCATCATAAACCCAGCTATCCCCCAAGCCTGCCTATCCCAGGCCCTCTAACATGGGCATCCTGAGCAGATGTCTTCCTGGATTCCAACCTTTGGCACCACATCCTAGCCAGTACAGGGTCTCTTTGCACTGCCTTGGAGCCTCCCCAGGATTATAGGGTCCCACACTTGCCTGGTGCCCTCAGTCCTGCCCCATCCTTCCTCAGAGACTGCTGAGCCCTGTGAAAATCCAGGGGCCAGATCAAGCCATGTCTGTCTATGGCAGGCTCATGGTAGAGTGAATGTCTCTGTGCCTTGTCCTAATTAATCTTCACAATACAGCCTGTGAGGTAGACACCTGGATCACCATCCTGATTCTGTATGGATGCTATAATTCCCACTTTACAGGTTAAGAAGACCAAGGCATGAAGTGGTAAGTAGTTCATTCAAGGACACGTCAGGCCTAGAATCCAGGTCATGTAGACTCCAGAGTCTGCACTCTGAGGTCACTACACTGTGGTGCCTCACAACTGGAGGTGTTCAATAGATATATGATGGGTGATAAAAACAAGGCAGACAGATCACCAATGGCCAAAAAAAGGCCCCTGGGTTGTTAGTGTTAGGTGTCCCTAAGACATTCTGAGAGGCCTTATTGGAGGAGCCAGCATTTGGGGTCAAGTCACATGATCACACTGGGCCTGGTTTTCCTTCCAAGATTCTGTCAGTTGCTCAGGGGGGCATGTCTGTGTGTGTGAAATCCACATGGCTTGGACATGGAAATACAAAAAGATTCAGAACAGCACTGTCCAATGGAAATATGATGCAAGCCACAAATGCAAGCCAGATATATCATTTTAAAATTTCTAGTAGCTACCTTAGAAAAGGAAAAAGAAACCCGCAAAATTAATAATATATCTTATGTTATCCATTTTATAAATATTACCATTTCAACATGCAGTGTAAAAAAATTATTAATGAGATATCTTACCTTGTTTTTTTGTACTAAGCCTTCAAAGGCAGGTATCTATTCCACATGAATGACACATCTCAATTCAGGCTAGTCACATTCTAAGTGGTCAAGAGCCACGAGTGGCTAATGGCCACTGTTTTGGACAGGGAAGCTCTGGTGAGGGTCTGGGCTTACAAGGTCAGGCCCACCCAGGGAACAAAGCTATAGGACATGGTGGACCTCCCAGACCCAGGAAGGCACAGATGCTTAGGCCTGACTTTGTAGAGAGCTACACAAGTCTGCAAGTAGCATGCAAGGTAATAAATGCAGCATAAACACAAACCACTATGTGTTAAAATTCGGGGAAAGCAGCGGATGGTTTTAATTCACTGCACGATTGGCATGTGTTTGTACTTTCCTATTTACAGTAGGCCCTATAAGGAGGCTTGCAAACAGTTCAAGGAGTGTCAAGGAGCCCAGCACTCAATGCAGCTGTTCTGTGTTCCCTGATTACCCTAGACCCCCAGGTTACAAGCAAGCACAGATTAAACCCAGAATGTTTTCATGACTGAGGAGCACAGTCTATGAAATGCAAAAGAAATCTAAGCAAAGAGCCAGGTTGGGAAATTGTTGCCAGCTGTGGTATATGGGAGCAGGGATGGGGGTGGGACCCCAGAAGGAAGCCCTGAGTCCTGCCCTATATCATCTGGCGTCCCTGTCTAGCCCTGGAGGTACCACCTAGAGAGAAGCTTCAAAACCTCAAGTTGCCCTGCAGAAAGAGAGTGACATTACCTGTCAGAATCAAGCGGAGGCCAGGCTTGTGACCTATGTGGTCGCACAGGATCCTTCACTTAGAAGGGTCTGTGCTCCGAGAGGCTCCGCACTTGGTTTAATGTTTTGCTGTCACCAGCTTGAAGGTCTCAATAGTTTTTGAACCAGGGGCCCTGCGTTTATATTTTGCACTGGGCCCACATTATTATACAGCTGGTCCTGAGTGTGGGCCACTGCAAGAAACAAGAAGCCCCTTCTGTGATGGGTGCCCTGCTGGGGAGGGGCTCAGCATTCCAGTGGCCTTTCCAGGGACCAATCTGCTGATCCAGCCCCTTCAAACAGCACAAGGAGAGACCATCTGGAGGAAAGGCCAGAGCCGGCCTGACAAGGATTGCCTGAGACCGCCCTGGAGAACGGCACCAGGATGTTGTGTATTTTCCAAAGTTCCATTCACAATGGTCTCTTTTCATTTAAAGAAAATACCGCAACCATTTCCTAGCAAAGGTTAAGTCTTTACACTTAAAAAAAAAAAAAAAATGTTTTTTAACCTGCCAAGGAATGTGCTTTTTTAAGCTGGCTTCCTGCCCTTCCTGAAGCCAAGGCTCACTCCCCCTGCTCACAGAGAGAGCGCTGGGGTCCTATAAGAGTGGTGAGTGGCCAGGCAGCCACTGCCCCAAGCAGGTCAGGGATGGACAGAGGGCAGAGGAGCAGGCAGCCAGTGCCGGGTGGCCAGCCCCAACTTTACCCAGAACCAACCAATGAGGACAGGAGCTCCTGATGGCAGAAATCCACAGACCACCCCTCAAAGCCTTTTCCAGGCTGGGACCTCTATCTCCTTCTCCACCATAAGCTCCTCCAGCACCTTGTCCAAACGGTGCTGGCCGCTAGCCTCACCTTCTGGTCCCTGTCTACCAGAGACCAGAGAATTCTTTTAATGTTGAACAAGATTGAGCATGAGAGAGCATGGGTTTGGGGTTCAGGCACCCTGCGGAGGAGAAGGTCTGAGCAACAGGAAAAGAGGTGCCTCAGGGAGGAGGGACCCTGTTGAGAGCTCCCTGCACACCTCCCCGGTGATCTGTGGGCCTGGGCGGACTGTACCTGGGCCCCGCGCTCCATTCCTGCACCCTCACTGCTCATGGATGCCACTCCTACGGTCCTCGTCTCTCTCTCTCCAGCGTCACCAACACTCCTGCTTTCATTGCTTTATTCTCACCAGTGTACAAACATGTCCTCATTCCAAAACCAAATTGAACAGAAAGAAAAAAAATCACTCTTGCCAATTAGCCTCCCATTTTCTCCTGAAAGCAGCCTTGCTGGAAAGCGTCATCTCTATGCGCTGTCTCCAGATCACTTTCCTCTGTTCTTTCTCACTTTTTAATTTTTTTAATGTAAACTTAATGAATTTCCCAAAGTGGTTGCACCACGTGACCAAGCCTCCCGTGAAGAAGTAAGGCACGAGCAATACCCCGGAAGCCCTGGGCAGGCCCTTTGCAATCACTACCCCTTTCCTCCTACCCAAATGTCACCACCATCCTGACCTCTAACACTGCACATCAGTTTGGCCTGGTTTCCAGCATTATATAATCAGAGTCATGCAGCGTGTACCCTTTTGTGTATGGCTTCTTTGCTCAATACTATGTTTGTGGGTTTCACCCAAGTTGTGTGATGTGGCTATCCATTGTATGAATATACCGGTATTTGTTTATCCATTCTGTTGATGATGGGCATTTGGTTTCAGGCACTATATAAAGCTCCTAAGGCCATTTTTATACATGACTTTTTGGAGTCATATGAATGCATCTATGGGGGGTGTACCTAGGAGTGGGCTTGCTGGATTATAGGGTATACATGCGTTCATAGATTTTTCCACTTACACTGCCACCAGCAATGCTCAGCATTACCAGTCATGATGCAGCATCGGCCCCTCCCTCGCTCTCCAGCTCTCCAGGTCCACTCTATACATTTTGAACTCACCAGCCTTCCTAACTGCATGAACCAATGAGCCGGTTTCTTAAAATCTCTCTCTCTCTTTCTTGATACACACACATATAATCACCCCCACCACCCCCCCACACATCCTGTTGGTTCTGTTTCTTCTTGTGTAAGAGTTCTCTCAATTAATGTATGTTACATTTTATTAAATAATGTTCCTACCCTATGAGAATGAGCTTATGCTTTTTCTCTTTATCTCATTAATGTGATACACTAAATGGATTGTTTTCCAATGCTAAACCAAACTTGTATTTCTTTAATAACCCACATGTAGTCATGATTTATTATCTGTCTTGTATATCTCTGAATTTGGTTTGTTAATATTTCACTAGGGAATATTACGTCTATATTCATGAGACGAATAGGCCTAGAATTTTTCTTTCTTGTAATGTCCTTATCAGGTATTAAGGGTTTGTCAGACTCTGAAAACATATTGAGAAATGTTTCCCCTTTTCCTATTCTCTTCAAAAGATCATGTAATACTGCCATTATTATTTTTTTTTTCCTTTAATGCTCCATGAAATTCCCTACTGAAGGCATTTGGGCCTAGAGTTCTCTTTGCAGGAAGCATATGAAGTAAGGATTCGCTTTCTTTAAGAGTTCTGAGTTTCCAGATTTTCTACATGTGTCAAATTTCAGTTGTGTTTTTTCAAGCAATTGGTTAATTTCATCTAAGTCATCAAACACATCAGAATAAGTTGTCCATAATATCTTCTTACTATCTTTTTAATAATAGAATTATTATTCTATCCTTGTAGAGTCTGTGCTAAAGTCCTCTACCTCATTGTTGGTACCAATTAATTATTCATTCTTTCTCTCTCTCTCTCTCTCTCTCTCTCTCTCCTTCCCTCTCTCCCTCTCTTTCTGTCTCTATCTCTCTGTCTCTGTCTCTCTCCCTCCCTTACTCTCTCCCTCTTTCTGTCTCTCTCTCTCTCTCTCTCTCTCTCTCTCTCTCTCTCCCCCCATGATTCAATTTACCAGGGGCTTGTTAATTTTACTGGTATTTTCATAAAACCAACTTTGTGGTTCCTTTCTATTGTTTGTCTGTTTTCTATTTTATTAATCTGTGCTCACATCTTCATTAGTTTTATCATCCTACTTTCTCTGGGTTTAGTTTGCTTTGGGTTGAGTTTATTTTTCTAACCCCTTGAGCTGGAAGTTTAAATGACTGGTTTCAGCCTTTCTTTTCTATAAGCATGTAAGGCTATAAATTTTCTTCTAAGTCTGGCATTAACTACATCTTAAATGTTTTGTAATGTACTCTTTTACTGTCATTTAATTAAAAATATTTTCTAATCAGGACATCTGGGTGGCTTAGTCAGTTAGGCGTCTGACTTTGGCTCAGGTCATGATCTTGCAGTCCGTGAGTTCGAGCCCCACGTCAGGCTCTGTGCTGCCAGCTCAGAGCCTGGAGCCTGCTTTGGATTCTGTGTCTCCCTCTCTCTCTCTGCCTCTCCCCCGCTCACAATCTGCCTCTCTCTCTTTTAAAAATAAATAAATGTTAAAAAAATTTTTTTAATATTTTCTAATCTCCACTGTGATTTCTTCTTTGACTATCAGCTATTTAAGAAAGAATATTGCTTAATTTCCAAACACTTGAGGAGTTAATAAATTTTTTGTTGTTGCTGCGATTTCAAGCTTAATTCCAATGTACTCAATGAACATATTCATTTCTTGTTTTTTTTAAATGTTTATTTATTTATTTTTGAGAGAGAGAGAGACAGAGCACAGGCAGGGAAGGGGCAGAGAGAGAGAGACAGAATCTGAAGCAGACTCCAGGTTCTGAGCTGTCAGCGCAGAGCCTGATGTGGGACTCGAGCTCACAAACTATGAGATCATGACCTGAGCTCAAGTCTGATGTTTGACTGAGCCACCCAGGAGCCCCAATATTCATTTCAATCTTTGAAACTTGTTGAGATTTGCTTTGTGGCATCACATAGGTCAGTTTTTGTACATATTCCATCTGTTCTTGCAAATAATGTATATTTGAATTTGAAAGCTATCTTCTGTTTACACTGATTAATTCAAGTTTATTAATCATCTTGTTCAAATATTCTAGGTCCTTACTGGGTATTTTCTGCTTGATCTATCAAAAACTAAGAGAGATGGATAAAAAAAATCTCCCCAATATACAATTGTGGCTTTTCTATTTCTCCCTCAGTTCTTTCATTTTTGCTTTGTTTACTTTGATGTAATATTATTAGATTCATAGAACTATAGAATTGTTTCTGCTTCCTGGTTAATTGAACCTTATATCATTATGAAGTATCATTAACTCTACTAAAATCAATTTCATTTGACATAAATGTAGCTACCCCAACTTTCTTTGTACAGCTTATTTTATCATTTCTTTCTTCCTATATTTCTGTATACTTATGTTTAAAGCATGTCTCAAGGTTTGGGGCACCTGGGTGGCTCAGTCGGGTTGGCATCCAACTCTTGATTTCAGCTCAGGTCCTGAGCTGTGTTTTTTCTCTCTGCCTGCTTCTAAGATTTTATCTGTGTTAGTTGCTCTTTACTCTTCAGCATATAGTCAGTTTTCCTGGGAAGGATGAGAAGAAATCTAGGAGGTGGGTGGGCAGGTGTACTTTTGTGACCTCAGATCCCAAGGATTGTCTTTCATTCAAGTCCAGGGAAGCCCTGAGAATTAGTCACCATATACCCAGGAGACCTAGGATGGTGGGTTTTCCCCCAGGAAGATCTTGGGTCTGATCACTGAAGGGCTGGATAATAACTCCAGGGCTGTGCAGAAGAGGATAGAAAGAAAGAGTCAGTGGGGGAGAGAAGACACCACCTAATCCATTTACAACCAATCACAATGATGAGACTAGGACCCTGACACCTAAACCCCACATCTGATGAATGGAGTCACAGCACAGAATGAAGAACTCAGCCCTATAAGGGCAGTGATTTCTGTGTTTAATTCACTGCTGTATTCCCAGGACCTAGAAGACTACCTGGTATGTAGCAAGTGCTCAGTGAATATTTACTGAGTGAATTGAATGGAACGAATACTATGTTCTGTCTCAGTGGGCTCCTCCCCCTACCCCACCAGGCAGGTAATGTGTTTGCCAGCCATTCTTCCCCAGCCCGCAATGAATTCCCAAACCCCTCAAACAAAACCCTCTAACTACATGATCATTCTCTCTGGATCCTCCCTGGTGACCTTCTACCCAGACCTTAGAACCCATGCTAAGAGACAGGTAGCCTCCAATTCTACCTCAGGCCTGGCTTTAAGTGAGTATGTTGTTCCAGTAAAACATATGGGCGTGCATACAGATAGGTGGTAGTGAATAGCCACATGGTAGTTAGTTTAGAAAATGTTTCTATGGGGGGCACCTGGGTGGCTCAGTCGGTTAAGGGTCCAGCTTCGGCTCAGGTCATGATCTCACGGTTCATGAGTTCAAGTCCTGCATCGGGCTCTATGCTGACAGCTCAGAGCCTGGAGCCTGCTTCAGATTCTGCGTCTCCCTCTCTATCTGCTCGTACTGTCTCTGTCTCTCAAAAATAAATTTGAGGGTCGCCTGGGTGGCGCAGTCGGTTAAGCGTCCGACTTCAGCCAGGTCACGATCTCGCGGTCCGGGAGTTCGAGCCCCGCATCAGGCTCTGGGCTGACGGCTCGGAGCCTGGAGCCTGTTTCCGATTCTGTGTCTCCCTCTCTCTCTGCCCCTCCCCCGTTCATGCTCTGTCTCTCTCTGTCCCAAAAATAAATAAAAACGTTGAAAAAAAAAATTTTTTTAATAAATAAATAAATTTGAAAACATTAAAAAAAATTTTTTTAAAGGAAACGTTTCTATTGTAAAGCAGAGGAAAACCCTTTGCTATAAAATCAGAAGCTGTGCCTTTCCTATCAAAACCCAAAGCTGCCAGTAGACCCGCACCTACCACAGCGATGGCAGAAAGAAGGCTCTTGGCACATCCAGCTTATTTAGCAGAATGTACACTGGCCGGGAGCCCCACCCACTATTCCCAGTCTCCAGGCGAGCCTGTGGTAGAGCAAACAGTAAAAAAACAGAGCTGTGAAAATATGCCCGCTGAACCCTGTATTCTAAATCCAACCTTGGGAAATTAGGGCAACTGAGAGTTTCCTAGGCTGCAAATCCTAAGAAGAAAGGGAGTAGCTGGCATGGAACCATGTGGGATTCAAAATGGTTGGGAACAAAAGGAGGGTCAGAGGGAAGGGCAGAATCTGGACAGTGCTGGACACCTGGTCTGGAACATGGACTGGAACATTCCTTTCTCAGTCTCCTGTTGATGAGGGATCAGTAATTAACACCAGACACGTACCTTATATTGTCTGAAATTGCTATGGATGAGATTGCCTGTTAAGAAAACTTTATATATATATAGTTCATTGTACTTGAGGTTAGGTTCCTCTCAGCGAATCTCTTTTGCTGCCATTGCCAAGTTCTGAGTAACGACCCCCCTCAGACACAGCTGAGGAGACACGGGTGAACCAGTGGGCCCACCTGACCATCTCAGGTGAAGACCCTGGGTCTGGGGCGGGAAGGCGCATCAACAGCCACCACTGTGCACAGAGGGCCGCACGTAGCTCTCTCCCATGTGGGGTCACCTGGCTGTCCCACACAACATGTGCTCCCTAGATTCTGTTTCTCCTCTGCAACTGGTCTCTTCCTTTTTCTAAATGTGCCCTGGCAGTTCGTCTGCTGATCATTAGAGGGGAAAAAAGAGACTCACAGGATTCTGAACTCCATTTTGCAAATGGCCAGAGAGGCATCCATCGCAATGAATCCTCCTGGTTAAGAGGGTGCCTGAGAGAGCCAGGCCCTTCTCTCCCCGTCCCACCTCCCGAGGAAGATCAGGATCCCACCCCTCAGAATGCATCTAGCATTGGCCTCTGAACAGATGACAAACACTGCCCAGGCCTCTGCTGGTGGCTCTTGCAGGGCAGGGAGGACTCTGGAAGGCTCCAGCTAAATCCAGGCCTCCAGCAACATCCTCTCCTCTTGGCCCCAGAGAGCAGAAGGGCAGCTGAGGGGAAGCAGAGACGAGCTTTTGGTTTTTCTGCAACTGCTTTGATTTTTTTGTTTTTCAAGAAGAAAACGCTCAGCCCCAATCCCGGGGGAAGCAGGGAGGACAGAAGCAAAGGCTATTTCTGAGCCTGCTGCCTCCCCCAAAGGGAAGGGTGTGAGCAGTGCAAAGAGAGTCCAGCCCTCGCTTCCTGGAATCGAGCACGAGGGCGGCCTTTTGCACTTTGCAACTATTCTTCAATCACATGATCTCATCTCTGGTCCTCACAATAACCCTGGGAGGGGGAGAGCGGAGAGGGGCTTTGTCCCCACTTTGCTAGTAAAGAAATTAAGGCTCTGGGGTGTTCTCTCACTTCTGAGGAAGAGACGAAATTCGGATCCTAAGGTAGGTCCTCTGATTCCCAATATCCCGCTATATCCGCACCTCCACGTGCCTCTCGGGGCTTTGCCCTCTTCACACCCCTGTGCCCAGGCTAGCATCGTGGAGAAGACCTAACTCAGAGGGGAAAGAATCAATTCCCCATCCCAGCTCTGCCACCCTCTGGCCCTGTGGTCATAGACACATCCCTGATCTGTCCGGGCCTCAGTTTCTTCATTTGCAAATGCCTAACTCTATCAACTGATGGAGGGGCAAATAAGGTACCATATGTGAAATGGCTTCACAAATTCTAGTATATTCTACCAATATGGGTGCTGTCTGGTACTACCTTCATGATGGGAGTGAGCAGAAGCACTCCCTGCTTCAAATGATCTCTCTCTCTCCTCTCTTCTCTTGGTGATCCAGCTTCTAGGGAGTCTTTCCTCTTTACTAAAGGGCAGATCCCCCTGGGAAATGATACACCTCTAGCCATTATCAGCCATGAGTTCCTCAGAGTAAATGAGTTCATCAGCCCCCTGGAGCTCTGGGGAAAGCTACAACAGAGGGAGTCCTGTGAGCACCTTGACAAAAACTGCATGATGCTTCACACAGGAGATGGTCGAAATGATGTCTCCAGGCCCCAGGAATGTCTTTTCTGTTCCACGCTATGGAATTGGTTTCTGGGAAGTGGGCCGACTGAGAGTAGGGAAGACCTCTCCTGCTCCTCAACCTTTCCCACCCCTACTCACACACCATGTAGAGATGCCCAGGGCCCTCCCCAGTGGCCACTCCCCCCCTCACCCCTCAACAAGGACACTTTATGGGAGCAGCGCAGAGAGTGACCACTCAGACCCCATCCTTCTGCAGAGACCCGGATGGGAGGAAGGAGACCCAGATCATCCCCCAGGTGCTCCCATTCCTGTCTTCCATCTGTCTGGGGACACAAGCCAAGTCGATGCGTCTATCCATGTGCACCCTTTCCTGCCGTAACTGCAGGGGGTAGCCAAGGCCAGCCAGAGACCGAAGCAGCAGCTGGCAGAGTTGGTCTCTCACCTGGGTCACTCTTTCCACCCCTTTCTGAGCTCCCATCCCACCTCCAAGAACCTCCCCCAGCGTCCCAAAGTCCCCAGTGCCTTCCTGCAGCCCTGGCTCTGGATGTCACAAGGGAGGCCCTGCACTGAGGGCTTCATAGCTTACCGTGGGACCTTCCTAACATGATCACTGGGCCCAAGGCCATGGGGTTCAAATGGTGAACTATCAAGCACCTTGAAAGGGAGCCGCGGACCACATGGTGGGGCTGAAGTGAGGGGAAAAGAGGCCTTCCCACAACCCTCACATCTCCTGAGTGTGTCCACCTGCACTGTTGTAAAACCAGCCCAGCCCAGGGGCCCCAGGAGCTGAGAATGAGGGCTCTGCAGCCTATAAATTAACAAAATGGGGCTGAGCAAGAATTTGCCTGGAGGGCTCCAGGAGAGGGTGTCCCAGCTCCTTTAGATGTAGGGTGGATGCCGGGCACCTTGTCAGATGTCCCGTCACTAATTCACGGCTTATTCCCTTAGGTTCACCCGCCGCGGCCCCAGCCAACACCAGCCCATCTGAAGGAGGAAGAAATAAAAGAGGACAAGTGTAAGGAAACCATTTTATAGCTCTTTAATAACTGTTTTCCTAGGTTCTGTTTATTCTGTTCAAAGTATGTTATAAAAATATTTGGCAATTAAAGAAAGAAAAAAAAAAGCAGGAAAGACCTTTTAGAAACAGGTTTGAGGTGAAGAACAGGTTGACCCTCTCGGCTTCAGGAAAACAAGTGCAGGAAAGAAGTTGATGGATGTCTGTGTTTGCACTCCCTGGGAGAGAGGGCAGGGGTGATGGTGAGGCCCAGGGGAGACAGAGCCCCCAGTCTGTGAGCTGCCTATCCTGTGCTACAAGAAGCCAAAGCGATCACACCTACGTGAACAGAATCCATGACAGCTATTCTCCGCCATGGTCTGGTCTTCACAAGCACTTTGTCCGGCAACTGGTCCAGCCCTGCCAGCCAGAGAGGGGGTGGGGGGTGGGGGTGGGGCGGGCAGTGATCCCTTCCTGAAAGAGGGCTCATGGCCATGCGACTTACAGTCACATGGAAACTGCAGACTGCAAAGCCCACCTGACCACAGTCACCAACACGTGACGCGAATGAGAAAGACGTTACTGGTTGAAGACGGAGAGATGTGGGACTGTTTGTTACTGCAGGCTTACCTACAAAATCTGACTGACACAGGGCCTTAGACACCTCCCAATCCTCCAAAGTGGTGGCCTGAAGTCCAAGGCCAGAGAATCTTGCTCTGCTTTTTTTATCTTGTGCAGAGTCTTCACCTTACCCTCGATCCCCCAAGGTCTGACCGGGACTCTCACTGGATGCCCAGCACAGCCTGTCCACCCTCTGACTCTCAGCCGTCGGGCACCTTCATCCCTGTTGTCGCAAGCCTCTGGTAAACTCTCCGGTCACACACTCAGCTAATTCCCAGCCCTCTTTGGGCTCACATGGACACTTCTCAAGCCCACCCACTAGAGAAAGCTGACCTCAGGCCCTCCTTCTTCCCAACCCCACCGTGCTTCCACATTTACCCTGATGTGGCCACCCCCAGGTTCCTTCAAAGTGACCTCCTCTAACCACCCCGTGAGATGGAGTG
Organism: Prionailurus viverrinus; assembly: GCF_022837055.1. Classification (NCBI taxonomy): domain Eukaryota; kingdom Metazoa; phylum Chordata; class Mammalia; order Carnivora; family Felidae; genus Prionailurus; species Prionailurus viverrinus. The sequence continues at coordinate 63,074,694 of NC_062563.1, read as the reverse complement.
AGACCCCTCTATTCTCAGCATGCCCTCAGCCAGACCAGCACTTGGCCCTGGGTGGAAGACATCAGAGCATACACCTGCCACCCCTTGCTACTCTTACCGTGCTTCTTCCATGACCCTGGGCTTAGAAGGGGTGACCCTCCGTTTCTTCTTTGTCATTACCTGAGCCCTTCCCACCTGGAGAGTGGTAAACTTTACTACCTAATCCACCAAGCCTGACCCTAAATATATTAAAGGAAGATTTTAACAATGCCTTCATTTCCACAAAGCCTGGACTTCTATACCATTATCTCAATAATGAGGTAAAGACAGTCAGCTTGAGCCCCAAAGATGACCACCCACCCATCCCTTCCCTGTGGCAACATCGGATGCCTCGTCTTCTGAGGTGGGAGCTGCAAGAAAACCTGATTCAAATAGTGATATTAAAAAGAAATCAATTCAAATGGTTAGGATGGTAAATTTTATACCATCTATACACAGGTTTATACACAGTTTATACACAGGTATAGATGTGTTTCTATAACTTCTTAAAATCAGTTTAAACTCCATCTGTTTTGCCAATTAATTTTCCCCTTCCATTATCACCTAGACCCTTATACAGAGGAGACATGAAGAGGATGGGCTGGCACCAGTCAGCACCTAAATATTCACTTCTCTTAAATGTAGCTTTTTGTGGTATTTCTGTTTTCTCCTTCTTTGGGATCCTTAGAGCTATTACTGTCTATGTCCTCCTGAGGAGGGGAAGGACATTTCACTACCATCCAGATTGCCACAATAGGGCTTAAAAGTGACTGTAACCTTCTCACGTGAACTTCTGGCCCAGACCCCAATAAAATCACAGGCAAATGGAACTCAGGAGCCTTGACATAAGCACTAATATGCTCAGTGCCATTCAGCAATCAAGTTGGCTGCATAGAACAGAAAACCCAATAACGATGGCTTAAACATAATAGGGAATCATCTGTCTCACATAATAACACCAACAGCTAGAAATTCTGAGCAGTCTAGCATCCCCAGGATGTTAGCCAAGTTCCAGGCTTATTCTACCTTTCTCCTCCGCTACTGTATGGTAGGATTTTTAAATTCATGATCACAAAATGGTTGCTGGAGTCACCACCATCACACCCACAGTCCAGGGAAGAAGGAGGGCCAAGGGCTCTTGTGTGAACACTGCTTGAATGTCTCTCACTTTTATGGAGATTCCATGGAAACTCAATCCAATTTCTGCTTATAGTTCACTGTCCAGAACTGCATTGTATGGCTACCCCTAGCTTCAAATGAGACTTAAAAAAGGTAGTATTTAAGCTGGGCCAATTACCAACCCCCTCTCAAAAAAAAGTCAAGATTCTAATTAGAAAGGAAGCGGAGGTGAGGGAAAGTTAGTCAGGAATTGGCAACCCCCCATCACTCATTCCTAACACCAAGGTTCCCTTTACTGGCCTGAGGCTCATGGCTTCCACACTCTGTCTTCCCTCTCTCCTATCATCTGTGTCTCCTTCTCAGTTCCCTCAGATGTTTATAAACCCCTTGGCCAACAGAGGGAAAATGTTACTCTCTCCTCCTAACCCAACTTTCCAATCCTATGGACCCAGCTCAATAAATGCATATTTTCAAATAGAAAAAGAAATGATTCACTATTAACGATATACGGATGGTCCCTGACTTACAGTGGTTCAGCTCATGCTTTTTTGACTTTACGATAGTGCAAAAGTGATACGTATTCAGTAGTAGCCGTACTTTGAATTTTGAATTTGGACCTTTTCCCGTGCTAGCGACATGTGGTCTGACCCTCTCTCATCGTGCTGGGCAGTGGCAGCTCCCGGTCAGCCTCACCATCACCAGGGCCAACAGCCCATTTCCTTACAACCACTATGCACCCATGCAACAATCCTGTGGATCGCTTTCGGTACAGCATACGGTGACATGAGATATGCGACACTTCTAAAAAAAATTTTTTTTAACATTTATTCATATTTTGAGAGAGCAGAACTTGAGCGGGGGAGGGGCAGAGAGAGAGGGAGACCTATAATCTGAAGCAGGCTCCAGGTTCTGAACTGACAGCACAGAGCCCAACGCGGGGCTAGAATTCACAGACCGTGAAATCATGACCTCAGCAGAAGTCGGACGCTCAACCGACTGAGCCACCCAGGCGCCCCACAACACCTTATTTTAAAAGAGGTTTTGTGGTAGATGATTTTGCCCAATTGAAGGTTAATGTAAGTGTCCTGAACATGTTTAAGGTTGGTGAGGCTGAGCTATGACACTCAGTAAGTTAAGTGTACTCGATGCATTTTTGACCCAATATTTTCAACTTCCAGTGGGTTTATCAGGACACAAATCTGGGAAGATTTGCATGCCTTGTGTTGCTTCCCATTACTTAACTTGAATCATCGTTCTAACCATGTATTGTCATTTTACATTTCAAAAGTGCACACAGTAACCTCTTAACTCAGCTGTGAACTCCCAAAAGTCTGGAAGTGCCCGATATAGTGACCTTGGTGCAGGGGAGGGGGTGCCCTAATGAATTGTGAGATTTCTGACTCGGGTGCTAGTGTTTATCAGTAACCACACAATAGTAATTTGATCTCTTTGTGATGCTTTAGAGTTTACACAAGCTACTTCACCCACATTATCTCACTCTGTCTTTTGAATAACTCTTTTAAGTAGGGCTGCTGTAATTAAGCCTCTTCTACAGATGATGAAATGGGGGCTAAGTGAAGGTACACGACTTGCCCAAAGGCATGCAATGAGTATTTACACTGGAACTTAAATGAAGATCTTTTGACTTCAAGTCTGGGTCTTTTCTAATTCAGTGCCACCCAACAGAAATAGAACATGTGCATAATAAAATTTTATTTAACTCAAAATATTGTAATATCAACAGGTAATCATGATAAAAATTATTAGCTAGATATTTTACTCTTTTTTTTCTTTTTTGTCTTTGGAATTCAGTGTGTTTATTACATTTTCAGCACTTCATGTTCAGACTAACCACATTTCAGGTACTCAAAGCCACACATGGCCAGTGGCCACTGTATTGGAAAGATCATCTCTGACATTTGAAGGATACATTTAAATTTAAAATTAAGCCCTGAAATTTCATATTTAATGACCAACAGTCCTAGAAATCATCTAAATGAATTATCTGTTGTGTATACATTCTTGCAATAAAGAACTGTCTCCAGCAACAGCCCTGATGGAAACCGGTTTTTGCATAGATCCATCGCAAAGCACCACTGCCATCTGGTGACAGCCTCCTGAATTGCAAGCAAATTCCCCAGGATGAAATCTTTCAGATTCTAAGAATGTGTTTTTCAAAGCATGTTCTACTGACTGCATCTGATTTACTACAGTTTATTAAAAATGCACACTGCTGAGCTCCCACTTACTCAGACCCCAAACACCCACATTTTAAATAGATTTCCTGAGCGATCATCGTGCATACTAAAACTTGAGAAACGTTCATCTAAAGAACATGCCTACATAACATGACCATAGAACATTCAAGGGCCATATATGTCAGAAGGGGACTCATTTTTTTCATGATGTTGCTCTGATATTTTGGGGACCACTCTTTTCTCTTTGTAGTCTTCTGGGTTAGGAAGTGGTGTGTTGTTCCTAAATAGAAAAACAGCACCCCACCCACCCAACTCACACGGAAAGCTGAAAAGAATCCATAATCCAATCACCATTAAAAGACTAAAAGAGAAAAGCTTGTATGCCATCCCTCCCCACCCCATGTAACCCTATTAACAACTATGTGTAGCTCAAGGCACACCAGCCAGCCTCTGCCTGACCCACCTCTGTCCTCCACACCTTATGATCCAGCTCACAGCCCTCCCCTGGCTCTGAGACTGCAATGCTGTTCCCTCCATCCAGAGCAGCACTCTACATCCTTCTTCCTCAATGACAACTCATCCCTTAGGATGTAGCCCCGGTGGCATCTACTCAGGAATTGCCCCCCTGGGGAGTCCCCTAGGTTGGTCTAGGTGCTCCCACATTTCCTCCTAGAGGGCAAGAGTGTGTCTCTTTTCCCTGTATCTCCACAACCTAGCAAAAACTGCCACAAAGCAGGCATTTTAAAATATTTGCTAAGTGGGGCACCTGGGTGGCTCAGTGAGTTAAGCATCTGACTCTTGATTTTGGCTCAGGTCATGTTCCCAAGGTCCTGAGGTCCAGCCCTGAGAGCCATGCCCAGCAGAGCCTACTTGGGATTCTCCCTCTCTCTCTTTCTCTCTCCCTCCCTCCCTCCCTCTCTCTCTCTCTCTCTCCCCCTCTCCCACTCATACACACTCTCTGTCTCTCTCAAAAATTAAAAAAAAGACACAAAATAAAATACTACAATAAAATATTTGCTGAGTGAAGAAATGTTTTTGAGGCAACAAGTAGTCTGATTTTTGAAATCATAGTAAGAGTGCCCCTGTGTCTGGAAGAGACTAACAAGGCAGCTCTCCCCTCAGACCTCTCCCGAAGACACAGCAACCTCACCTGACAGCTGTATCCGTGGGACTTGGGGCCTGTGACTAACTGGGCAAGAGACTGTGGGAGGAGCTGTGATATGGACACCCACAAGGGGAGTGAGACAGGGAGGGGTGCAGGGAGAGGGCAGGAACAGAACAACCTGGGAATGTCCTCACCACCTCCCAGGAAGGGAGCCATTTCCCCAGAGGACAGAGGCCTGTCACATCTCGCCCAGCTAATCTGACAGAAGCCAGCTGCCTTACTCGCTGGGCCTGCCCCTGGGAAGGCGTGTTCAGGCTGAGAACCACAGGCTGCTGTTTGCCCCCAGGGACGGGGCACAGGGGGAGGGTAATTGACTTGTCTCCCAAATTTATTTATTAATTCCTAGCTACTCCATTTGATGTGGCTTCCAGGAGGCATACCGTTGAAATCTGCCCCCTCCTTCTGCCCCAGCGGGAATATTTACACTTGCACTGCAGGGTCCCCAGAGAGGTGGGTGAAACCAGCCCCACAAGGAAGACTGAGTGCAGGCAGGGGCCTGGAAAAGCTGCCCACCATGCAGCCAAACAGCCGATCAAAGAGTGGGCTCCCACCAGAGGGGCTCCCAGCCCCCAGCTCAGGAGGCCTGGGTTAGGGACACCCCAGCCACCTCCTGGGACAATGCAGAGTACACATTGGGACAAGTCTCACCTTTCTGCTTCAGCTTCCCAGCTGCGGGAAGGAGAACACAGTGACTGCTAATGGCACTCCAGAAGGCTGTGCAAGAAGATGGAATGTGACAGGGGCACCTGGGTGGCTCAGTTGGCTGAGGGTCTGACTTTGGTTCAGGTCATGATCTCTCAGTTCGTGAGTTCAAGCCCCGCGTCGGGCTCTGTGCTGACAGCTGAGAGCCTGGATCCTGCTTTGGATTCTGTGTCTCCCTCCCTCTGCCCCCTCCCCACTCATACTCTCTCAAAAATGAATAAACGTTAAAAAAAAATGTTTTTTTTTAAACTAATTTAGAAGATGCAATGTGACAAAGGGCTGGAAACTGCCACTCCCAGCAAAGGGGGCCCCAACCTGGCAGAAGCTCAAACGTAGGGGGTATTCCAAATGGGCAGCAGGATCGATCTCTAAGTGCCCATCTTAAGCCACTGAGATAGTCAAGCTTATGCTTTCCTGATTGTCCACATTTCCTCCAATTAGCACAAATGAGTTATAACCAGGGAAACACTAAAATAAGCAAAAGATGGGAAGTTTGTGGACCAGAGACCGAGTATATGCCTAAACTTGCACCCTGCAGGAGGCAAGTCCTTGAGGTTTAATCCCAGCAAGCAGGGGGGCTACAGGGTAGAAGGAAAAAGGAGGTAACTCCCTCCACTTGAACCCCAGCCAGAAGGAGCCCCCACGTGAGGGAGAGTGTGGAGGCCTCAGGGTAAGAGGTAGGGCTGCTGACTGGGATGAGCACAGCCCTGGATCCCAGCCAGAAGAAGGGGAGTCAGGCCCCCATGATCCTCCACCAGTTTTTAACCCACCTTCAGTCTTAGAATCAGCACAGACAACCTCTGGGTAGCTGAGGTGCTGGGGGCTGGGTGGCTACCAATCCCCCATACCCTCCAAGGAGACTGCAAGCCCTTCCAAGATGGAGGAGGGAGGGACAGGCCAGGAAGAGAGGAGTGGACTGCAAAGGCCAGGCGTCGGTGATGCTCCTTCACACATGGAGGCCCTGCCCCCAGGAATGTGTCTGCGTGTGCAGCCCAGGCAGAGCTATGAGCTGAGGGTGCAGGCCAGGGCCAGCAGACCCTGACCCCAAGGAGGCAGGAACGGCTGCTCCAGAGCAGCAGAGGCCCGGCCACGCCCCCAGCCAGCTGATCTGGCCCCTCACCAACTGCTCACTCCCTCCACCCTCTGGAGAAGGCGCTAATGAGGAAGAAAATGTTCAAAGGTCTCCACGTGGGCAGCAAGCCAGGGTCCTGGGAATCCAAGATATAGATGCACACACAGAGATGCCTGCCCTTTGAGATTCTAGGAGAATTGGCCCAAATCCCACCACTTACACTTTGCCTACGCGTCTTTGCCTCTTGACACCGCTTCTGCTGAATACGGCAGACAGCAGAGAGCATTTCTGCACATGTTCTGGGCCCACCCTCCACATGGACAGGCCCCAACACTGGAATCCACCCTTTTCCTCTGCTCCCCCACCAAAGGACAGCTCGCACGAGGCAAGTATGTGTGGAGCAAGGCCAATGAGGTTTGGGGGTCGGGGGTCGGGGGTTACCACTGCCTGCGGCTCTGTCGTCGCTGCCTTTCAAAGCCTCCAGCTTTCTCGTTCTCCAGTCCCAATCCCCTCAAACCCACCTCCATAGAAAATTTGTTTCACAGACTACATTTTTCCCCCTCCATCCCAACTCTGTTCCTTGCTTCTTTTTCCACCTTCAAGGTCTCACTGTCCGGCTCAGCTAACCCAGTCTGGGCCCTATCCTCCAGGCCTGGCCCTCAGGTCCAGGGAGACATTCACAGAAGCTCTGAAAATGTGAGTCATGAGCTCCTCCTCCTCCCCTGCCTCCTCACATGCCCACGCCCACACCCGCACACTCCACAAGCCACTCGGCAAGGGGAGAACTCCAGTCCACTTCCAACCCTAGGACATTCCACGGCCCAGACCGAGGGATCCTTTCTCTGCATTCACCTCAAGTGCAAAGTGTGAAGGTTGCAAAAAAACTCAGCAGGCAAGACAAATCACATTTTAAGGCAGTGTTTTTTAAATTAAAACTAAAGCAAAATACGGATAACGGATGAATGAAATACCAGAGTTTTAAACAGGGACAGGATCGGTATTACTGATTTTCCCTTTTGCCTCAGGCTCCAACACAGAGGAGCCCAGCATTGCTTTGAGGATCTGCCTCAGGTTACAACAGCACAGGCAGGCAGGTACTCCTCAAAAGGGCCAAGAGGATGAAGGGGTGCCCAGCTCAGAGTGCATTTAAGAAGACTGCAACCAGGGGCACCTGGATGGCTCAGTATGTTAAGTGCCAGACTTCAGCGCGGGTCACAATCTCACAGCTCGTGGATTCGAGCCCCGCGTTGGGCTCTGTGCTGACAGCTCAAAGCCTGGAGCCTACTTCAGATTCTGTGTCTCCCTCTCTTTCTGCCCCTTCTCATCTCATTCTCTCTCTCTCTCTCTCAAAAATAAACACTAAAAAAAAATTTTTTTTTAATAAAAAAAAGAAGACTGCAACCAGCCAAATGATGAGTTTTGCTGGGGCTCTAGCAGGTGGAATGCAGTCACACGTGTGAGGGACAGGAGCTCAGGCTCCCTGATGGGCCCAGAAAGCAGCTAGAACCTAGGAAACCACAGGCCAAGTTGCCAGATGACAACCTGGGGTGGGAGAGGCAGAAGAGTAGAGGAATGGAAATGGAGGCCGAAGATGGAGGCAGGGAGGCAGAGAAGCAGGGTGCAGGGCAGCCAGTACTACAGAGCCTGCTCAGGTAGGCCCACCTGCAGTACTCAGCCTTGGCTGGGCCTGGTAAGACACTAAGCACTCACGTCAAATGCCAGTGCCACCTCCATTTCCCCCAGAGCCCCTGGGATGGCTCAAAGGAAGGACATCTGTCTCTGGAGATGCCTTTGTAGAAGAAACTGAGCAGGCCATTGGTCCAAGGGACCCTGGCCAAGGAGCCCCCCACGGTCTGGCCCATGACTGTAGGAGCCCAGATCCTGGCCCACATGATATAGCAGGTGTCCGGCTCCTGCCCGCATAGCCAGTCACTGGGGATCCTGACATCACGCTGCCAGGGAGGCTTACCGTCCCCAGCTTGGAAAAATCCAAACCAGTTCATGATGCTGACTCCCCAAGACTGAAATCATCTTCACCTCCAGAAGGGAAGCGTGTGTCTGCTCAGCCAGACCAGAGAAGAGGCTGGACTCCTGCCCCATTGCCCCAGGACCCTCCCAAGGGCAGGAGCTGCCCTCCAGGCCAGGGCCATTTTCCAGGGATGTTCTTGATGCTTTACCTCATAATTGCAGAGTAAGATGCTGATCTCAGAATGGGTGAAGGAGGCTATGGTTCTGGCCCGAAGAGGTCAGGAGACAGTGGGGAGGGATGGGTAGAGTCATGGCCCCAGCCCCAGCCATGTACCATAAAGTGTTCTAGAATTCTGTCTGCACTAGAGGCCTGAGCTGTGCCTACATTCACACTCAGCAGACACTCTATGCCAGCCCCATGCAGACCAGGCTTTTGTACACCCAGGCTGGGTTGTATAGACACAAACCACATTGTGCATACACCCAGGCTGAGTGGTGTCCTGCAACCCCTCACAAGGACTGAACAGAGACCACACTGATGTTCATCTTGGCCACGCTGGCATTCACCTAGACACTCACCTAGACTGTTCACACTCAAGGGCTCCCTGTTTTTGCCCCTTGGTGTGATACCTACCTCCAATGACAGATGCTGCTTGCTGGTGCCAGTGGATGAGATGCCCAGAGGCCCACTGCTTAAGGATGAACTCTGGCCACTACTCAGAGCCCCTCTGATGGACAGAAGCTGACTTTCCTGTTCATCTACCATTCCTCTCTTCCCAGACTCCCTCTGGACCAGCAATGGCACTGTCGTTCGTGAAGGCCTTGCCCTTTTCCATTTCTGCATCTTTTGCAAAGTCCTCTCCTCTCCGGGAATGTCCTCTTTCCCTCCAAATCCTCACCACCCTTTAGGATCCAGCTAAATCCTCCTCCAAGAAGTCTTCCCTGACGACCATAGTCCCCAGAGATTGCTCCTCTCTGCGTCCTCTCTATACCAGATGCTGCCCCCACCACCATGCCATGACACATTCTCTTATCCAATCCCTTGCTGGGAGATTTGCTTCTCCCTGCTAGGTGCCAAGTTCCCTCAAGGTTAGAACTGGGCTGTATGGCAGAGGGTGGAGGAGGGGGTGTGGCAGGCACAAACTTCCCTGCTTTTTCTCCCCAGCGCAGAGCTGGGCACACTTGCCCAGAGGCTCTAAGAAAGGCACTGTGGGCTTCTCTCATCCTTAGCCCACTCCAGCCTCACAAGTGTGTGCGATTGTCTGTCTCTGGAATGGCTTGTCCCTGGCCAGCCAAACTCCCTGTTCCAAAGGCAGCCTGCACTGGCCAGGTGCTTCTCAGCTCCCAGTCAGGCCAGGGCCTGCTCTGCTGGGCCGGAACCTGCACACATTCCTTCAGAATTAAACAAGGTCCCACCAACTCCAGGCTCCCCGGCATGATGATGATCCAATTTGCTCTCGGAAGTAGCTTTTTACCCTCCTTCGGGCAGTGAGGCCCACTGGCTCCAAAGGAAAGTTCTCAAGGCAAAGACCTCAGCAGCCACAGGGGAGGGTAAAGGGCCACATCTAGGATCACAGACAAAGCTGACACAGACACAGGACCTGAGACTCTGCCTCAACCACATCAGGCCTAGTGTCCATCCTGCCAGGCATCTGGAGTGCACAAACAGATACAAACACATCTAGACACACGTACACACACACACACACACACACACACACACACACACATGCACACGGGCATGCACGTGCAGACACAACACATGTGGACACACACATGTTCCCAGACACAACATACATGTTAACACATACCCACACACAAACATATATGCACCACACGAGTACATATTTAAACAGAGAGATGTGCACACACAAACGTATGTGTGTATATGTATATATATATGTGTGTGTATATATATATACATATATATATATATATATATACACATACACACACAGACCTGCACAGACACAAGTACACAGTGGTAAACACACCCACACCCACACCATTCTGCCACCCCAACAGCCCCACAGGTGGGCTGGGTAGGCTGGCCACCCTCACAGGGCTGAATCTCTGGCAAAAGCCCGTCCCTCCTCTCCCCAGAGCAGCATCAGGAAAGGGCAAAAACATGATTTGAAGCATGGCAAGATCATTTCACCTTCCAACAGCCTCAGCCCAAGAGATAGAGGGCCTTTTAGCAAAGACAAAAGGGAAGGGTTCTTCTTGCACCGCCCCTCCTTTTAGCCAAGTGCAGTGAGAGAAACAGACCCCGGAGGGAGGGAAGGAATGGAGAGGTCGAGCTGCCACACATCTCTGGTCTTCTGGAACATGGAGACCACAGCCGCCCATGTCTGTCGGTTGGATAGCAATATGAGTAGAGCTTCAAAGTGTTCCCCCCAACCCCCAAAATGTGACCATCTGCCTGCCATTCTTGGAGCCGAGATCGTCAGGGTTCTGCATCCTGGGATAGCAGGAGGGGACAGAACCAGAGGAGAGGTCAGGGGACCCTTTCATCTATGACCCTATGGCTCAGCCAGGCCAACCAAGGGCCAGGACACCCGGCAAGTCACTGCAGAGTAACAATGACACACTCAGGCAGCAAGGTCACACCGGTAGTGTAGGCTCTGACTGTGCAGAACCAAGCCAATGGCCTCACTCGAGTTTTGGAATCAGATGGGCCTGGGTCTGCCACTTTTTGGCCATGGGTCTTGGGGCAAGCCATGCCACACCCTTGGCTATTGTTTGCATTTCCGTGAAAGGAGGAGAGCAGAATCCAGCTAAAAGGAAAGCTTGGGGATTGAGTGTGGTGGTTTGGGGAAGGAAGCAGGGCCCAAGTATGTGTTTGAGCCTAAATTTGATTGAGTCAGACCTGAATTTGGGACTATCAGGAACCAGATGGCCCTGTGCACAGGGCCATGAAATAGGCCCTTTGATAGAGGGAGGCGGGTTCCAGAAGCCTAGGGGCAGTGAGGAGGATTGGATGGTCATGCCAGCTTTGGCCACAGGCTCCCAGACTGTTTCTGGATCGTGAGAACAGAGATAGTTTAAGAGCATTCTCATATTTGCTCCATGGACTAGGTAGGCTCTGAGAGTAGATTCTATTAATGTTTGAAGGAACATGGTCATTCCAAGATCAAGAGAAGCCATAGTTACATGACCAACCCAATCTGTAAGGCTGTTGGAATCACATGACCTCCCTCATTAAACTCAGTCCATGAAACAGTCTTATGACCCTGTTCAGACTTGATCCATATGGCTAACCAAGGTCACATGGCCTCCTCCAAGCCAGCCCAGAGCCTGGATAGTCATGTGACCTGGCCACTGCCAGTCCAAAAATATGTGCCTGTGTAGAAAAATATGCTCCTTCTTCAATATTTCCATTGGTCAGGAAATTATCGCAATAAACATATAGTGTTAGAATAAGCACTTTACTGCCATCTGCAGGAAATCAGCCATAAGAATTACTGCCTACCTTTGGAGTCAACAAAATTATTAGAAAAATATGAAAAAGATTTCCAAATAATAAAAGCATCTATGATATGAATAGCACAACTCTAGGTGTGGTGCCCTTGTGCAATCCTGCGGTGGCCCTGCCTGTGGCTTCCATCATCCCTGAATTGTGTGCCCCTTCATACGTTGAAGCCCTAACATCCAGTACCTCAGAATGTGGCCGTATTTGGAGCCTGGGTCTTTAAAGAGATGATTAAGGTAAAATGAGACCGTTAAATGAGCTCTAATCCAATCTGACAGGTGTCCTTACAGGAAGAGGAGATTCAGACACACAGGGAGACACCAGGGGTGCGTGCACGGAGGGATGACCATGTAAAGAGGCAGTAAGAGGGTGGCCACCTGCAAGCCAAGGAGAGAGGTCTCAGAAGAAACCAACTCTGCCAGCACCTTTTTTTTTTTTTTTTTTTAGTTTATTTTTGAGAGAGAGAGAGACAGAGCACGAGCAGGGGAGGGACAGAGAGATAGGGAGACACAGAATCCAAAGCAGGCTCCAGGGTCTGAGCTGTCAGCACAGAACCCGACACGGGGCTCGAACTCGTGAACCACGAGATCATGACCTGAGCCGAAGTCAGACGCTTAACTGACTGAGCCACCCAGGCGTCCCCCCAACTCTGCCAGCACCTTGATCTTAGACTTCCAGCCTCCAGAAACGTGAGAAAACACATTTCTGTCATTTAGGCCACTCAGTCAGTGGTATGTTGATGTGGCAGCCGGCGCTAACACAGCCCCTTCCTTCATTACTGCAATTGCCCCCTCTCCCCATCCCCAAGACAAAGTCAGGGCCTCCCTCAAAATACACCCCTCGGAATGGGGTCAAATAATGGCCCGGAAAATGCAGCAGAGCCTGCCCTGCACTGGTCAGCATCACACCTCCCCTCTGGTGGATGAGCACTCCCCACCCCGGCCTACAACCCTCTAGCGACCCTGGAGCAGTGTGATCTGGAAATACAGAGGGCCCTCCAGAGTCAGCTCCCACCACCCACCCAGCACCAAACAAAGGCCCCCCAAGAAGGATCTGCCTGGTGCCTCTGAGCTGGACCTCCTGTGGAGCAAGACAGGCTGCCCTCTGCCCCCACAAGGAGGGTCAAGCACACAAAGGCCTCTGTTCACGTAGAGGAGAGGTCTGGGGAGGCCCAGGCAGAGGGGAGCCACGCTCACCTCCCCTCCACCAACCAGCGAGGCCCAGAGGAGAAAGGGGTCACGGTCTCCATCCACAACGGGCAGGTGTGGGCGGCTCCGGGGCAGGCATCAGGGCGGGGCCAGCAAGCAGAGGGCCCAGGGCCCACGGTTCTTTTAGGAGCCCCCAAACATGGAGCCATTTCTTTTCAAATCAGAATAAACAAACATAACATAATAATAACTAATAAAATAACGAATCCAGCCTGGATTACATTCACCTTTAGCACAATCATAAAGCAGGACTTTTAATTATTTTTTATGGGGGAAGGCTCCCACAAAAGCAAACATACATCCATCGTTCCACAAAAGTCATAATGCAGCCCTGGAAGCTCTGGCTGCCATGGGGGTTTGCACTAGGGCAGAGGCTCGCTGCACTTATCTTTCCCAAGGTCTAAAATGTCAGTCCCTCAGGACAGGCGCTGCCTCCCCCACCCCCTGCCAGTTCCAGAACCTCTCCCTACTCCCCAGAGCTGGCACATCAAAAGCCTTAAAAGCCAGGTGGCAAACCCACACTGGAGGCCGCTGGACCAAGCCAGAGTGGTCAGGGCAGATAGGAGGGTGGGCCTCAAGCCAAGGTGAGCACTGCGTCAAGCGTCTCCCCTTGCGCTGGAGAAGGGCTTGCTAGCCATCCTTGCAGAACACACATGTCCCTGTGGCGCACGCGGCCCCCTCCATCCAGGTCAGGTGCTGGCTGCAGTCGTGGCCCCTGGTGCTGGAGTTCGACTTTCAACATTGATTTATGGGAAACACAAGGCCGCCTGAAATCCACTCGAATTCCTCCTCCATGAAGCAATGCTTTGGGGAGGGAGAGAAGGGCCTTGGCGCCCTAAAGGGGGAGGGGAGATAGAGGTGGCGAGCACTCACAGAACTGGAGCTCTCTGCGTCTCTGCCTGGGGGCGCCCCCCCCTGCCTGGGGGCGCCCCCCCACCCAGCCGCACCAGCACAGCCACCACTCGGGGCTGTGAGGAGCCTTCCTTGGAGAAATAATACGTCATGCAACAGAATTCTGTGTGGCGTTGAAAGTAAGTGGACCAGAGTTACACCTGTCCACATGCTGGAATCCCATGAACATATTAACGGGGTCGGGGGGAGGGAATCATACAAGAGGGGTGCCTGGGTGGCTCAGTCGGTTAAGCATCTGGCTCTTGATTTCAGCTCAGGTCATGATCTCGTGTTCATGGGGTCAAGCCCCCCCGTTAGGCTTTACGCTGACAGTGTGAAGCCTGCTTGGGATTCTCTCTCCCTCTCTCTGCCCCTCCCCATTCGCTCATGGGCTCTCTCTCTCTCTCTCTCTCTCTCTAAATAAGTAAACTTTTTTTAAAAATACGTATTAGAATGACACTATTTATATGAAGCATGCAAAGCAACTCTATAAAATACCTCAAGAAAACTTGCATAAAAAGTTAAATTCGTGGGGCACCTGGGTCATAATCTCATGGCTCATGGGTTCAAGCCCTGAGTCGGGCTCTGTACTGACAGCTTGGAGCCTGGAGCCTGCTTTGGATCCTGTCTCTGTCTCTCTCTGCCCATCCCCTGCTCATGCTCTCTCTCTCTCTCTCTCTCAAATAAAAATTAATATTTAAAAAAATTTTTAAGTTAAATTCATGACAACAAAAAATACCAACTATAGGATAGTGGTTACTTCTGGGGAAGAGGGTGCAGTGGAGGGAGGTGTACTCTAACTGGATTTGTCATTTTACTTCTCCTACTGGTTTGTGGTTCTGTGGGTGTTTGTTACAATCACTTCTTATTTCGGTATCTCTGAATTATTTTATAATAACAGTATTTGTAGGAGAATGAGGCCCAAAGGGGATGGAGGGTAAAATAAAAAGTTCTGGCTTCACATCCAGTAACCCCCAGGTCCAAAGTCCCCAAGGAGCCTTCCGACAACTCGGTGCCACTTGGAACCACACCCATGGGGGAGAAGATGTACCCACAGCCAAACTTCACTCCTTCATCACCCAGGTATGAGGTTCGTGAGGCACTCGGGAGAGACCTCTGGCTGCCCCCAGAGTGGGGCTCGAGCACTCAGCGGGGTGACAGCAAACAATCACAAAACCCCCACTGTGCTCGAGGCTGGGGAGAAGGGATGCACCCCGAGATTCCTGCCTGAGTTCCCAGAGCTCCACCGTCACCCCGTAGACTGATTCTCCCAAATGGCCCAACCCTCACCCACCTTGGACTCTCCCACCCCTCTGAACCAGCTGCGCTGGCTCAGAACCCAGGCCTGGGCCACAGCTGCAGCCACAGACCCCAGAGCCACCCAGAGTGGCCCAGGCTACAGCTTCTCCTGCTTCTGCTCCATCTCTCCCAAGAATTAGGGGTCTGGGCCCGAGGCCTGCTCCTTTCCTGCTCCCTACTAGCAGAACTGACAACCGGGTGTGGCCCAGCTGAGTTTCACTCTAACACGCCAGGCTGGCTCCCTGTGACATTGCCAAAGATTTGTATTTTTAAAACTTCAAACATTCAGAGACATGGAAAGACTTGAAAACATGGGGACCGTGAGGCAGTTCTGGGGTAGGGTGGAGCAGGACTCCATCAGCCCAGCTGGTGGCACCCACCAGCCAGGCTGTAGAAGTTGCTAGGCTGGGAGACAGGCATGAGCCTCAAGGCGCGAGGGGCCCTCAGCCTATAGTGCCCTCACTCTCCCCTGCCACTCGGAGCCAGGATGAAGCACAGCAAGAGTGTACCCTTGCCCCAGGGGTCTCCTGCCTGCTTGTTTTCTGTGTATGTGATTAGCCCCCTGCTGCCAGGGATCTTGCTCATTCATTCCACGTATATTAAGCACCTACAATCTTGTGCCTTGATGGACACTGGGGAGTCAGTGGTGAAGTCCCATCCTTGTTCCGAAAGACATGCCAGAATGAGCTATGGCAGCAGCCAGCAACAGAGTCACTGTCAGAGAACTTGCAGGCTGCTTGGAGGCTAGAGATCAACCAACCAGATTCTTCTGCAGATGAGGGACTGACAGCCAGGAGGTGACATCATTGCCCAAGGTCACATTCTAAAGTGCAGAGCTGAGACCTGAGCACTTTCCATGCCGCTAGATGATCCCAGAAGACCCAGGGATGCAGCGGCCAACGTGAGTGTCCCTCCTGAGCTTGGTGGTCATTGCCAGTCTGTCTATGGGGAGCCCAGCTGAGCCCAATGCATGCCCTCCAGCTGGGGGCTACACGTGGGGAGGCACTGAGGCCATACTCACAATGCCACATCTCAGGTCAAAAGCTGCCCTCCCCCTCCTTCTGACCTAGGAAAACAGGGCAAAATCCAGAGATGTCAGGATCTTCCCCCCAAGCCCAATGATTCTCCCACATTCCCAATCTGGGGAGGCCCCACATCCTCCATGGCACAAACCAGAAAACTAGAAGCCATCCTTGACATTCCATCTGTCACCTACCTGGATAAGGTGCTCTGACCCAGGATAGCCATGGCCTGCCCTCCCTGCCCCACGTTCCCCAGAGGCCATGTCCAAAGGGGCCTTCAACAACATCATGCTCAGTGAAAGAACAAGAGTCTGTGTCCCTGCTCAGAGAAAAAGCAAACCACAGGTTGTCTGGATGGCTCAGTCCATTAAGCATCTGACTCTCAGTTTCAGCTCAGGTCATGATCTCACAGCTTTGTGAGTTCCAGCCCCTAATCAGGCTCTGCGCTGACAGTGCGGAGCCTGCTTGGGATTCTCTCTCTCTTTCCCTCTCTCTCTCTCTATCCCTCCCCCGCTGACACTGTCTCTATCTCTCTCAAAATAAATAAATAAACGGGAAAAAAAATTTTTAATAAAGAAAAGAAAAGGTTAACCTATGCTAGCCCAGGACAGCTTAGGCTAAAATTCTGCTCTCAGATAATGCGCCATGTTCATAGCTTTTAGCATGGGCCACGAGCTCTCGTAGCACCTGATGCAGGCATTCCTACATCAGTTTGGGCCGAGGGCCCGGAAGTCATGGTGCACATCTCCACACATCCAGAACGATGGCTCTACCACATTTCACAAGAGCAGAGGGCAGACTAGCCACAGCCAGCCAGCAGACACATCTTGCTTGGCCCACACCACGTTTTAGATTGAGGTTGATTGCGGACACATAACCTTCAGACAGTTCACATTAAAGCCCAGATTTGAAAATGGAAGAACTGGCCTCACTGAGTGGGCATCCCCCTACTGCAGCACCTTCCTGCTGAGAAAGGTGCTGCCGCTGTGGATGGAGCACATAAGCTGCGGTGCCCATTACTCACCCCTGCTTCCCAACCCTGGGGCCCAGGGCCCTTGACCATCTTTCCCAGGTCCCGTCTCTCCTCTCCTTACATTACCTCCTGGGTCCCTGTGGGCATTGGAATCCCATTTTAGGACCTGAGAACAATTTTGCTAGTGGGATAACATGGCTCCATGATGTGTGTGTTCAAGGGACATCCCGTCCCTGGCCTGCAGCAGCCAAGGTGGAAGGTGCCAGCCTCCCTGAGACAGAAGAGAGAGCCACGGTTTTGTTGTACAGCCTTCAATCAAGCAGGAGGGAAAGGCTGTGGGAGACTAACAAACAGCTGTTCTGGAAGGGGAGGCAACCCTCAAACCTGGGAAGGCTGGGGGCTGGCGGTTTCCTTTTCAGATTCTAAAGCAAGCCTCTTTTCCCTAGCACAAGATCATTCCCTCAGTCCTTCTGGCCCCTGCCCCGGGTGCAAAGCTCCCATTTACCCATTCCCAGTGCCACAGGAGAGGGAAGGTGTGCGTGGGACTGAGGACCAAGCCCACCCCAAAGATTTCCATCTCACCACCTAGGGAAGGCTGCCAGCCTAGCAAGGAGTTTCAAGCCCCAGGGTGATGGGAGGGAGGGAGGAAGCTGAAACAAAAGAAAGGGAGAGGCTCTGGGGGTGGGGGCCAAGGGAATATGCCCTCTGGGGCCCTGAAGGAAGGGGCAGGGGCTGCTGGAAGGAGATGGTCTGATTAAAAGGGCAAATCAGACTGTTCAACTGCCTCCACCCCAAGCGGGACCCCCAGCTGTGCCCAGTTTGATATCCTTCTGTCCCTCTCCTTCCTCCTACAAGTGCGCAACCCAAAAGCAGTAACGGGATCTCCAGTCACATTCACCCAGGTCACAGGGTCACAAAGGGGTGACCATGAATGTCACCTAGCCAGAGAAACCTTGAGCCAGACCTGACCGTCGTCCCACGTCACAGCCAAGTTACAGATGCCAGCCAAAAATCACCATCGCGACAGCCCCAGGCCATTAAAAAACAGGCTTTCAGGCAAAGCACAATTGTCTATTTCTCTGCATTTACACAAATGCCGACTGACTTATCACTTGCAGGCACCAGAGGTTTAATGAAATCTTACTGGCAGAAAACTCAAAGTTGAGAAACTTCAAACTGTTTACTTAATGCTTTCCTGCAAATCAGGACAAGGCAGCAAAGATTTGGTCTGAGCTGTGAGAAGACATCTTGTTTCAGCTCATGAGTGCCGTGTTCCCTCTCTCCCGTGGCTTAGGACCCACTGTCCTAGTGTGCCGTTATTACTGTTGCACCTTTTAGGCATGACCCGCCATCATTGGCCATGGGCAGCCAGGAGCTTTTCCAGCAGTGGGAAGGGTCTGCCTGCAGACCCACCCAGCCCAGGGTCACTGGCAGTCCAGAGTCAGAGTCACAATCTATGGGATGAGAATGAGGACCACAGAGGCCACCAGGCCCTTCACCAGCCCACGTCAGTGTCTCTTGTTCCTTCTGGCAGACCCCACTCAGCCTGACCCCTGCCCCCCTAGTCTACTCCCCACCCCCCAACCACTTCTTGGTTTCTTTTCCCAGAAATCAGGTTTCACAGCAGGAAATGAGTTCTCAGGCTCCCTTTCTTACAGCATCCTAAAACAAGCCCACAGAGCATCCTTTTCACTCCAAAAGTTTCCTGCCAATCCTGAAGGAAAACAGAGTGGGAATGATAAAATTAACAGCCTCGGGAAGGGACCCATGCACAGCCAGCCTTCCTGGGCAGGTTTATAGTTAGGGTCTGGCCAGCCAGTGCTAATGCTCCTTTTGCCCCGGAGCCAACCATCCTCCCTTTTAACCTTCACCCTCCTCCCCCCACCTTCCTCAAACCTCCCCCTCCAGGCCCTTCAACTGCCAACAACCTACTGTCCCAGCTTTGATTTATCTCCATCAGGGGGAATGCAAAGTTAGATCCAGCCCACCCCCAGAACCTTTTTAAAAAATATCTCAAATCCACTGAGGCCCAGACAGACAGAAGCACAAAGATACACCTCCATATTCCTAGAGAAAAAGCAAGAGCCCATGCCAGACATGCCACACCCCTCTGGTGCACAGGACAGACCCACGGACACACTGGGGAAGACACACCAAAAGCCCGCCCTTGCACTGAGGAGAGCAATCTGGACTTTCTTTTGAGGAAAAACACTCTGCTCCAAAGAAGGCTCCTGACAGGCCAGTTTTTTTCAGAGTGGCTGGATAAATTGCTTTTCTGCAAAAATAAACACAAGTGAAATGCATTAGCTGAGCGAGTGACACATTAGTTACAGATGCGAGGCCTGTCAGAACATTGAGGGAACAGCTTTTATTGGGGAAGGGCTGAGAGACTCATAAATAACTGGTTGGCAATCTCGCATAAACATTTGTGCGTTCTCATAAACACCGCCTACCACAAGCGCTGGCCTGGCTGCCAGTGCGGCCTGGAAGAGCCCTCTCCCTGCCATCCTCAGAGCACAACAAGGCAGAGAGGCAGGGAGCGATCACAGGCGCCTCTTTTCCCATAATCCCAGCTCCTTAGACTCACGCTCATGTGCTGTGGGGTAGAAGGAGAGACCCAAGCCCCATCCTAAACATCTGCCCGAGAGTAAGAATCAAGGCTCAGCCCCAGTGGGACAACTGGTCCACTTTCCTCCCTCTACATAGAATAGAAGAATAGGAGAGAATAAGGGATATGATTGTTCTGGGGAATGAGTTCTTAAATAAAGCTAAGTAAGGAATTTAAAAACTGTGGAAATGCCTCCTGGATATGACTCCAGGGGTTCCCATCGGAATCATCAGGAAAGCGGCACCAGCCTTGTCCATCCATCCACATGGCTTCCTCCCGTTGGCTCTCAGGGATGCCCTTGCCTTGGGCCCTGGGGTTCTCTCCTCTGAGCTGAACACCTCGAGCCACATCCAGCTGATCCCATAAAGAAGGGCAAAGCAGGCCACGTGAGCTGACTCACATCTGTCCTCCCTACTTCTGTGGTACCTGCCAACCCAACGAGCACCTGGCACCCTCATCCCCCACACCTCTCCCAAGCCAAATCCACTTTCTAGAAAGGATCTGATGCACTTGTCCTGAGGTATGAGTTATAGTTAATGACTATATGTGTTTCCTTCCTATCTCTCTCCCTCCTCCCTGCCACAAATGCTTAAGGCAAAGGGACAAAGTATGAAGTGGTAGGATTTGAAGAAAATGGCCAACACTCATAATCTTTGTTGAACTTTGGAATCAGCCAAGAAGGGGGAAGAGGTAACCATCTTTTCAGGGAAGAGAGTATGGAGAGAAAGCAGAAAATGTTCACTGGCCCCAAGATGGCATTACAACGGTTAGCTTCAAAACCAACTCCACCGCCCACATCTCAGTAACTTTCTATTGATGTTTCACTTCCCACCATGTAAAAGGCCCAAATCCTTTTAAAGGTCACCCTAAGTGACCTTCTCCTTTATCCATCCTATTTCTTGACCTAGTCCCAACCATACTTCAACTTGACTTCTCTCACTGCCCCTCATGCACCTTGGGGTCCAGCCAGACCAAATGCTTTCCTCCCCTCCTCAACCATCTGTTATAATTTTGGGCTCTCTTTTACCTCAATCCTTCTTCCAAGAAGGCCTTTCATTCCAGTTCTGCAAGTCCAGATCCAACCCACCCTTCCAGACTCAACTCAAACGCCTCTACAAGTCTCCCTCCTTTGACCTCTGGGAGAACTTTTCAGTTCCTTCCTGCTAACTTTCCTTCTTCTTCTAAGTTATTTGTCCATCTGACCCATCCCCCTAAAGATTTTCAACTCTCAGATCTGTGTCTTATTAATCCCTCAGGTTCCCCACCCTCCCAGACCCTCGCCAATGCCTGGGACATGTTAGGTATGTTGAATTCTTGAAGGAAGGTGGGGATGGTGTCTGGATTCATGGTCAGGATGGTGGTTGGGGTACAATGGTGGGGCTGTGAGCAGGGAGATGGTGGTAGTGATGGAAACTGGCCAACAAATCTGCCCCTGGGCAGCCTCCCTTTTGGCTTTCATTCTGCGGTTCCACAACAAGCAGACTGTTGTTGCTTTGGAAGAGAAATTAAGATGCCAGGCAGGTACAGACGGCCAAGCACCATCGTTCTATTGAATCGCGCTCAGCGGTTCAGGCTCTTTCTTCCCATCAACAAATGGAATGTTTTATGAGAAAATACAAAGCACAGCCCTAGATAGAAATATTGAAGGCTCTTTGGCCAGGACATCCCTCAGGAGGGAACACAATGTAGCCATAATTTATTGCACTCGATATTTTAGCTTCCAATCTTATTTTTATAGACATTATTTCATAGGCTGCAGCTTAAACACAGATGGAAAAGATTCTGGCTTTGTAATAAGAGAAGGTTTATGGTGGGCCAGCCCACTGCTCTGTGTTTGTGTGTGAGTAAATGCACATTATCATGTCCTTAGGTGGGGCAGGGAGATGCTTTTATTATGTGTTTGGACTTTGATCCAACAATTCTGCCTTCATCTATCTCTCCCCTAGACCAGGGCCTCCGGATACTCCCAAGGGGAGGAAGTAACAAACACCACAGTGGGGCAAGGGGAGGAGGGATGGGCCAGCCTTTGAAATGCATTCTTGGCTCTGGCCGGGACCTGCCATTCCTTGGTCTTCAAAGGGCCTTGACCCAGGGACAGGGCCAACACCCCAAAGGACAGAGTTAAAAGGAAGTGGACACTATGGTGTTATATGTATGGCTGTGTTGTGTGATTTGCACTGTCTATTTTTAGGTAAGGGAAGGTGTGATGAGAAAATTGAGCTCATACTGTAATGCTCTTGAGATTTAGGTTGGGGAGAGAAAGAGAGTGTACAGGAAGAGAAAGAAGGACAGAGGGCTATGGGGAGATCTAAGGAGGAGAAAGGAGAAGAGGAGAGGGAAACAGAGAAGATGGGAGAGGACCAGACCAGAGCAGGGGGTCAGGAGGTCTTGGCCCCAGGCGTGGCCCCCACACACTCACAGACCCACTGCTGCCAGGCAGCACACATAACGGAGTTAAGTGAGCCGCCTCAAAGACGTGCTGTCCAGCCCCTCCTTTCTTTCCTCTCGGGGTCAGTTTCCAGCAGACTCCAAGAAGCAATGTGAGTGTGTGTCAGAAAACACTGGGAGCAGGGAGGCGGGGGCAGCAGCCACATTCAGCTGGGAGGGGGAGTGGAAAGTGAATCAAGGGGGAGTGCCCCTTTGGGGCTTCGGGAAGGGTGATCTGTCCTACTTGCCAGGCATCCGGGGGACCCCATGTGGAGGAGTGGCTGCGTGAAGTGAAATGTTATGAGAGCCCATCCACTGGGTCTCTGACCACGGAGGGCTTGTCGGTAGAGCTCCAGGAGAGAGGAATGACCCCCTTTTGCTGCCTGACAGAAATGGTGTCTTTGATGTTTATTGTACAGACATTTCTACTGTGCACAACTGCAGTGGTGTAATGCTGGGGGAGCTGTCCTCGGGGGATCCCTGGGTGTTCAAGCAGACCCGAGGAAAAGATGATGTGCACCAAGAAGGCCTCTGCCTTCACAGGGCTCAGTTGCTTCTGCTCTGCTGCTGATTGTCACACCAGCCGGGGCCCAGCGAGGGATAGGAAGCTTTGACATGGGAGCGGGAGCGGGTAAAGAATCTGCTTCAGGCAGTAGCCAGTGTCAGGAAGACAGTGCCTGCGACCTGGGCTGCTTGGGAAATCAGGCCCAAGTGTCCAGCACAACAGACGGAGAACTGAATTTCGCAAAAGGTTATACCCAGGTGTGGAGGGCATGTTGCATTCTGGCTACCTCCCCTCCTTGGGGGAACCACACATACATCTCCCACCCCCTCTACTCTACGTGTCCTGGTGGGCTGTCTGTCAGTCACAGGGCTCTCCGACCCCCACCCCTGAAAACAAAGTCTGGGCCCTCTATCTGTGCCCCTGGACTTAGTTGTGGGAACCAACGTATCTCCTCTTTGTTTAGGCCTGTTTGGATTGGTCTTCTGTCCCTCGCAGCTGATAATGTCTTGACTGATACACCAGGCTAATAACTGACTATGAAATATTTCAAACCGAAGAGCTAAATCAGAGTAAGAGTGAGGCATCCAAGGATCAGAGTTCCATAGGACTCCGGGAGAGAGGCCCAGGAGGCCTCCGCCAGACCAGCACAGGATGGCCAGAAACAGTAGCACCCTTAAAGGTGGACCAGTCTCTGTTCTGAGACCCACTCTTCAGAGGACCCACACTTCACACACACACACGCATGGATGCACACGCATGCACATGCATTCTCACACACACACACACACACACACGCACACACATGCACGTACATACACAGTTAAAGAACACAAGGCACCTCCCTCCCTGGGGAGCAGGCACTCAGCACTAGCAGAGCACGACCTCTACCCCTGAACATCCACTCTCATGGGTCACGTCGCTCAGGCCCCAGGGAAATGCTTCTCCCCCAAGGTCGAGTTATGTCCTTGAATCCAGAGGAGACTGTTCAAATGCTCGAAAAACATGTGGGTCCTGCTGCTACTGACATCAGAGAGGGCCTGGCTGCTCGGAAGTGCAGGGAGGATTGAATGGTGGAAGCACTTAAGAGGAAAGACAGATTAATTTATCAAATTCTTCCTCTCAGCAGGAAGGCAATGGAAGTAGCGTGCCCCGAGCAGGGCAAACATGCATTTCCTTGCTTCTCGTTGTGGTTCCAGAGGTACGCACACGTCAGCAATGCTACAATCGTATGTGGCAGCCGAGGAGCGTTTCCCAGCATAAATAATTCATAATTCTCCCACATTTGCATATGTGCAGGTCAAGACAGAACCCACACAAAGCGTGAGACTGATTCTTTACCTTGGCAATAGACAGCCGGGGAACCACGGCGGGATTTTACTTTCACAAAAATTTTTACTAAGAGTGAATGAGATTTTCAAAACGTAAAAATTCAGCTTTATTTAAATATTTTACTTAAATTTTTGTATTAGATAAAATGCATTAGTTTTACCATTGGTTACATTTGCCTTTTAATTTTAATAGATAATTTTGAATATGTGAAAGAAAAATAACTTGCTAAAAAGTTGTATGAAATGCAATGTTTTGCTCTTTTATAATTTTTTTTTACATTTTTTAATGTTTATTAATTTTGAGAGAGAGAGACAGAGAGAGACAGAGCACGAGTGGGGGAGGGGCAGAGAGAGAGAGAGGGAGACACAGGATCCAAAGCAGGCTCCAGGCTCTGAGCTGTCAGCACAGAGCCCGATGTGGGGCTTGAACTCATCGAACCATGAGATCATGACCTGAGCCAAAGTCGGATGCTCAACTGACTGGGCCACCCAGGCACCCCTAATTTGCATTTTTAAATTAAAATACACATTTTTTTTTTTTTTTTTTTTTTTTTTACTGCTTCAGTTACCAGTGGCTTAAAATATTTTTATCTCTCAGTTTTGTGGATTGACTGGCTCAGTGGTCCCTTGGCGGCCAGGGGGAGGGGTCTCTCACATGGTTGCAGGTCAAGAGTCAGATGCAGGTTCAGCTGGGCTGTACATCCAAGATGGCAGCATCTTGACTCTCATATCTGATCTCAGCTGGGATGACCAGAGCAGGTAGAGTCTGACAGACTGTATTGCTTTCTCCTGTAAACTTTCCACACAGCTAGCTTAGCCTCCTCATAGCATCTGAGTCTCAAAGGAATCAGACTGCTTACATGATGGCTGGCTTGTTCCAGAGCGAGCATTCTAAGAAACCCAGGTGGAAGCCAAAAGTCTCCCTATGACCTGTCCTCAGAAGTCACATGACATCACTGTCACTGCTTTCTTTCTATTAGCCAAAGTCACAGGAACAGCCCAGATTCCAGAAAGAGGACAGCACAAGATCATGAATACTAGGAGAGGTGGTTCACTGGGGGGCTAGCTTTGAAGACTAGCTACCACGGGCTGCCCTCTAGCACTTCAAAGAATCATGTTCCTCACACATTTGAATACAGTCATCCTCAGAATCCCCACAGTCTCATCTGTGACGTTATCAGGCTTACGCTTCAGATCCAGAACTTCAGCATCTCCATCAGGTCTGGAGAAGAGGAAGCCCCTCAGGTGTGGATGCTTGGAGATGACTCCTCCTGACTTGAAGTTCTGTGAAAAAAAGAGACAAGTTATCTTAACCCCAACAAACGATAAGGAGGTAGACACAGGGTAAATGATATAGATACTCTCATTCAAAAAGGAGAGGGGCACCTGGATGGCTCAGTAGTTTAAGTGTCCGACTCTTGATTTCAGCTTAGGTCATGATCTCACAATTTGTGAGTTTGAGCCTCGTATCAAGTTCTGTGCTGACAGTGCGGAGCCTGCTTGGGATTCTCTGTCTCCCTCTCTCTCTGCCCCTCCCCCCCTGTTCAAAAATAAATAAATAAACGTTTAAAAAAAGGGGGGGGGGGGAACTTGTATGGAACAATTCCGAAATCAAGCCAATTCCTTAATTAGATCCTAGTCCTGTTCTCTGGGAGTGGGTGTCTGTGGCTCTCAGTTCCATACTCTGAATTATCCTTCTTTTTCTAGAAGAAATAGTCAGTGTTTGTAACCACATTGACTTCTCAGCCTGTTTCTTGCCCATAAAAAATGACTCTTCATTTTGAACTCTGTCCCTTTCAATCCAAGCTGAAAAAAATTTTTTTTAACATGTGGGTTTATTATATATCAAATTAAAACCTACTCCATTAAAGAAAAAGCTCCTCTCACCTTAAGCCCCGCTTAAGCTTGCTATGAGATTCTCAATTCCATTGTCCAGCAAAGAGGATCTAAGAGATACACTCTTAACATTCTTAGAAGTCCTGTTGTGTACCCAAAGGGTCTAAACACATGCCCTTAAATATTTCTGAGCTCTTCACAAAGGTATTACAGCCACACCTTTCACTATCCCTGAGACCACACTTTACTGGCAGCACCCAGGATTTTCTTTGCCCTGAGGCGAATCCTTGCTTTTTGAGCCTTTTGCTGGCTAGAATACAGACCTGACCTCCTTAGATTTACTAATTCTGCTCCAAAACTTCTTTAGTTCATCTCAATCTTCTCCTATTTTATCAGAGCCACCTTAAAGAAGCCAATTAGCACTTTGAACATTTTGCTTGGAACTGGCCTTAGACGTTTCACAAATTCATAGTCACCCTTTCTGTTTTCTCCATTACTGTAGGGGATGGTCTTACATATTTCTGCCAGTGAATAGCTTCCATCCCCTTTTCTATGTTTCAAGACTTCAGTTTCTCCCTAAGTTTCTTCAGCTTCTGCCCCCCAACTGTCCCAAAGAAAATGCCATGGGTTTTAAATTTTTGTTACAACACTCACTTCCAACACTGTGGTAGTTGGTCTCCAAAGAAGGCCCCAGGGAACAAACCTCCCGGTATTTATGTGGTCTGTGGACCCTGTGTGGTCCCCCCGCCCACTGAAGCTGGGCGGTGACTCATGCTAACACATGGAACACAGTGGGTATATGTTGCGTACATTTTGGATGTAGACTTTAAGAGGACTGGAAGCTTCCTCTTCCTCCTTTTTCACTTCTGTGAGTTCTGCTACCATGTGGGAAGCACAGCCACTACTAGAGAGACCGTGTGGACGGAGAAAGACCAAAAGATCATATGAAAAGGAGGAAAGAACCAGCCATCCCAGCACCTCAGTTGAGCCTCTTGATGACTCCAGCCCCAGCCACCAGCTAGCCACAACCGCACAAGAATTTCCAAGCAAAGCAACAGAGGAAATGCTCAGCTAAGCCTGGTAGACCCACAGAACCATGAGAGATAATAAAATTATCTTTAATATTGCTTTAAACCACTAAACTTTGGAGTGTTTTGTTACATGGCAATAGCTTACTAAAACAACTGAATACAATCACATTTTGTTTCTAATCCTTTAGGTCATTACTGTTCACTAGAACACAAATTATGAGTTCTCTATTACAAAAGCATGATGACTGGGGCACCTGGGTGGCTCAGTTGATTGAGCATCCGACTTCTGCTCAGGTCATGATCTCGTGGTTGGTGAGTTTGAGTCCCGCATCAGGCTCTGTGCCGATGGCTCAGAGTCTGGAACCTGCTTTGGATTCTGTGTCTCCCTCTCTCTCTGCCCCTCCCCTGCTTGCATTCTGTTTCTCTCTCTCTCTCAAAAATAAATAAACATTAAAAAAAATTTTAGGGGCACCTGGGTGGCTCCCTTGGTTAAGCGTCTGACTTCAGCTCAGGTCATGATCTCGTGGTTCACGAGTTTGAGCCCTGCATCGGGGTCTGTGCTGATAGCTCAGAGCCTAGAGCCTGCTTTGGATTCTGTGTCTCCCTCTCTCTCTGCCCCTCCCCTGCTCATATACTATCTCTCTCTCTCTCTCTCTCTCTCTCTCTCTCTCTCTCTCACACACACACAAATACATAAAAACATTTTAAAATTTTAATTAAAACATTTTTTTAATAAATAAAAGCATGACTGATTTTGCTGAAATTAAGGCAATAAAATGAATTTCAAAGAATAAATACATGCTAATTTATGAATTATAAATGTCTTTGTTTGTATTATTCATCCAAACATCACTGGCCCATGAACAGAGCCCCTAATGTATATCAGCAATAATTCAGTTTGGTGGTCTTCAGCATTTTGCAAATTTTCAGTCATATAAAAATAACTATACATGCATTTTTTAAAATGTTTTTGTTTATTTATTTTTGAGATAGAGACAGAGCATGAGCGGGGAAGGGGCAGAGAGAGAGAGAGACACAGAATCTGAAGCAGGCTCCAGGCTCTGAGCTGTCGGCACAGAGCCCGACGCGGGGCTCGAACTCATGGGCTGTGAGATCATGACCTGAGACAAAGTTGGACACTCAACCGACTGAGCCACACAGGCCCCCTATGTATTTTTAATTGTATCATTTTGAAGGTAAACTCATCAAGGCTGAAGGATAGAACATACTTTAATGAACAGTTTGTTAGCTTGACTTACAATTTTTGACTATTTAGACATATGGTCTGTGGGCCTCCACTTATACCCTTCCCCCAGGAGTGGAAATCACCAGAACAATGTAACAGGTGCCTGACCAAGGGGGGAGCCAGAGGTACTGCAATAGCCAGAAGAGAATTTGGGCACTTATCTGGGCCAGAAGGAACACCTGAGCAACTACCTCAAAAAGACCAGAGAGGGGCATGGGAGTGGAGTGGGTCCTGAGAAGCCAACCTGTCCCATCTGCAGAGCCAATACTGCTCCCCTTTCCAAATCTGAATGGTCTGACCTGGCCTGGGACCAGGTACGGGAATATCACAGAGCCAAACCCCTCCCCAGAGTCATCTTAAAACCTGACCTGTGCTGGAGAGCATCACATCCTTCCAAGGCCCTCAGGTCCAGGCCCAGGGCCTCGTGCTAGGCCAGGAGGGAGCCATAGTCAAACGGAGTCAGAGTTTGCTACTAGTGAGTACCTGAGAGCCATGCTTTTTACATCCAATCATTTTTACATTTGCAAATGTCTTCCTTTCCCCCACAGTTTCCTTCTATGCACCATACTGAAAAACCCTCATCTTTTCTTTGCCAACTTCAGGTGAAATGGATCTGTCCCCATTTTGGTCAAAAGTGTCATGTGGGGAGAAGAGAGTGGAGGACAAGGAGGTAGAGTAGAGCAGGTGGTAGTAGCTACAGGCCTTCTTGAAGGCCAGGAGAGCTAGACACGTGTGTGGCCCGGATCACACGTATGTCTCAATTCTGCAGGACTGTGAGGTAGATGATCGGTTCCCAAGACTGCACATGTCTGGGGCCTGTGTACAGCTCTCTACCTGCCTGGGCTCTCCTTACTGGTATAGGGGGTCCCTGGGCATGACTCTCAGAAATTTCAAGGGGAGCAGTTGGGGAGGATGGCTGACCGTACGCTGAAGGACCAGGCTCACAGCTCTAGTGTGGAGGCGGCATTGCCTGGTTTTGAGTCCTTGCTCTGCCCTTTTCTAATCTGGAGGCTTTAAGCAAATTACTTAATCCCTTTGTTCCTTAGTCTCTTAATCAATAAAATGGGAAGATGATGATGATGATGATGATGATGATGATGATGACGACGATGATGGTGGTGATGCTGATGATGGTGGTAATAGTGATGATAGTGTCTGCACCACTGGGCTGCTAAAAGGATTAAATGAGTAACACAGGTAAAGTGCTGAGAACAGAGCCTGGCACACAGAAAGTGCCAATGTTAATGGTTGCCAACAGAGAAAACATTCCAGGAGAAACATGGGGTAAATGTAGACTTTTGTGAGGATTGTTTCTCAGTTAAATGCAGATATATTAAGGTGTACTCAGATCTCTTCAGGCCAAAAGTCTTCGTGTGGTTCAGAGCCAGTGCCCTGGCCAGGTACAGAGGTGTCTTACACACAACAGCCAAAATATTTTTTAAAAGGTCTCCTTGGGTTCAGATTAAAATTGTAGTCAGCCACCCAAGGCAAGGAAATATGACTTTGGATGCCAATGACTCTGGTTTGTCCTGGATTTCTGTAACTTGTACACTGAGGAAACCTTTGTCTTGTCCCCCATGGAGCCTTATTCTATGACATACTGAACGCTGAACTTGGAGTTAAGACTTAATGTTGAAGATTTGCAGGGCAACCTCAGGCACATCCCTTCCCATCTCAGAGACTCAGTTTCTAGCCTATAAAATGAGGGAACTGGACTAGACACTCAAAGTCCCTAGGTCTCTCTAACATTCTGAGACAATGATTCCTCACCACCTGCCCAAGCCTAGTCCTGGACCAAAGCCCACATCTGGCACAGCATCCACTCAGCAAGGAGCCAAGGAAAGCCATAAAGGCGGCTCCTTGCCCTCCTTGCCCTCCCCTTTGCAGAGAGCTCTCCCCCGGGCCTAGGAAGCTAAGAGACTTCCCATTTGGACCCACCTCAAAGCCTCCAGTGGGGGGCACCTGTCTCTGGGATGGAGGTGAGGAACAAGAACAAGGCTTGGGCAAGCACAAGGAATTAAGACCATGGTCCAGGCAGTATCCTGCACTCACCAAGGACAAGGGGGCGGAAAGAGGCCAGGGGTCCTGAGATTTCAGGAAAAGCCAAAATGTGATTCAGCCCCTGGAGGCGAAGGCAAGTCCAGCCTCCTCCCTCAAACCACCCTGAGTCCCCCACGTGGGGTGGGGGCTGTGAACCCAACATCCACTATAGCTGGTGCATTATTGGAGTCATTTGAAAGCTCACTCCCTGAGAATTATCAAATTAGGCCATTGACTCAGAAGGCTGGAAGGTTCTGCAAGGTTCAGAGCCATGGTTGAGCATGCATGTTGCAGGGATCCCATGCCTTGTGATGTGTCTTATGAGTATGGCAGTGCAGCTACCTACATGCAGAGGTTTCTTCACATCTGTGGGAAGGTCTGTGATTGCGCCTAGGGCATCTGTGCGAAAGATGGCAGAATAGCAGGCAGTTATGTGTGCAGGCTCTGAGGCCGGACTTTCTAGGCTTGAATCCCAAGTTTACCAATTGCTAGCCATGTGACCTTGAGCTGTCACCTCTGTGTGACCCAATTCACCTATCTGTTAATTGGGATGAATGACAATACTCACTCATGAGGTTGTTGTAAGGATTCAATTGCTTAACCCTCTTGTATAGTGCAAGAACAATACCTATTGTATTCAACAATACCTATTGAGATTCAAGTGCTTCCATGTAAATATTTACAGGTGTCTACATGTCTTTGAATATGCGAATGTACACACCTGGGTGTCTGTGTCTCTCTAGGTATGTTTAAGAGAACTTTTGGTGGTGCCCTGGATGGTAATGGCAGCTGGCATTTATTGCCTGCTTACTGGGTCAGGCACTGCTCTGAGAGTTCTACAGGTATTCACGTGGAAACACACATGAATATGAGCAGCTGAGTATGTGTCCAGCCACATGTGCCAGTGAGTACCTGTGAGTGTGGCCAATCAGCCCTGCCCGGTAAGTCCCCTTCCTGAGTAAGCTGTGTGAATGATGAAGGCTCATACCATGGTCTGCCTGCCCACGGCACTGAAGGAGGACAGTGAATTATACCCACCACCCACCCCCCTTTCCCAGGCTCCTAGTTAGCTTGAATTACCATCTCTTCTTTCCTCCAACAGGAGAGGGCAAATGAGGGGCCTGGAGAGGAGCTCACCACTCACAGCCTTCATCTCATCCTACTCCAGCCCTGGTCTTGCCTTGGTCCCGGGAAGCTCAGGAAGGATTCCCACTGGGTTGGGCCATCTTTTCACAGTGTGTGCCTCTTTCTGCTGAGTGGAATCTACTTCTGACTCGCCATGTATCCTCCCTGGAAGGAAATCTAACACAGGCAAGATAGTGAATCCTCCCTGTTGAGAAAGCCTTCACATTTTACCTGTCATATTTCCTTTGGTTCCATTGTCCAATGTTAGTAACATTTCAAGCATACAAGGACATTTGAAAATGTATGAATGTGCTTTTCTTTCTTGCCCTGTGAGTTCATGACCTCCATCTTCCTTGGCCTGAGGCATCCATCTCTGCCTGAAGAGAGACTAAGATGAAGGTTTGATATAGACAGAATGAGCAGAAGAAAAAATGCTGTAATGTTTGGCATCTGACAGGAAAAATATGATTATGTTAGGTCAAAAGTCTTCTAAACCAGGCTGTTCTCTTAAGAGCATATTTTCTGGATTCCTTTCTTCATCTCTTCTTGGGTGTGACCATGGAGTTTTATGGAACAGATGCCCAGGCAAGAGAAGAAAGGGCTTTTTGGTCCACTCCTTCCTGCCCAGGGGACAGCAGGAAGGCACCAGGAGGAAAGAACAAGGGGAGCTAAGCAGTCCGGTCTGGCTTTGCTCCAGAGAAGGAACCCCAGTGAAGGCCCCTGTCCCGGTCTCCCTTTGGAACTCTGGGAAGACTAACAGGGGCTAGACTAGGAGTTATATAAACTCAGCTTCAAGTGCCATCATTGGCTAGAGGGCAGGCAAGTGACCTTGCCGGGAACCCAGAGGACGCCACACTCCAGGCAACTCCTTGCTGCCACTAAATGTCACGTAAGCTGCCCTTGTATGTCCATACCCCTTGACACCATGTTAGTGAGAGAAGCAAGGGAAGACAGGCTGAGAACTGAGCCCTTGCTCCAAGAGAAACAAAAGATCTCTGGGGCACCTGAGTGGCTCAGTCAGTTAAGCGTCCGACTTCGGCTCAGGATATGATCTCATGGTTCATGAGTTCGAGCCCCGCATCGGGCTCTGTGCTGACACAGAATCTCTGCTTCATATTCTGTGTCTCATTCTCTCTCTGCCCCTCCCCGACTTGCACGTGCTCTCTCTCTGTCTCTCAATCAATCAATCAATCAATAATGTAAAAACAAAAAACATCACTGAACAGGACACATTAAACCATCAGGTCCTGTGATGTTAAAATTGAGTTGAATATTTTGTTGTTTTTCTCACTAATCTTCAGGTAGGGGTTGGGAGAAAGGCCACATTTGTTAGAGATGAATAAATAAATTACTTCTTTTCTGCACAGATGAACTGAAATGTGTTAAATTTTCAACCCGTTGGCACACACAAAAATAGAGGACTCACCCACCTCTGCCCCCGCTAAAATGCCAGCTGGCCTTTCTGGCTAAAGACAAAAACCCAGCAGAGGACAAGTCCTTGCCTCTGGATCCTAAATTGCCACCTCCAGGCAGTGTGGGACGGGTCGTGGCAGAGCAAGACAAGGTTTCCCTTCAGCCTTCTTAGGCTCATGCACACCAGGTCTCCTCCTCCTGGCTTGTCTGTGCTGTTTTGAAGGAAAAGAACAAGATCTTAATTCTCTTTCCAGGCCCTTCCTGTCCGGGGCATTCAGGCTCCCAGCCCTGGCCAGTGTCTCAGAGGCCACTCAGATCCCTACCCCCCACCTCCCCATGGGAGGTGGGACTGTGGGGTGTGAACTAAGTGAGGTCCAAGGTCTTACACACCAGTGTCTGGGAGGAGAGGCCCCGGAGTGACCAGCACAGGGGGAGGGCAATGCTGCCACCTGCTGGAGCCCTGGGGAGAGACAGCTGTGGAGCTGTGTTCCACGGGCCTTGGGTGGAACCACTTCAGAATCTTGCACTCAGATGATTCACTTTCCTTTTTCCAGAACAGCGTCCTACCTATTCCCTCATTTGGCCACTTGGTTTGTAGGTTGGAGCAGGATCACCATCTCATTTTATGGATGAGGAAACTCATGCCCTAGAAAGAGCGGCATGCCGTGTGAAGTCACATGATGGGAGGGGAGGGGGCTTAAAGGCAACATTTGGAATATCTGGAACGGGAGAGGCCCCTTTATGAATGAGGTTGACTGGGCCATCTCCAAGATCCAGGGAGATGGCATAAGGGAGGGAGGGGGCATCTACATCTTCCTTCTGGTACCGATGCACAAGGCAGTAATGACACCCCTACAGTTGGCTCAGGGCCTGACACATGCCCACAATGATTTTGTTTCCTAAGGATTCACACACACATTACCGCACGGACCATTTCAGCTACTGTGGCTCCAAATTCTGAAATGTCAAGGGCAGGCAGGCTACCAGGGCAACCTTGACCAATGCCTGTCTTGATTAACTGGGCTCCTCCATCCCCCAGAAGGTCCACCCCCCAGGGCCCACCTTGGTCCCTATTCAGAGTTCTCAGTCTATGTCCTCCTTGGTTCCCAAGTCTCCAGGGTCTAGGTTCCAGCTCTGCCCCACAGTCTGATGGGCAGGACTCCTCAAGTCACAGGCTGTCCTCCAGAATTGCCCACATTCCACTCCCCTATGCCCAGGGACCAGCCGACAAGGGCGCTCAGACAGTGACCAGAGTCTGCCCCCTCCCAAGTCCCCATGGCAGAGTCAGCTCTTCCAGACCCTCTTCTCCAGCAGGAAATTCCACTTCCAGAGGCTGGTCCCTCCCAGCCTGCTTGTCCCACCATAAAAAACTGTCAGATGGGGAGATGATGGACGGTCCAGAGCCAGGACTGGGGTCTGAGGCCATTTGGCCTCCAAAGGCACCATCCTCAGGCAGCTAAGCCAGCCCTGGGTTCTGTCTCATAATCACGTCACTAAAAGAAACATCTCTGAGGAGGGTCAGAGAGCAAACTGGAAAGCCATGAGAAAGAACTGAAGAAAAAGACTAACTCATCTCAGAATGGGCACTGACTTTCCATGCACAGAATCGATCATACAGGGAAAGACCTGACTTAACAAAAAGTTGCAACTTCTCAAAAAAGTTCTCAAAATTCGGGGGTGGGGAGTGGAGAGAATTTTTGCAACAATCAGGGTGACACCTTAACACGTTTTGTCCACAAATTGTCCTTCACTGTCCTTGCTGTTTTTCTGTTGGTAAACATCAGGTTGTTTGTTTATACGTGAAACAGGAAAAGGTTACTTATTTTGAACCCTCTGAATTTTGAATCTGTGGCTATATTACCTCTTGAATTAAAAGGGGAGAGAGAATGATACTGTAGATACAAATGAAACAAAATATTTTAACAGATTCTGTGTGAAGAGGTGATGAATGAAAATGTAATATTAAAACAAAAAAATTCCTAAGGGGCACATCTGTCACAGCACTCAGCCCAGAAACCAGGGAAAGGCAGACTGTAAAACTGATGAAGTTCCCTCTGCTTTCTGCTCCCCTGTCTCACTGCCAAGTACTCCTCTTTCCCAAAGCCCTCCTGCACCCATACCACGCCTTCCCCTCAGGAGGCCTTTGCTCAACTCCCCAGTGCCAAGGATGCATTTGGGGCTTTACAGTGCAGACACTATTTCACATTCTGACATCAATGTGCAGGCCAAACCCACTGCTAGGCAGCTAATCCACAGTGAGTCACCACGTGGCGCTGGTGTGGGCTTTGAAAAAGAGTTAAAAGTTTGTTGTAGTGATGTCTTTTGATGAGCATCTAGAAGGCCTGAGTCCTGATATACAAAATAGGTGATAAGAGAGTGGGATCCTGAGGGCCAGCATCCTTGAAGCCATTTTCCCAAATGGCAAGGGCAGCTGGAGGACGGATGGGGGACCTTTCCTATGCCCCCCCAGTGAGGATAGCAGGGGGCCCCTGTGATCAGCAGGGGGCAGACAGGCAGATGACTGGGGGCTATCTCTGCCCCCAACTTGGAGGCACCCTGGCCATCTCTGCCTCCCAGCCCTTCCAGCTGAGGCCTTCCCTTGACCAAAACGGTCTGTAGGACAGAAAAGTTGCCTCTTCTCTGCCCACTCCCACCATGGGTTCCACACGTTCCACTCCCCACTCCCACCATGGGGGAGCAAGTCCACTTATCCTGATGTGTTTTGTGCACACCAGGAGATGATTTGGCCCATGTTATAAATTCATTAGTTCCAGTACAGCAATCTCTACCCCTCTTCCTCACAGCTGTGCTCATTGGTCACCCTTACCGCCAAGACTCTGCATTGGCCCAAACCTCCTCTTCTCCTGACCAACCTCTGACCTCTCCCCTCTCCCCTCTCTTCTTGTCCTTCCAGAGTCCAGGAAAGCCAGAAAGCTGTGGACAGGCCCCAGGCTGCCTACAGGCTGCAGATTAAATAAGGCCCAGTGGCTGGTCGTTTGGCGGGCTCTGCACCAGCAATAGTGCTGCGGGGAGCCTTCTAAGGCAGAGCCACAGCGCCACCTGGTGGTGGAGAGCCACCTGCACAGCCAGGCCCTGGCCAGCCCAAAAGAAACTTCGTTGGGTGCCTCTTCCTTAACTATCTCACTGTCCAGTCCGTGAGGCCTTCTCTAGATCACAGGAGAACCCCAACCCTGAGGACTGAGGACAACTGTCAAGCTGAGGTCCCAGCCACATCTCTGACACACACACCCCTATACACAAAGCAAAACACCTACAAAGGGGCCTGGGCTTCTGTGTCAGGGAGACTTGGTACTCCTATATCCTCTGTTTGGAAGATGTCTGAGTTCAGGCAATTACATAACTTCATATGCCTCAGTGTCCTGCCTCTAAAATGGGTGCAATAAAAAGGCTACCAAGGGATACATTCAGTAATAAAGGTCTAGAGCAGCAGCTGGCTCACTGCAGGTGTTCAAGAAACAATGGTTTCCTTTCCTTTCTGTCCCAGCTTGGTGTCTGGAAAACCCAGACTTACTCCACAGCAGGGCTGAGGGGACAGCCAAAACTCAAAGCCTAAGATGAGAAATGATTCTACCTTAGCAACCCCAAGAAACCATTCCAAGCTAACTTCATCTGACGCTCTCTGCCTCTCTCTGAACACCTTGTTTAGAGTGACCAACCCTCCTGATTTGCCAGCGACTGATGGATTTTTCAGAGAGCAAGCGACCTTCAGTGCTAAAGCTGGGGATGTCCCGGGCCAACCTGGATGAGTTGATTGCCCCCTCCTTACCTTTCCTAGGAGTCCAGCCCGAGGGCTTCGCTGGGCCCCAGAATCTGCATTACAACACTCCCTGGGTGATTCTTGTCAACACCAGTCACCACCCCAACACTCTCCTCGGCTCCTGGTGGCAACACTACTCATCAACTAGAGAGGAAGCCACCTGAGGCACAACACACACACAATGACAGACCTTGGAAAGGCTCCAACGAACTTTCCAAAAACTGGGCTCTGGATCTGGATCTGCAAAGCCAACCAGCAGCAATGGAACATATTGTCTACTCAGCTTCACAGTCCGCACCCATGTGTTGCTCCCCTATTATCCTTCCATTTATTCATTAATGATTTGTTGAGCATCGGTTGGCCTGGCCCCTGGATTTATATCCCAATGATGGGAAATAAACGATTACCACTTACATAAACACAATAATTTTAGATAGTAAATAGTAGTAGTAAATACTGTATATAGCAGTAAACATATAGTAGTAAATACTACACCACGTTCAAATGCATCTCTAAGGAGGTGATATTTGAGCCTTAAGGAGCTAGCCACTCTAAGACTTGGATGAAAGTGTCCCGGGAGAAGGAAGAGCCGCAAAGCAGAAACAAGAAATAGACTAGAGTGACTGGAGCATAGTAAACAGAGACAGAGTGACAGGAGCTGAGGGTAGAGAGGTGGGCAGGGACCAGTCCAGGCATGCAGGGCCTTCTGGACCACTGCAAGTCTTTGCATTTTATTCTGCATGCAATGGAAAGTCATCAATGGTTTTAAGCAAGGAAATGACAGAATCTGATTCATGTTCTTAAAAGCTCACTAGGGTTTCTGTGTAGAGAAAAGACCAGAAAGGACCAAGAAGTGGGAAGTAAGGAGTCAGCTAAGAGGCTACTGCTATAGTCCAAGTAGCAGATGACAGGATGTACAGATGCACAGAAGTTCTGGAGGGAGACACAGGACTTGCTGGTGGATTAGACATGCGGAAGCAGAGGGGTACAAGGAAGGCTGCCTCCTAAGTATTTCACTTAGAACCCACGTGAATGGATGAAAAGGGCATTTTATGGGATGGGGAAGACTAGGGGAGGATCCGGCTTGGGAGGGAAAGCTCAAGTGCTATGTTATTTTATTTTTATTTGTAAGTTTATTTATTTATTTATTTTGAGAGAGAGAGACCACGAGCAGGGAGGGGGAGAGAGAGATGGAGAGAGAGAATCTGAAGCAGACTCTGTGCTGTCACCATACAGCCCAATGTGGGGCTCAATCCCATGACCATGAGATCAAGACCTGAGTCAAAAACCAAGAATCAGATTCTTAACTGACTGAATCACCCATGCACCCCTCAAGTGCTGTGCTTTGGGTCATCCAAGTAGAGACAACAGGCATATGCTGATAGAGACGGCTGGGCTTCATACAAAGGCACACAGAACCCTCTAT
Organism: Prionailurus viverrinus; assembly: GCF_022837055.1. Taxonomy (NCBI): domain Eukaryota; kingdom Metazoa; phylum Chordata; class Mammalia; order Carnivora; family Felidae; genus Prionailurus; species Prionailurus viverrinus. The sequence continues at coordinate 63,036,824 of NC_062563.1, read as the reverse complement.
TAACTCTATCCTCAGGCCAGCTTACTAGTGTGAAAAACTACAGTAATTTTTAGTTTAGCTATAAGCAAATGTTGCCTTTTCTTTCTGAAAGAATTCTCATTAAGAAGTTTGAAAAATTGGTGGTGCCTGGTGGCTCAGCCGGTTAAGCATCAGACTCTTGCTTTTAGCTCAGATCATGATCTCATGGTTAGTGAGTTCAAGCCCCACATCTGGCTCCTCGCTGACAGTGTAGAACCTGCTTGGGATTCTCTCTCTCTCTCCCTGTCTCTCTGCCCCTTCCCTGCTGTGCACACTCGCTCATGCTCTTGCTCTCTCTCTCAAAATTAAAAAAAAAAATTTTTCAAAAAGAAGAAGAAATTTGAAAAATTGGTCATCAGTGTAAAATGATGTTTTTGTACAATAACAACCATGTCAGTCAAGACCCTTTTTGGAGGGGCACCTAGGTGGCTCGGTCAGTTAAGCATCTGACTTTGGCTCAGGTCATGATCTCACAGTTCGTGATTTCAAGCCCCAAGTCCACTTCTGTGCTGACAGCTCAGAGCCTGGAGCCTACTGCAGATTCTGTGTCTCCCTCTCTCTCTGCTCCTCCCCCACTCACACTCTGTCACTCTCTCTCTCTCCCAAAAATAAACATTAAGAAAAAAAAAAAAAGACCCTTTTTGGTTACAAGGGACAGAAAACCCAAGTCTGACTGGCTAAAGCAAAAGGGCACTTTTCCAGTGCACACAATCAAACCACAGAAAGAGAACTGGTAAGGCTAATCTTAAGAATCAGAGATGCAAACACTTCCAGACCTCTTAACCTCTTCTCCCTGTCTCATTAAATGTGGGCCTCATTCCCCCAGGCCAAGTAGCTCAGCCAGAAGGATCCCTGCTAGAAAGATACCTGCTGGGGGCAGCAGGAAGCTCTAGATTTATATTTTTTATGTTTCTAAACAGAAAGAGAAAAGGACTCTTCCCACATAGCTCAAGATAGAAACTCTGATTGGGGAGGAGGCAGTCACTCTGAGTCACATGCCCGTCTCTGAACCAGTCAGCACGCAGTTGGGGTGATGTAGTATGACTGGTCCAGGCTGGTGGAGGGTTGCTCACCAAGTGCAGAGGGGCACAGTATGTTGTAAACAGAAGAAAGGGGAAATAGATGCTGGGAACATAGTACAGAATCTACTGCACAATCTTGTTTTCTGAAAACAGAAGAATTTTAAAGCGAAAAGATATCTTAGAAGCCACACACACACACACACACACACACACACACACACACACACACACCGTCCCACCACCAATGCAGCATTCTCTTCTATAACATCCAAGCTCCTTGTGAAGGATCCATCACTTGTGAAGCTGGGAAAGTACTCCTTCACCAGTCAACCCGTCCCATTTCTCAACGGTGGCGATTGTTTTAAAAATAAATGTGCTTCCTTATCATCACCCGTGGGCTGTGGTTCTAAGTTCATGTTCTTTCCTCTAGGTCAACAGTGAGTATGTCCACTCTTCTCACAGATATTTGAAAGCAGCACATACATCCCTTTCCAGCCCACTTTTCTCCAGGATCCAGATTCCTTGGAGTTTCAGCTGTAGTCATCATGAATGGCTTAATCTTATGGGAGTAGGAGGGGCATCTAGTCCCCCAGATCATTAACATTAAGGGTTGTTGAATCAGGACTTGGTGGGGAAAGACTGGGGATCAACAGAGGGAGGAAAGTGCCACAGCCCACCTGGCTTCCCCCACGGCATGGACACCACCCCAGCTACCTGCCTGGGCTCCCAGGGGCCGGCCAGCCAGCAGAGAGCATAAAAACACTTAAAGAGAATCCAGTTTTACCATTTAAGTTAAGAAAGAGAAAGAAACTCGATGAGATAAAAATAAATTCAGGAGAAAAAGTTAAAAGCAGGCTAAGAAGAAATAAAAAAGTACAGAGGGAAAGGTGCCATCAAAGTTGTTTGTTTTAGAGAGAGAGAGCTCCACTGGGAGAGAGAGGTGGGGGGTGGGGTGGAGGGAGGGGGAGAGAGAAAGAGAGAAAGAGAGAGAGAGAGAGTGAGAGAGAGAGAGAGAGACGGAATCTTAAGCAGGCTCTATGTTCAGTGCAGAGCCCAACACAGGACTTGATCCCATGACCCTGGGATCATGACCTGAGCTGAAATCAAGAGTCACCAACTGAGCCCCCCAGGCCAGGTGCCTCTGTCATTAAAGTTTTAAAGAAAAAGCACATCCTCATTAACAAGGGGGTGTGTAAAGGAATGAAATAGTTACAACAGAACAAAACTGTTTTAAAAATAAGAATAATTAAGGACTATTCACATTATATAATAACAATCACTCAAATAAAATAAAAAGAGTTTTTAAACAACTTTAAATGTTATAAGGCTAAAAGATGAAGCTGAAGGGGACAGGATAGACTCAAGGGCCAGAAGCACCAGGCAGGGATAACTGGGGTGGGGGCGAGGTCTCCTGGGCTTCTGCTAAGTCTGGGGTTGTCTCCAGGCCACCCCTGAAAGCTGAGATGCCTTCTGTCCTGCCAGCCATGCCCTATGTCAGATCCTCCAGGAACTACTGGGGAAAGGCATTCATTGGGGGCTCCCCTGGAACTGGAGAAGTGTATGCCCCACCAGCATCACTCAACCCCTGCCTTTCAGCCACTGCACTCGTGAGGTGGATTCTGGAGGCCTCACGCTAATGGATGATCACATCAGAAATTTTTTTTTTTTATTTTTTTTTAATTTTTTAATGTTTATTTATTTTTGAGAGAGAGAGCGAGAGGGAGGGAGAGAGAATGAGCAGGGTTAGGAGACACAGAATGTGAAGCGGGCTCCAGACTCTGAGCTGTCAGCACAAGCCTGATGTGGGGTTCGAACTCATGAACCACAAGATCATGACCTGAGCCAAAGTCGGATGCTTAACTGACTGAGTCACCTAGGTGCCCCCAGAAACCCTCTTTAAGGGTAATTTCACACATCTGCAAAATTTTAGATGTATATAAAATAGATATATATTTATATCTTATATGTAACATTATATAACATTATAAATTATATCTAACATTATATCTTACATATAATATAAATTATTATTTACATAATTACCTATATTTTATAGATAGATAACCACCCCTTGGACCAGCAATCCCACATCTAGAATCTATCTCAAAGATATACTGGCCAAAAATTCAAAGCAATTGAATAAATCTCTTCATTGCATCAGTAGCTACGAAACCAGAAGACTGAAAAACACCCAAGTGTTCATCAGTACAGGCCTGCTGAAGAAACGATGGTCCACCCACATGAACAGAACACCACACTGCTGTACTAAGGAAGGAGGAAGAGTTCTATCTGCAACGCTACAATGATCTGCAGAATACACTGAGTGAAATCAGAGGAATAGGATAGCTTTGGGGGTTTTCTTTTTAATTTTTTAAATTGTTTTTTAATATTTATTTATTCTTGAGAGAGAGAGAGAGAGAGAGCACAGCCAGGGGTGGGGGGAGGGGCAGAGAGAGAGGGAGACAGAATCTGAAGCAGGCTCCAGGCTCTGAGCTGTCAGCACAGAGTATGATGCCGGGCTCTATCTCACCAACCTTGAGATCATGACCTGAGCCAAAATCAAAAGTCAGACCGTTAACCGATTGAGCCACCCAGGCTGCCCCTGTAGTTTTCTCTTTTTAAAAAGTATGCATTTCCTAGTTCTAGCCACTGAAAAGAGCTTGAAAATATGACAACCATAGAGTAGCAATAATCAGCTCTGCAACACAGATTGTGGTTTCCTAAACAACAACACTTCCCTACAAACAGAAGCAGACTCTGGGGTGCCTGGGTGGCTCAGTCAGTTAAGCATCCAACTTTGGTTCAGGTCACGACCTTGCGGTTTGTGAGTTCAAGCCTCACATCAGGCTCTGTGCTGACAGCTCGGAGCCTGGATCCTGCTTCAGATTCTGTGTCTCTCTCTCTCTGACCCATCCCCCGCTCATGCTTTGTGTGTGTGTGTTTCTTGCTCTCAAAAATAAATAAATATGTTTTTTATTAAAAAAAAAAAAAAGCAGACTCCTAGGAGAAATGGTTGATACCAGGATTAAAGAAAAAAATACAAAGTGCATTTTGGAGTATCTTGTCATGCCAGGAACAAGAATACTATCAAAGATCTAAAGTTATGTCGAAAAGACTCAGGAGACAACTGGATGGCACTTTCTCTGTCCAAACATGAGACAGATCAAGCATCAACAGCAATAGCAGGGCCAATGAATCATGAGAACATAACAGTCCTAAATACTGATGTAGCCAATAAAAGAGGTACAAACTACACGAAGCAGGAAAAGGTAGAACTAAAAGGAGAAATAACAAAAATCTAGGATTGTAGTTGCTTATTTTCATACCTTCTCTCAAAGATAGATAGAACAAGTAGACAGAAAATCAAAGATATAGAAGCCGTGAACAACACTTGAAACTAACTTGCTGTCATTGACATTGATAGAACACTCTTCCCTACAACAGCATGATACACATTCTCTTCACATACATCAGAATCAACTGAAAAGCAGGAAAACAATAGAGAAAATCGATAAAACTGAAAACTGGATATTTGAAAAAGATAAAGTGAAAAACCTCTCATCAGACTGATCAAGAAAAAAAAAAGAAAGAAAAGAAAAAAGACACAAATTACCAGTATCAGACATTTGCAGGGACATCACTATAAATCCTAAAGGCAAGAAGGGAATACTATGAATAACTTTATGCCAATAAATTCCACAAATTTAATTAAATAGACAAATTTCTTGAAAAACACAAAATACCGAAGCTCATTCAATGGTAGATAACCTGAATAGTCCCATATCTATTAAATAAATTGAATGTATAGGTTAAAAAAAAAAACCTTCCCACAAAATTGCAGACCCACATTCCCTCGCTAGTGAATTCTGCAAAATATTTAACAAAGAAATAATACAAGACTTATACCTCAAAAGCTACAAAGCATTGCTGAAAGAAATTAAAGGCCTAAATAAGTAGAGAGATGTACCTTGTTTATGGAATCCAAAGACTCAATATTGTTAAGTAGGCAATTCTCCTAAATTGATCAATACATTCAATGGAATTGTTGTAGAAGTTCCAGGATGTTTTCATGGAAAATGGCAAGCTGATCCTAAAGTTTATATGGAAAGGTAAAGGACCTAGAATGGCCTCAACAGTTTTGAAAAAGAACAAAATTCTTTTAGATTACCTGGTTTCCAAACCTATAGTAATCAATACGGTGTGGCATTGGCATAAAACCACACTGACATATAGGTCAATAGAATAGAAGGATAGTCCAGCAAAAGACCAACACATTTTTATGGTCAATTTATTTTTGACAAGATGTCAAAGCAATTAAATTAGAAAAGGATATGCTTTTCAATAAATGGTGCCAGAATATCCATACACAAAAAATTAGACCTCTACTTACATCACCCGCAAAAATTAACTCCTAAATGTAAGAGCTAAAACATAGAATAAAATCTTGGTGACTTCGAGTTAGACCAAGATTTCTTAGATATGACATCAAACATACCATCCATAATAGAAAAAAAGGTGATAGTTTGAATTTCATCAAAATTTTTAAAGTTTTCTCTTGAAGAGACTCCATTAAAAAATGAAAACTCAGAGCAACGCGGCTGGTTCAGTTGGTACAGCATGTGACTCTTGATCTCGGGGTGATGAGTTCAAGCCCCATGTTGAGCAAGGAGCCTACTTCCAAAAAAAAAAAAAAAGGAGAAAAAGAAGAGAAGAAGAAAAACCCAACCACAAGCTGGGAGAAATTATTTTCCAACAAAGGAATTATATCTGCAATACACAAAAACTCTTACAACTCAATAATGAAAACACACACACGCACACAAAGGACAAAAGATTTGAATAGACAATTCACCAGAGAAGATATACGAATGTCTAATCAGCATTCAAATGCTACTCAACATCATTACTGTAGTTTGTTGTATGTGAACTACTACTCAAAAAAAAAAAAAAAACCCTGTAAAATAAAAAACTACCTTTGGCAGTTGCTAGGGCATCAACTCATTATTCTTGAAGATTAGTAGAAAAATGAAAAGAACTGGGAGGAGTCAAGATTGCGGAACAGCATGGAAGCTTTCTGTGTGTCTCGCATCCATGAAATACAGCCAGACCAACACTAAACCATCCTACACACCTAGAAAACCGATTGAAAGATTAACGCAACAATCTGCACAAACTGAACCACAGAATTCAGCAGGTATGCGACACAAAGAGCTGAACTTGGGGAGCAAGAAGCCCTGAAAGGTAGGGAACCCCTTTTGCAGGTGGAGAGAGGACGGAGATGGGGGGGAGCATATGGGGAAAGCACCCCTCCCTAAAAGCAGCTGGAGAGAAAGTGGAAAATTGGAAACAGCCGCAGGGACTATAACTAAAAAGGGAGAAAGGAGAAAGGAGAGGGTTTAAATTCCATTAAGACTAACCAAGTGGAGCGCAAAGGCTGCAACTCCGCAGCTCAATACCTGGCAGTGCTCTGGTGGGAAAGGTGAATCCCCAGGAAGAGAGTGGGGTCCGGGAGGATCTCAGGCCACACGGGGAAAAGTGGTTCCACTGCTGGAGGGACATTTGGTAGACTGTTGAAGCCACCTGGTCCCAGCAGACCCCAGAAGGCAGCCACATTTGCTGGTGCTGGGGCAAGGTTGTTGAGGGTGAAGCCTGGTGTCAGATGTGTGTTGCAATTTTCCATGGTCCCTGAAACGCTGAAGCTACAATGTCTCGCGATTTTTTTGGAGAGTGGGCTGGCACCTGGCCTCAGTCTCGGGTCACCAGCAACAGCAGGGTCCAGCGGTTGTTCCTGGGTGCAGCTGACATTCGGCCATTGCTCATTCAGCCATTGCTAGGTGAGACCCTCCCGTAGAGCAGCGGAGCGGGTCAAAGCCGTAGTCCTTTGGAAGTAAGGGGCCGGGGAAAACAGATGCATCTGAGACAAAACTTGGTAGAGAGGTACTGCCTGGGGTCTGGTCGCGGGGAGTGGACGAGAGCTGAAGACGGAGGACCGATGCATGACTGCTGATCCAGGAGAACAGACTGGGTGGCTGGGCGGTGCCATTTTTCACCGCTCCCGAGCATGTGCATGCGCCCTATGCGCCCTATGAGCACCGCAACGATCCACCCCAGTAGGCTAGCAGCGCCATCTAGGGGAGAGCGGAGCTGTTACACCAAGCCCTGCCCAACTGGGCCAACTTCACTCTTCAAGAACACAAAGCTCAGCACCAGCTTGATTTATGGACTAAAGAGCTACATGGATCAACCTCTAGGGGAAAACAAAGCAATTTCAGTCTTACTTAAATCTGTTAGCAGGTTCATCTATTCATTTTTTTTCCTCTTTTTCCTTTTTCTCTTTTACAGTTCTTTTTCTTGAATACAGAAAGAGAAAAAAACTCATTTTTATTTTCAATTTTTATTAAAAATATCTGTCTTTAATTTTTATTACTATATTTTTTACTTTTGTGTAAATTTTTTCAAATTCTACTTTACTTCCATCATTTTATTTTAGTCTACTTCAGTGTACTCACTTTTTCAAATTTTCAAACAATTTCCTTTTTTCTTTCTTTTTCTTTTTTTTCTCTTTTTCATTTCTTTTCTTTTTCTTGAATGCAGAAAGAGAAAAACTTCAGTTTTACTTTCAATTTCTTTTAAAAATATTTTTATCTAATTTTTATTACTATATTTTTTGCTTTTATGTAATTTTTTTCAAATTCTATCTTACTCCCATCATTTTATTTCAGTCTACTACAGTGTATTCACTTTTTCAAATTTTCAAACGATTTCTTTTTTTGTCTTTTCTTTTTTCTTTTTTTATCTTTTTTCTCTTTTTCATTTCTTTTTTCTTAAATACAGAAAATGAAAAAATTCATATTTCTTTTTAATTTTTATTAAAAATATTTTTCCATAATTTTTTTCTACTATATTCTCTACTCTTGTGTATTTTAGTCTACTTTAGTGTATTCATTTTTTCAAATTCTCAAACGATTTCCTTTTTTTTCTCTCCCCCCCTTTTTTTTGTTTGTTTGTTTCTCTAATCTGTCAAACCACTTTCTACACCCAGACCAAAACACACCTAGGATCTAGCATCATCTATTCAATTTTTGTGTGTGTATGTTTTTAATTTTTAATTTTAATATTTTTTAATTTTAATTTTTTTAATTTCAATTTTTATACCTCATTAATTCCTTTTCTCCCTTCAAAATGACAAAACGAAGGAATTCACCCCAAAAGAAAGAGCACGAAAAAACAACAGCCAGGGATTTAACCAACACAGACATAAGCAAGATGTCTGAACCAGAATTTAGAATCACGATAGTAAGAATACTAGCTGGAGTCGAAAATAGATTAGAATCCCCTTCTGCAGATATAAAAGAAGTAAAAAATAGCCAGAATTAAAAATGCTATAACTGAGCTGCAATCACGGATGGATGCAGTGGCAGCAAGGATGGATGAGGCAGAACAGAGAATCAGTGCTATAGAAGACAAACTTATAGAGAATAATGAAGCAGAAAAAAAGAGGGAGATTAAGGCAAAAGAGCACGATTTAAGAATTAGAGAAATCAGTGATTCATTAAAAAGGAACAACATCAGAAGCACAGGGATCCCAGAGGAGGAAGAGAGAGAAATAGGGGTAGAAGGGTTATGTGAGCAAATCATAGTGGAAAACTTTCCTAACTGGGGAAAGACACAGACATCAAAATCCAGGAAGCACAGAGGACTCCCATTAGATTCAACAAAAACCGACCATCAACAAGGCATATCATAGTCAAATTCACAAAATACTCAGGCAAGGAGAGAATCATGAAAGCAGCAAGGGAAAAAAAGTCCCTAACCTACAAGGGAAGACAGATCAGGTTTGCAGCAGACCTATCCACAGAAACTTGGCAGGCCAGAAAGGAGTGGCGGGATATATTCAGTGTGCTGAATCAGAAAAATATGCAGCCAAGAATTCTTTATCCAGCAAGGCTGTCATTCAAAATAGAGGGAGAGATTAAAAAAAAGTTTCCCAGACAAACAAAAATTAAAGGAGTTTGTGACCACTAAACCAGCCCCGCAAGAAACTTTAAGGGGGACTCTCTGAGGGGAGAAAAGATGAAAATATATATATATATATATATATATATATATATATATATATATATACCAAAAGCAACAAAAGATTAGAAAGGACCAGAGAACACCACCAGAAACTCCAACTCTACAAGCATCATAATGGCAATAAATTCATATCTTTCAGTACTCACTCTAAACGTCAATGGACTCAATGCTCCAATCAAAAGACATAGGGTAACAGAATGGATAAGAAAACAAGACCCACCTATATGCTGTCTACAAGAGACACACTTTAGACCTAAAGACACCTACAGATTGAAAATAAGGGGATGGAGAACCATCTATCATGCTAATGGTCAACAAAAGAAAGCCGGAGTAGCCTTACTTATATCAGACAATCTAGACTTTAAAATAAAGACTGTATCAAGAGATGCAGAAGGGCATTATATCATAATCAAGGGGTCTACAGACCAAGAAGACCTAACAATTATAAACATTTATGCACCAAATGTGGAAACACCCAAATATATAAATCAATTAATCACAAACATAAAGAAACTCATCGATAGTAATACCATAATAGTAGGAGACTTCAACACCCCACTCACAGCAATGGACAGATCATCTGATCAAAAAATAAAGAAGGAAACAATGGCTTTGAATGACACATTGGACCAGATGGACTTAACATATATTCAGAATATTTCATCCTAAAGCAGCAGAATATACATTCTTGTCCAGTGCACATGGAACGTTCTCCAGAATAGACCATATACTGGGACAGAAATCAGCACTAAGTAAGTACAAAAATATCGAGATCATACCGTGCATATTTTCAGACCACAATGCTATGAAACTCGAAATCAACCACAAGAAAAAATTTGGAAAGGTAACAAATACTTGGAGACTGAAGAACATCCTACTAAAGAATGAATGGGCTAACCAAGCAGTTAAAGAAGAAATTAAAAAGTATATGGAAGTCAATGAAAATGATAGCACCACAACCCAAAACCTCGGGGACGCAGCTAAGGCAGTCATACGAGGAAAGTATATAGCAATCCAGGCCTTCCTAAAGAAGGAAGAAAGATCTCAGATACACAACGTAACCTTATGCCTTAAGGAGCTGGAAAAAGAACAGCAAATAAAACCCAAAACCAGCAGAAGACAGGAAATAATAAAGATTAGAGCAGAGGGGCGCCTGGGTGGCGCAGTCGGTTAAGCGTCCGACTTCAGCCAGGTCACGATCTCACGGTCCGTGAGTTCGAGCCCCACGTCGGGCTCTGGGCTGATGGCTCAGAGCCTGGAGCCTGTTTCCGATTCTGTGTCTCCCTCTCTCTCTGCCCCTCCCCCGTTCATGCTCTGTCTCTCTCTGTCCCAAAAATAAATAAAAAACGTTGAAAAAAAAAATTAAAAAAAAAAAAAAAAAGATTAGAGCAGAAATTAATGCTATCGAAACCAAAAAAACAGTAGAACAGATCAATGAAACCAGAAGCTGGTTCTTTGAAAGAATTAACAAAATTGATAAACCACTAGCCAGTTTCATCAAGAAGAAAAAGGAAAGGACCCAAATAAGTAAAATCAAGAATGAAAGAGGAGAAATCACAACCAACACAACAGAAATAAAAACAATAATAAGAAAATATTATGAGCAATTATATGCCAATAAAATGGGCAATCTGGAAGAAATGACAAATCCCTAGAAACATATACACTACCAAAACTGAAACAGCAAGAAATAGAAAATTTGAACAGACCCATAACCAGTAAGGAAATTGAATTAGTAATTAAAAATCTGCCAAAAAAAACAAGAGTCCAGGGCCAGATGGCTTTCCAGGGGAATTCTACCAAACATTTAAGGAAGAGTTAACACCTATTCTCTTGAAACTGTTCCAAAAAATAGCAATGGAAGGAAAACTTCCAAACTCTTTCTATGAAGCCAGCATTACCCTGATTCCAAAACCATACAGACACCCCACTAAAAAGGAGAACTATAGACCAATTTCCCTGATGAACATGGATGCAAAAGTCCTCAACAAGATATTAGCCAACCAGATCCAATACATTAAAAAAATTATTCACCACGACCAAGTGGGATTTATACCTGGGATGCAGGGCTGGCTCAATATCCACAAAACAATTAATGTGATTCATCACATTAATAAAAGAAAGGACAAGAACCATATGATCCTCTCAATAGATGCAGAGAAAGCATTTGACAAAAGACAGTGTCCTTTCTTGATAAAAACCCTCAAGAAAGTAGGGATAGAAGGAGCATACCTCGAGATGATAAAAGCCATATACGAGCAACCCAACACTAATATCATCCTCAATGGAAAAAAACTGAGAGCTTTCCCCCTAAGGTCAGGAACAAGACAAGGATGTCCACTCTTGCCACTGTTATTCAATATAGTATTGGAAGTCTTAGCCTCTGCAATCAGACAACACAAAGAAATAAGAGACATCCAAATTGGCCAGGAGAAGGTCAAACTTTCACTCTTCACAGATAACATGATACTCTACATGGAAAACCCAAAAGATTCCACCAAAAAACTGCTAGAACTGATTCATGAATTCAGCAAAGTAGCAGGATATAAAATCAATGCATAGAAATCAGTTGCATTCCTATACACCAACAATGAAGCGACAGAAAGAGAAATCAAGGAATCGATCCCATTTACAGTTGCACCAAAAACCATAAAATACCTAGGAATAAATCTAACCAAAGAGGTGAAAAATCTATACACTGAAAACTATAGAAAGCTGATGAAAGAAATTGAAGACACAAAGAATTGGAAAAAGATTCCATGCTCCTGGATAGGAAGAACAAATATTGTTAAAATGTCAATACTACCCAAAGCAATCTACATATTCAACGTGACCCCTATCAAAGTAACACCAGCGTTCTTCACAGAACTAGAACAAATAATCTTAAAATTTGTATGGAACCAGAAAAGACCCCAAATAGCCAAAGTAATCTTGAAAAAGAAAACCAAAGCAGGAGGCATCACAATCCCAGACTTCAAGCTATACTGCAAAGCTGTAATCATCAACACAGTATGGTACTGGCACAAGAACAGACACTCAGATCAATGGAATAGAATAGAGAACCCAGAAATGGACCTACAAACATATGGCCAAATAATCTTTGACAAAGCAGGAAAGAATATCCAATGGAAAAAAGTCTCTTCAGCAAGTGGTGCTGGGGAAACGGGACAGCGACATGCAGAAGAATGAACCTGGACCACTTTCTTATACCATACACAAAAATAAACTCCAAGTGGATGAAAGACCTCAATGTAAGACAGGAAGCCATCAAAATCCTCGAGGAGAAAGCAGGCAAGAACCTCTTTGATCTTGGCCACAGCAATTTCTTACTCAACATGTCTCTGGAGGCAAGGGAAACAAAAGCAAAAATGAACTACTGGGACCTCATCAAAATAAAAAGCTTCTGCACAGCAAAGGAAACAATCAGCAAAACTAAAAGGCAACTGACAGAATGGGAGAAGATATTTGCAAACATCTCAGATAAAGGGTTAGTATCCAAAATCTATAAAGAACTTATCAAATTCAACACCTAAAAACAAATAATCCAGTGAAAAAATGGGCAAAAGACATGAATAGACACCTCTCCAAAGAAGACATCCAGATGGCCGACCAACACATGAAAAAATGCTCAACATCACTCATCATCAGGGAAATACAAATCAAAACCACAATGAGATACCACCTCACACCTGTCAGAATGGCTAACATTAACAACTCAGGCAACAACAGATGTTGGCGAGGATGCAGAGAAAGAGGGTCTCTTTTGCATTTTGGTGGCAATGCAAGCTGGTGCAGCCACTCTGGAAAACAGGATGGAGGTTTCTCAAAAAACTAAAAATAGAACTACCCTACGACCCAGCAATTGCACTAACAGGCATTTATCCAAGGGATACAGGTGTGCTGTTTCAAAGGGACACATGCACCCCCATGTTTATAGCAGCACTATCAACAATAGCCAAAGTACGGAAAGAGCCCAAATGTCCATCGATGGATGAATGGATAAAGGAGATGTGGTATATATATACAATGGAGTATTACTCGGCAATCAAAAAGAATGAAATCTTGCCCTTTGCAACTATGTGGATGGAACTGGAGGGTATTATGCTAAGTGAAATTAGTCAGATAAAGACAAAAATCTAATGACGATTTTAAGAGACAAAACAGATGAACATAAGGGAAGGGAAACAAAAATAATATAAAAATAGGGAGGGGGACAAAACAAAAGACACTTATAAATATGGAGAACAAACTGAGGGTTGCTGGAGGGATTGTGGGAGGGGGGATGGGCTAAATGGGTAAGGGGCATAAGGAATCTACTAAAATCGTTGCTTCACTATATACTAATTAACTTGGATGTAAATTTTAAAAAATAAAATATAAAGTTAAACTATAAAAAAAAAAAAAGAAAAGAAAAAGAACCAAACAATATTATCCAGGCTTTTCTAAAGTGAATTGTGCTTCAGGAAACCCTAATAGTCAACAGGAAAAAAGGGGAGGGGTTTAGAATCACAGTCACAAATACAGAAGGAATAATAGAATTAGAACATCACTAGTATGTAATCCTTAATAAAATAATAAATCTAGACAAAGAGCATCCATGGCTGCTGAAACCATTATGTTAGAGGCTGATGTAGAATTTAATAATGGATGAATTAGGGTGACTACATCTGAAGTCATCAATAAAATTAACATCATGAAATGTGGAATATTATGTACTTTCTCTTGTGATGCAATAGTACATAGTACCACCTATAACATATTTTTGCAAAAAAACTGTATCTGAATATTATCAAGCTTCTAGAGCTAATTATCAGGAGGGATCAAAGGACTTGTTGAAGGATGCCTTGAGGTTGCAATTAGCCAAAATCTGTGGGAAATTCTATCGATCAACAAATAAATATCATAAATGTGAGTAGGGAGAGAGAGAATTGGTATAAATTAAGAGAAATTTAAGAGATACGTTAGTCAAATGCAAAGTGGTGGACTTTGTTTGGATCTTGAGTCAAGCAAATCAATTGCAAAAATACCAGAGATATGTGTGGAAATTTGAACAATGACTATGTATTAGGTAATGCAGGAGACTTATTATTATTAATCTTATAAGGTATAACAATGATACTGTGGTTATCCTTTTTTTTAAAGAGTAGTTAGCTGTTGGGTATTCGTACTGAAGTGTTCACAAGTTAAATTAAGCCATATCTGGGATTTCCTTTAAAATATTCCAGTGACCACAATACAGGGGTAGAGGAATGCTGTGGAAATGCATAGAGTAAACAGTGCTGACAAGCCTTAGAAGTAATATGGGTGGATACATGGGGTGGGAGGGTAAATACAGTATCTCCCCTACTTTATTATCTTTCATAATAAAGAACTGGGGTTGTGTTCTGTTGAATTTTACATGGGCTGTATCCATACAGATCCCAGCCCTGGGGCCAGTTCTGACTTACTGAGAGTTCAGCAGGAGGATTCCCTCCCTGATCCACACAGAGACCACAGGTTCAGTGTCTGCAGGGTGCACAGGAGAGAAAGGAGCCAGGGGTTAAGAAAACAGTAAAGCAAGCAGGTGAAAGCAGGCACCCACCTGTGTGCTGAGGATTCACGGAGAGTGGGGGGACCCTGGCGAACAGAAGACCACATGTCCAATCCAAAGGGGGCAGCCAATGTTGCCATGTGGGAACAGGGGCACCAGATGGCCAAATTTCCTGATTTTTCATTAGAAAACTGAAATCTGAGCATTTCAGTAAAATCTCCCAACATGAAGGCAAACAATTAAAAATTGTTTCAATGCTTGGCCACTCAGTGCTAGAAAGCTGAACAAATTCTGTCAGGAGGCTAGATTTGTTCCACGGACTGCTGTTTTGTGATCTCTGACACCACACCATGTAATGCATTATACAGTGCTGTGATGCATTAATAATTGTTGACATCTTTAGCAGTTGGGTCACATGCTGGGACAACTGGGGTCGCATACATCTGAAATACCCAGACCTTTTACATGCAAACAGCTGTCAAGCCAGACATCCAGAGTTCAGCCATACTGAACTCTGAACTGAACATAGGCATACAATTATCTCTGTCAAATTGCATATTGTCATTTGTCAGAAACATTTGTCTCTGGATTGTCTCTACTTGTCCTCCAAATTCTATGGAATTTTTACTCCCTTCCAGCTTTGTGTTGCTCACAATAAGCCTATCTTCATCCAAAGTAACTACAAAGTCAATGTCAGCCAGGGATGTGTCGGGCTCTTCTGCTCGAGATCACCTATAACTTCACCTACCTTCCAAGTTTGTCCATCTCGTATTTACACATCTTCCTCCTTAAAGCCATCCTACGTCAGACACAGGCCTAATCCACCAATCTTGCGGCGTTAATCGTGTCACCTCCTTCCATCTGTATGGTACTATATGGTTTTTAAGGCATTTTCCCAAAATATCCTGACTTGATCTTTGTCACCTAGCACAGGCTTTAAAAATCCAATCAATGTCACATTAAGATGTTGCATTACAAATCTGCCAGTAGTCTATTTGTTTGTTTATAACCCACTACTAATTTCCTAGCAGGGGATTTCTAGACTAAATAGAGAAAAGGCAACTAATTTCACTTCCTTCCTTCCCACCTCACCATTTAACCAGAAAAAGAGCTCCCCAAAGCACCACCATTCCCACAATAGCTAACAGAGACAGAAACAATATTTAAGAGAAAGTTCTAACCTTGAGAGGTGACATTAAGTAGAATGGGTTGCTTGTGAAGAAAAGACATTTTGATGCCAGAAGTTTTCAACTAGGAGCTGGGGTTCTGTAGAAGGGATTCCAACATGGATGGGAAGTTGTGCGGAATGATCTTACATTCAGTTATTTCTGTCCATGTGAGGAACCTGTTCCATGCTCAGCTCTCAGAAGTATCTGACCAGTTCTTGCAGTGAGTAACCTGTGACATCAGAAACACACTTGGCAAGTCTGATCATTTTTATGCTTTGCGTATTTTACAACCAATTCCCTTTTTAAAAAAAGAGTTTTCAGCAAGTTTTCTTTTAAAAATGCCAACCTTTCCACTGTCGTTCAAAAACAAAGAGAATCCATACAACAGAATATTATTCAGCTATGAAAAGAAATTAAGTAGTGATACAGGGTAGAACATGGATGAATCTTGAAAACATTACGCTAACTGAAAGAAACCAGTCACAAAGACTTCATGTTCTATGATTCCATTCATATGAAGGTTCGCAATAGGAAAATGTATACAGATAGAAGGTAGATTAAGTGGTTGCTTAGGGCTGAAGTGAGGAGCCAGTGGTGATAGGTAAAGGATGTGGGGTATCTTACTGAGGTGCTGAAAATGTTCTAAAATTGACCATAGTGATGGTTGCACAATTCGGTGAATACACCAAAATCCATTGAAACGTACACTTTAAAACGGTATATGAATTACTTCTTAAAACTGTTTTCTTTTAAACTTAAACAAACTTTCTTCTTATAATTATTAATGGACAGATACTTGTCTCCAGGCCTGGGCTAGATTTCTCACCATCTGCCAAGGATGAACCTGTAAGCAGAAGGCTCTCGGTGGGTGAGAGCCTGGCCTCAGGTTAGATGAGGAGGGCAGACATTCTCGCATTTCAGTGGGCATGAGGCTCTCCATCCTCAATCTGTAGCAGAGGAGATGGACAAGAACTCCACCATCCACCCACTTTCTCTGAGCCTTCTAGGTCTTGCCTCTCAACGCTCCAGGTAGTATTTCCGTCCCAGGATTTAACTATATCCTGTCCATAAAAAACAGCAGAAACCACTCTTTCGGAAGAACGCGTTTGGGACGACTCTCAAGCCGACTAAACTTGTTCTCTGCTCGGCCCACACCTCCTGGGGATGTGGGGCACCCACCCACCCCTTGGCAAAGCAGTCCCCACGCTTCAGACGAGTGCTGCCTACAAAAACAAAAACAGAGATTTCCTGCCCCCTCCCCCCACCCCTCAGGAGGACTTCTGAACCTGGCATTTGTGGCATGCATGAAAGGACACCCACCACTCGGACATCTCTAGAAGACGTCTGCTCTGCGGTCCGCCAGCAAATTGCACCACTGCAGACTGGCACCGGAGACAGGAGGCACAAAATGGGGAGAGGGAAACGCCCGGTGCACATATCCCAAACTCTGCACGTCCGCCCAGGGAGGCCTGTGCCTGGAGAGGGGAAAAGGGCCCCCAGTCTCGGAGTGTCTGCAGCTAGGAGAGAAGGGAGGGACTGCTCCACTTCCGCCCTGCTCTTGAGCCCTGGACCCAACTCCCGGGAGCGGTCGCCCTGCTAGCGACCCGCGACCCAAGGCGCGCGGAGCCACGCCCCATTCTGCCCCAGGCGAGGGGCAGCAGACGGGAAGCCGGACCTCCTCCAGGCGCCAGGAGCTCGGGCACGCCCAGTAGATTTTTGACCTCGAAGTACAGGCGGGGCCCCACCACCCGTGCGGCGCCCCTGGATCTTCAGTCCACAACGCCGCTACTGTGGCCGGGGAGTAGATGCCGTTAAAGAAAAGGCCTAGGAAGAGACGTAGAAGGAAGCAGTGTGCAGACGTCCGGGTTCGAGTGGCTGGACGGTGCGTGGGGGCAACAAGTAGCTTGCACAGCGGGTAAGAAGCGTCAGTGCGAGCTGCTTCCTGCCTGCGGCGGAGCGACCGGCGCACGCAGGCAGAGACAGCAACTGAGAATGCTAAAGAGAGGCTAACTTCTTCCTTTGGGCAAAGAGATAAAAGGGGGGTGAGAGTATCCAAAAGGGTCGTGCTCCAGGTGAGGCTCGAACTCACAACCTCGGCATTGCTCTGCATGTACTGCTGTATAAGTACCGCGCGCTAACCGATTGCGCCACTGGAGCTCCGCTTAGCCGGCCTCGCGATGGCTCTATCAGGGTTCACCCGGGCTCGGTGCGGGCTTCAACGGAGCATGCGCACTGGTGGCTCGCGGCTCGGCGGGAGTGGGTCCGGGCCCCGAACCGCCCTCCTGCAGCTGCGGGCCCCGCGGCCCTAGGCGGAATGAGCGGGGACTTCTGCTAGGGTCTCCCACCGGAACGGAGGGCCGGTCGGCTGGGCAGTGACGGGCAGGCCAGTGGGCCGTTGAAATGAGCTCAGCCTGCCTCGCTGGGCAGCGCGGGAGGAGGAGCCCCGGCGTTACGTTCGGCGTCCTCCGGGAGTTTCGCCTCCGGGAGCGGGCCCCGCGAGGAGCCGGGCTTGTGGCCGGCGGGTGGACCTCGGTGCGGTGGTGACGCGGACCGAGGGGTGGGGCGCGGCCGGGCGGCCTCGGCTCGTCGGCCGCAAGTTCCCGGTGGCCGCCCCCCGCCCCGCGCCCCTCGTGACCAATTAGCGGGAGGCGGTGGCCCGGACTCCCCGCGCCGCCCTGGAAGTCAGCGGGGGCTGTCCGGTCAGGCAGCGCCGGGGCTGGGGCTGGACCGAGGGTGGCCTCCGCCGGCGGGGACTCCAGGACCCGAGAGGGCGGGGACTTCAGCATTGGAGCGTGGTCTGCCTGGGAGTTTTTCCGCGACCCCTTGTGTATCCTGTGCGCAGGTACAAGGCGTGTCCCCAAAACTGTTTCAAGCCACGGGCATTACGGGGATATGATAGCCTGAGCCTTCGAGAGGGTGCAGGCTAATCCCCGCGTGTTTTGTTGGGCCACAACACGTTTGTTTAATTTTAAAACTAGTTTCTAATATTTAAAATCAAGAGGTCTCATACAAATATCTGCATATCCGTTTCTTTTTTAAAAACCAAACAGTGTAACACTGTACCTAGAGCCGAATTATAACTAAGCACTTTGTCTTCGTGGACCCTTTTCTCCATTAAAAAAAAAATGTAATAATATTTTACTACTGCAAAATAAAGACAAATATAATCCAGGCTGGATTTATTGTTACATCATGATTATTATATTTATTTTTTTCTTCTGATTTAAAAAGAATTTAAAATGTAAACATTTTTGCAGGCAAAAGGCACTGTGCCTATTGAATCTAATTGTTAATTCCACCAGTAACCTGCATCGCCCTGGGGGGTTAGCTGCAACCACCTCCACAATATACCCCTCCCTCCCCCCGTGTCTTCCTCCAGGGTTGCCTCTCTAGATTATCTCCTGGGTCTCTGTTGGCTTGTTGGTCACCCCGTTTGGTTGACCAGAACCAGAAGAGCAAATAACAACACTATGATAATAGACTGGGGGAACCGGTATGAACAAGTGATGGGAGGCAGAATAGAGATCCGGTATGCAGACACTTTGATGGTGACTTGCCCACAGTAACAGGTTGTGGTAGGGTGACAGTGTCAAGCAGTACAATTGTAAAAAGCCTTGAAATTCAAGTAGAATTTATTAGAATAAGGAGACAGTAAAAGTTTCTGTGTAAGGCAGAGGCCTCCCAAAGGTGATGTTTATAGGAAGCTCAATACCATGTGCCTACCCAGAGAAAAGAGGTGAGACTCTCCAAATCATTTTGAACTGTAAGAGACACACATCCAGAGCAAGAGCTCAGAAAGGGGGATGGTTAATACCCCTGCAACATCCCACCAGGCACCAGGCAGGTAGTGGGATGCAGAGCTGTTTACAACATGGCCAGGAGCATGCCTGGCCAAGTCCAGGGTACCTCGAGGGCAGTGGAGAGAGAGACTTTGAAATAAATAAGTTGGAACAGGCTGTTAAGGTA
The DNA here is from genome assembly GCF_022837055.1 of Prionailurus viverrinus. Classification (NCBI taxonomy): domain Eukaryota; kingdom Metazoa; phylum Chordata; class Mammalia; order Carnivora; family Felidae; genus Prionailurus; species Prionailurus viverrinus. The sequence goes on along the minus strand of NC_062563.1, from coordinate 63,017,040 downwards.
ATTGCATGGTTTCCTTGAGGTGGGAATAACTTTAAATTTTAAAATTCTATTTTATTTTATTTTTTAATTTATTTAAGTAATCTCTACACCCAAGACAGGGCTTGAACTCACCGCCTGGAGATTAAGAGCTACACACTCCACCCACTGAGCCAGCTGGGCACCCTTAGGTTTTTAAATTTTAAATTGAAAGAGATGGGGCACCTGGGTGGATCAGTCTGTTAAGCATCCAACTTTGGCTCAGGTCATGATCTCTCAGTTCATGAGTTTGAGCCCCATGTCAGGCTTTGACCTGACAGATCAGAGCCGGAAGCCTGCTTCAGATACTGTGTCTCTTTCTCTCTCTGACCCTGCCCCGCTCCTTCTCTGTCTCTCAAAAATAAACATTAAAACAATTTTTAATAAATTGAAAGGGGTTAATTTCCTAATAAACAAGAAAGTCGTGGACCCATACATAGAATCTTCTCAAATGCAGTAGCATTAGTCTGGTCTTCCTCCCTCCAAGTCCCTCAGAAGAGCCCATCTGGTAAACTCTGGGCAGCCAAGTTGGCCCTGGTGGGCCATAGATCCATTCCTCCATCGTGGATCTACCCTTTCATTAGTTCAGCAGATTTTGGCTGATCCTGGTTGCATGGGAACTAAAATAGCTTAGCTCCCAAGGTAACCGGGGCTCTAAAGGAAGGACCTAGTAAGGGCAGTGCTGAACCTGGAGGGGGCAGTGTCAGAACCTCTGCTACCCAAGAGATTGTTACAAGGCAAGGTCTCTTGGGACCTTCAAATCACTTAAACTCATACAGACTGACTCTGAAGAGCAATGAATTAAGAGTCTGAGCTCTGACTCTCACTGGCTGAGTGATCTTAAGTAAATCTCTTACCCTTTCTGGGCCTCAATTTCCTCACCTATAGTCTGAGACATCTAGACCAGATGAGAGCTTTCTAGCCTATTTTGACTGGAGAAGTCTTTTCACCATGTGTATACTTGCCAACACCTTGAGATTATTAAATCATTTAATAATTTTTGTGATGTGTAACAAGTTCTTTTTAAAATAAAATTTATTTTGGACAAATGTATAACTTTAAAATAATCTCAAGCAATGTCTATAATATAAAGACTAGTCTTAACCTATTTCCATTTACTACGTAATTATATAAATTATGTAAATATTAGTTTCAGGCACCCAATATAGTGATTCAACACTTCCATACATCACCCAGTGCTCATCACAACAAGTGCACTCCTAAATCCCCATCACCTGTTTTAATTCCTCTGGTAACCATCAGTTTGTTCTCTGTAGTTATGAGTCTGCTTTGTGGTTTGCCTCTCTTTTTCCCTTTGCTTGTTTGTTTTGTTTCTTAAGTTCCACATATGAGTGAAATTATATGGTATTTGTCTTTCTCTGACTTATTTCCCTTAGCATAATACTCTCTAACTCCATCCATGTCGTTGCAAATGGCAAGATTTCATTCTTTTTCATGGCTGAGTAATATCCTGGGGTGTGTGTGTGTGTGTGTGTGTGTGTGTGTGTGCGCGCGCGCGCGCACAACATCTTCTTTATCCATTCATTAGTCAATAGACACTTGGGCTGTTTCCATAATTTGGCTATTGTAGATAATGTTGCTATGAGCATTGGGGTGCATGTGTCCCTTTGAATTGGTATCTTTGTATTCTTTGGGTAAATACCTAGGAGTGCAATTGCCAGATCATAAGGTAGTTCTATTTTTAACTTTTTGAGCAAACTTCATACTGTTTTCCAGAGTGGCTGCACCAGTTTGCATTCCCACCAACAGTGCTTTTAACAAATAACTTTCAAAAGAACATTTATAAGCGCGCCTGGGTGGCTCAGTCCATTGAGCATCCATGTCTTGATTTCAGCTCAGATCATGATCCCAGGTTTGTGGTATCGAGCCCACACTGGGCTCTGTGCTGAGCATGGAGCTTGTTTAAGATTCTTTCTCTCTCCCTCTCCCATGCTCTCCATCTCTAAAATAAACGTAATAAATAAATAAATAAATAAATAAACAAACAAACAAACAAATATTTATCATTTGATATTGGGACAAATGTATATTAAAATGTATGAAATTTAATAACTCATTGTAGCATCAAAAATAGGCAAAAAACTGCTTTTATAAAAATGTTTGGAATTTATGCTTTTTGCACTTAAAAAAACTGGTTTAGTTTTATTACTTTCTGGTTTTCATGTCTAAACGATGAGATAAAACAGAAGGGTTCAGGCTGCGATATACAAGCACCATTTTTAGTGGTCTGGCTCATGTTTATTCCTACTAATGAAAGGCTGTATTGGATCTAATGGTCACTCTATTTTCTCTTTTTTGGCTTTGGTTTTTGATATCAGGATGAGCCAGATAAACATTTTGGTCAGCTGAATCCAATTTGCATGTCTGGTGAACAAAGATCATCTTGGGTCACATTGTAGAATTTTCATGTTATGTTCTTCATTTACTTTTCTTTCAGCAAACTTCACATTTTACGTTTTTAGCCAGTGTTCCATAATGACATTAAGCAGTATATGACTACAAGAAGTTGCCATGGAGTCATCAAAACCCATAGAGGATCCACCAGAGTGGCTGAGTCATATGCACACACCTGGTGTTCGGATGCTGCTGCAGGGTGCTGGTCAGCATGCATTGGGAGGCTCCCAAAGTGATCCCATTTTCATGGGGCAAGAGGTTGTCTGAAGAATACTTTTTTTCAGACTACAAGTTTGAAAGATGCCACTGCCACCTATAAGTGCAGACCTCAAGTGTGGACCATCTTGACTGCCTTTCTGAACCTCTGGGATCACACAGCATCTGAGATCCCCTCCTGTGCTAACTAGTCCATGATCCTCCCCAGCACCACCTGGGGAAATGACCCTTTATTTTCCCTTAGGAGGAGAAAGGCCCAAGGCCCAAACTCGAGGGAAGCGTGAGGCGGACTGAACTGGTTACATGCAGCAGTGGAGCATGATAATTTGGGGAAACACAGATCCCTTCATTCTGGATTGAAGCTGAAATGAAAGACATGGTAAGAGCCCATCATATGAGAGGAAACTCAAAAAGACTGCTCACACTCATTGTTGGTAAAAGTGTGGGAAATGGACACTGTTTTGTTTTGTTTTGTTTTGTTTTGTTTTGTTTTGTTTTGAAGACCGTTGGGTAGGATCTACCAAATGCATGTATCCTTTGACCCAGTGCTTCTGCTTCTAGGAATCTGCCCTATAGACACTCGTATATGGGAATAAGTATTTCATCAACTCTAAGATGCCCTAAACTGGAAAATATACTGTTGTTTTATGTACCATTAAGAAAGGAGGAGCTCCTGGGTGGCTCAGTTGGTTGACCGTTGGACTTCGGCTCAGGTGACAATCTCACGGCTGGTGAGGTCCAGCCCCACATAGGGCTCCACGCTAACAGTGCAGAGCCTTCTTGGGATTCTCTCTCTCTCTCCTCTCTCTCTCTCTCTCTCTCTCTCTCTCTCTCTCTCTCTCTGCCCCTCCTCCAGTCGTGCTTTCTCTCTGTCTCAAAATAAAGAAACTTAAAAAAAAGAAAGAAAAAATCCTGCCATTTAAACTATGATGCTGTACTTTCATATTACTTAGACTTTTTATTATATACTTATTAAAAGAGCTCTTTTAGACAGACTCAGACGTACTTTTTTTTTTAATCATATTAGTCTTGAGAACTGCTACTGCTCTCTGCCCAGCTTTTCCGCCTCTTGGTTCCTCCCACTTACAGACCAGCCAATGCTTGGGAGGGGAAAGGCTCTCAGGGTGTCACACTCACCTCAGTGTACTTCTCTTCTCCCTGAAGTCATGGCCCCTCAATACCTGGATTGCCTCAGTAGCTCTTCATTGCCTTCAAGCAGATGTGTGCGTGTATGTGTGTTTATTGTACCTCTAGCCACTGTCTGTGGGAGTAGCTTAATAGAAAACAACACTTCAAGAGGTAGCACAAATTTATCCTCCAAACAGGGACATTTCTGAGAGCAAGAGGGTCACTGCCAATAATACTGGGTCAGGGGGGCATCTAGGTGGCTCAGCCAGCTTGAGCATCTGGCTTCTGCTCAGGTCATGATCCCACAGTTTGTGAGCTCAAGCCCCGCATCTGGCTCTGTGCTCACAGCCCAGAACCTGCTTCAGATTCTGTGTCTCCCTCTCTCTCTGCCCCTCCCCCGCTCACACTCGGGGTCTCTCTCTCTCAAAAATAAATTTTAAAAAAACATTAAAAAGATAATAATACTGGATCAATGAGCATGACATGTGACTGTCACGGACAGCCAGAACACACGGCCACCCTAATCCTAGTCCCCTTTGTACTGCTGTAAACACATAAATCATAAATAAGAAAGATTCCTTATTATTTTTTTTTAAATTTGAGAACATAGATGGGGGGTGTACCTGTTATTAACTAAGTGCTTCTCTGCCCCAAATATGCCTTTCTCGCCCTGCTCTGTGATCCTGTTAGCCAGTGCTGCCTTAGACCTTGTCAGTGAGTGGACAGTGTTTTTCTTCTGGCTCCTCGAGCACACAGCTGGGTGGTTTCTCAGTGAGATTTTGCTGTCCCCCAACACACAGTTTCCTGCCTGTCAGCCCTAGCCTGCTGCACCTCAGCAAACTTCTCTGCCGTCCAGTAGGCCACTACCATGAGTCTCAGCTTTGGCGGGAGGAAGGGCCCCTTCCAAGTTCCTTCCTTCCATGGGTTTTCTACATCATCTCTGGAGGTAGTGGCTTCTCCCTCTATCCCTATTCCTGTATTCATTAAAGCTCCATTTACCCCCCTCAGTGGTTACTCCCTGTCTACTGGTTAACAATTTTTTTTTTTGCTATTTATAAAGTATAATCTCTGTTTGATTTTATTTTTCCAGAGAACAGTTTTTCTTCAATCCTTAAGGACTTAGCTCTTTACATGGGCTTTGGTGGAGGTCGTGGGGCAGCACCGGCAGGTCTAAATCAGGGCGGTGGTGTTCGGTCCTTCTGTGCTTCACGAGAGCGATTCCTGACTACCTTGCTGTGAATGGCACAACTCACACAGTAACGTAGTTTCACATACAGCTTGGGAAGCACATAGGCATCGAAGACACTAGCTTCAGAAAGTCCCTGACCACGGCGGCCTCTACTATGTTCCAGATAACGAACTTCTTAATGGCCTTGTCCTTGGGCACGCAGCGGGCACAGTTGGTACAGCGAATAGGCTGCACGTGGCCAAGGCCTTTTTTGGCACGACCATTCTTCCTTCTTTTCTTGGTCATCTTGGAAAAGAGGACCCGAGAGAGCAACAATTTTTTATACTGAATTTTCTCTGTTCAAATTCCTGGTGTGGTTTCTGGATCCAGGCTCATACAGGATGCATTTGTTATTTCTTTCACTTGTCATTTGAAAACAAAATATTTCAAAGGATATGGAGAATACGTGCTGGGTTGGAAAAAATAACACCCTTCTACAGTGCTTACCATGTGCCAGGCACTGTTCTGAGAACTTTACACCTTATTAACTGTGGTCATTCCCGTGCCAGTATTATGAAGTAAGTAACATTATATTTTTCTTTTACAGATGAGGACACTGATGCACGGTGAGGTCACCTAAGTAAGTAGGAGAGACCGGATTCAAATGCAGATTGTGTGATTTGAGAATCCATGCCCTTGACACTATAGAGAGTAGGGTGCTCAAAAGGCCACTGGAGTAGGAGGGCCATGACAGTGCCTGGCATTTAGAACGGGGCCTCTCAAGAATCACCCTCAAGAAGGCACTTATCAGCACTCACAGAGCCCCTGCGTGATGGTGGCTAAGGGTCCTAATTTGACATATAGGAAATATCAGATAGAACTAGGGCTGCTAGAGAGATGAAAACTGGGGCCCAGGGGTGCTGGGGCTCCTGGCTGCCCCAAACCCTCCTGCTGAGAAGATGGGTGGTTCTCCTGTCAGTTCTGTCAACAGTTGAACCCAAACATACTGGACCAGGTATGTGAGGGCAGTCTCTAAGGAGACTAAGCACAGATGATGATGGTGTCTTCCCTTTGAGAGCAGGAAGGGAGAGTCTTAACAGAGGCAGCCACAGAACTCTGGGGTTGCAGTTCCTCTCTGGGCTATCCTTAGGTCAAAGTGTTGGGGCCTGTAGGAAAGTTTACCCTGTGAGGCTGAAGAAAGACAAGGAAGTGGAGGAAAACAATCTTCACTTATATGTCTGTTCAGCCAGGAACTGCCTGGCTTCAAAATTCCTTTACATGTATACACTGTGAAAAATAACGGGAAACTTCACTAAAATGCGCTGTGGAGGTTCCGGCAGGGGGAGCTCTCCTACACCACTACGCAGCGGTCAATTGCAGACCCAAGAGGAAGACGCGAGTTGACGGGGCTAGGGGATACCACTCCACTACTCCAGCCAAAGGACGATGCTTTCCTCGTCCCCGGGGCAACAGCTCAGCCAATGAGAAGCCACCATACTTGGAACTCCCAGTTTACCCCAATGGACTTTTAGTTTCTAACAGCCTACCTAACTGACCCCTTTTCTCCTTAAAAAAGCGTACCTCTCCTCTCTTCCCCGGACTTGCCTGTGGTTTTGGTGCAACTTCTTTGTCCCGGATTACAGTTCTCTTTAATTACTGAATAAGCTCGTAAAATAACTGGCAGTTTTAATTTTTAAGGTTAATATTACTTGGTGCTCAGAGGTGGCATCCAGAGAAGACCCCCACCCCCACCCCAGGGCTCCCGGGGCTGGTGAGCAAATAGGTGCGGTACCCACGGAAATGTTGCAGCTCACTGCTTTCTCGCCTTCTCTGGGGTTGGAGGGTAAGTGTTTTGGTTTGGGGGGGGGGGGTTGTTTGTTTTGTTTTGTTTTTTCATCTTTGGGAGTACAGTTTGGCCTTTGGTTGGATTCCTTTTCGGCATCAGACTGTTCCCTTTGGAGCTGTGCCAGTTCGAACTGTGTTGGCCTTTGTTCCTACTCCCCTTGGGACCGAACTGGTGAAGTGGGAACTGTGCCTGTTGGAACTGCCATAGCCTTGGGTCCTAATCCTGTTTGTACCTGGACTGTTCCTTCAGACACTGCTAGCTAGCCCCTGTCTGATTCCTTCTGGAACCAGGCTGTTCCTGAAAAACTTCTAAGAAATGGGATTCCAGTCATCAAAATGCTTTGAGGGCACTCCCCTTACTGGGAATCCAGCCGGTTTTATGTTTAAAAACTATGCACACTGCATGCACACTTACAGATTAATGGACTGACTTAACCAGAAGTGATTTAGAACTTCAATGGCCTATATTATAGGGAACTTTTGATCTCCCCAAACTTTAACTTTCTCAAAGCTGAATTGGACAACCATGGTTCTAAAATTGACAAAACTGGGGCGCCTGGGTGGCTCAGTCGGTTAAGCTTCCAACTTCAGCTCAGGTCATGATCTCACAGTCTGTGAGTTCGAGCCCTGCGTCGGGCTCTGTGCTGACAGCTCAGAGCCTGGAGCCTGTTTCAGATTCTGTGTCTCCCTCTCTCTCTGACCCTCCCCTGTTCGTGCTCTGTCTCTCTCTGTCTCAAAAATAAATAAACGTTAAAAAAAATTAAAAAAAAAAAGTTGACAAAACTGAATGGGACTGAATAGGATTCCTGTTTTAATTGGTATTTTGACGCTTCCAAATGCTATCAGGAATCTAAAATCCCTCTCTCCTGACCTTTTGGTATCTTTCATCTGACCATGTCAAATGTTCCCATTTAAACTTACCTAGCATCATGGTTTATGATTTAAAACAAAACAAAACAAAACAAAAAACCCTCTGGTCCTTATGTCTAGAGGCACTTTGAATCTTTCATGCCAGATACTGCCTGCAGCAGGATCAAGAAGGTTTTATGGAAAATTGGGATAGTCTCCATGACCACAGCTAAATAAATAAGAAACAACCTACCTTGTGGGTTTTGAAAAGTTTAAAAATAATAATAAAATAAAATAGCCTCCAAGATACAATTTATAAACCAAATGAGGCAAACAAACCATTAAAAAGAAAAAAAGGGGCTTCTGAGACCTCTTCTGCCCCTCCCCCATCTTTCTTGCCTACAGACACAAGGCAGCTTACCTTTGTGCTCATCTCCTCCCTCCTAATCAGCTGGGAAAAACTACAGTCCAGGTTGGGAATGAATCCCTCTCTGTCCTTACTGACACCAGACCTACACTCTGTGCTTAACTCCACTGCTCTAAAGCAGCCCGTGCCTCAGAGCACTAAAAAGCAGCTCAAATACTGGGGGTTCTCTGATAAACCTCAACAGATTCTCATCTCTGAACCCATTCCCTTTTGCCGAGGTCCTTTGAGAGATCCACACCCTTTTCTCCTCAGTTCCTCAGCGCCTATTCATTTATTGGGCTGAGCTTTCTTAGAAGAATATCATGCCAGGAGCGCCTGGATGGCTCAGTCGGTTGAGCATCTGACTTTGGCACAGGTCATGATCTCACAGTTTGTGGGTTTGAGCCCCGCATCGGGCTCTGTGCTGACAGCTCAGAGCCTGGAGCCTGCTTTGGATTCTGTGTCTCCCTCTTTCTCTGCCCCTGCCCCGCTCACACTCTGTCTCTCTCAAAAATAAACATTAAATATATATATATATATATATATATATATATATATATATATATATATAATAATAAAAGAATATCATGCCAGAATTTCTTTCTCCCAAAAGGGAAAAATAATTCTAGAATTTGACAGTGGTAACAAAATTAGCGAACAAAAGGAAATGAATGACCTTTCGGCATCTTTTCTATGCTCTGTCTCTGATGGCACTATAGCTGAGTCTGAGGACAGTAATCATTTGTTCCTTTTGGATCAGCTACCACCCTCTTTATGGGCAAAATCATCTACTGATATTGGCAGAATCCACAGTGCACCTCACATCAAGATTCAAATAGGTCCCTCAAAACCACTCTCTAGAATTAATCAATACCCTGTAAATAAGGAAGCCCTTCAGAGCAGCAAGTCCATAATAGAGGGTTATAAGACTTGGGGCCTGATTATCCCCCGTACTAGTCCCTGTAACAGCTCTATTTTACCGTGAGAAAACCCAACAGCCAAGGATGGATGTTTGCCCATGACCTCCAAGCAATAAGTAACATTGTTATCCCTTGGCATCCAGTTCCCCATCCTCATCCACTACTGACATCCATTCCCACTGAAAGCATATTTTCACTATCATTGTCCTATACAGTGCATCTTAGTATCACTGTTGATAAGGACATCCGATATCTTTGCCTTCATTTGAGGAGAATGGCAATACACCTGGACAGTAATGGCCCAAGGTTACACAGAGATTCCTTCCCATTTCTCACAAAACTTAAAGGCTGATTTGGATGATAGAACTTTTTTTCCAGGCTCTAATTTGTTTCAATAGGGTCATGACCTGCTTCTCTGCTCCCCTTCTCAAACCTCTTCACCAGAAGAGTTAAAACTCTTGTTAAAACTCTTGGCTTTAAAGGGACATAGAGTGTCCAAAGAAAAATTGCAGTTTGTTCAAACTCAGGTTCAATTATTTAGGACACCTGATCTCAGAACAAGGACTAGATTTGGGTCCAGGTAGATTTCAAGGCTTCCTGAATTTCCCAAAACCTAAAACTAAGCAATTTCTTGAACTGGCTGGCTGTTACCACAATTGGATTCCAAATTTCTCTGATATGGCTCAGCCTCTATGTGCTTTACTAAAAAACAACATCCCTATCCCTGTTATTTGGAAAGAGGGGGATGACATAGCCTTTGGGACTTTAAAGGTCTAACAAAACTCCCTGCCCTTGGAATCCTAATTATCAACTTCCCTTTTTCCTCTTTGTATGTGAAAGGGAACGAACTGCCCTTGGAGTGCCCACCCAAAAGCACAGGGACCATCATCGCCCTGTGAGGATTATAGCCAACAACTGGACTGGATATCTTCTATGGATCCCTTGCCTGAGAGCCATTCCTGCCACTGCCCTTTTAGTTAAGGCCACTGCAGAAATAGTCACGGGGTCCCCTTTAACCATCCTTGTGCCACCAAACTCCAGGGAATAGACTCTTGGATCTTTGTGACACATGTAAAGAAAGCACCAAACCCTAGCTCGACCTGCACACCCACCATCTGGTGACCTGAAAGTAAAGATTTCTCAGAATTGAAACAGACAACATCTGGACAGATGGCTTTCTCAAGATGTCTGGACCAGGCCTATACACCTTTTCACACTGTTGCTTCTATCTCTGTTGTGGAAAGAAAATGCCCTTTGTCTGCATTTCCCAATGTCTTGCAAAAGGAGGAAACCTTTGATTATGAGCTTTTCATAAACAGCCACATAATAATCCTGTGAGCATTTCTGAAGGGTTAGAAGATTCAGAATTCATGATAGTCTTTTATCTGAACTATTAACTGACTCTGGATTCTTACCCCAATTCATGGTTTCTGAATTTACAACTTTACAGACTACTGCTGAATAACACATATGGTTCTAAACAGTTCTTTTGAAGTAACAGTGTTATTTTCCCTTAATCTACCTTTGAAGTTTTGCTATTCTTGCAAAAAAGTTCATCAGCTGTTGCTTTGTGTTTATACATTATGCTGTATCTTCCCAAATGCTCTCTGTTTTTTCATTCAGTGCACTCCCACAGTATTTCACTCTTTTGCCTCATAGTCACTTTAAGAGGGGACCTCCAGGAGGTATACATGACTTCGGGTTTGCCTTCATAGGGGAAACCTTACTTCCCTAAGCCCAGATAAGCGCCAATAAATATTTTCAGTTGGCTACTTTCAGACCTTGGGTCCTGGTTTTAAACCAACATAGAGTTTGGAATTGTTGTGTTGCTTCTAATTCCATACTTGTCTGTCAATCTTTTGCAGAAAGGAGGTGCCCTTGCAGAAAGGAAGATACAGACTTCCAATGAAAAGTGCCTGAGAGTTTCTTCCTTCTAACCTTCCCTGTTATTCCAGTGTGGCTTAAGTGACTTCCAACTGCTATGCACTTTCCCTCCGACGTTAGACATGACAACCAGGAAAGGTTCTTCTTGGAGCTGAGAGGAAAAAAACACTAAATATAAAGAACCTGACTATTGATCAATTATGCCTTCAAGGAAAGATCGAAAGGGTGAAATGTGAGAAATAATAACTGGGAAACCTCCCTAAAATGGAGCCCGGAGGTTTCTGCAGGGGGACCTCTCACGCCCTACCACACAAAGTTAACTGTAGACCCAACAGGAAGAGATGGACTTGACCTTACGTGGACTTGACCTTGCATGTAGATACACTCTACTACTCCAGCCAAAGGGACAGATTTTTTCCTCATCCCCAGGCAACAGGTTAGCCAATGAGAACCCCCCCCCCCATACTTGGAACACCTGGTTTTCTCCAATGGACTTTTAGTTTATAACAGCCTTCCCCAGTTATGCCTTTTCTCCTTAAAAGAGTGTACCTCTCTCCATCGTTCCCCAGACTTGCCTATGGTTTTGCCTCAGCTTGTTTGTCCTAGATTGTTATTCTCTTTTATTCCTGAATAAAGCCATTTTTGCTGGTAAAATAAACTGGGAGTTTTTATTTTTAAGGTTAACAACACATGGTTTAGCCATTCTATTAATGGACATCTGGGGTTATTTCCTGTTTAAAGCTGTCATAAATAAAGCTGCTAAGAGCATTCTTGTGCACAGGTTTTTGTTTTCATTTCTTTGGGGTAAATACAGGAGTGGAATTGCTGGGTCATAAGGTAGGGTTTTTTGTAAAAATTTTTTATTGTCAAACTTTTTTAATGTTTATTTATTTTTGAGGGAGCAAGAGATTGCAGAAGGGGCAGAGAGAGAGGGAGACACAGAATCTGAAGCAGGCTCCAGGCTCCTAGCTGTCAGCACAGAGCCTGACACGGGGCTCGACCTCACTGACTGTGAGATCATGACCTGAGCCAAAGTTGGATGCTCAACCAACTGAGCTACCCAGGCACCCCAATTGTAAACATTTTTTTAGTTTTATTTGTCTTGGGAGAGAGCATGAGCAGTGCAGGGGCAGAGAGAGAGAATCCCAAGCAGGCTCTGCACTGTTAACACAGAGCCTGATGTGGGCTTGAACTCACAAACTGCGAGATCATGACCTGAACCAAAACCAAGAGTCAGACACTCAACCAACTGAGCCACCCAGGCACCCAAGATAAATAAATAAAACTTAAAAAAGACACTCTGACCTCTGAGAGGACACAACAGCTTCTGGTGTTGATATCTATGATGGGGTCACTTTAAAGCTGATTCTGCAAGATCCAGGAAACTGCCAAGTCCTAGGTGACAGGGAAACTAAGGGAAAGACCCAGGGTGTGGAGTTGGGGAGCCACAGGCAGGCCGGCAGTCCCTGCTTCCCCTACCCCCATCCTTGAAGACACCCTCTCTTACCTCCATTGGCTTTTTTTGTGGTTGGTTGGCTATCATTTTGTTCTTCATTTCTTATTTTACTGCACTGTGATGAATGAAGATGGTCTGATTATTATTTTGGGGAGGGAGGATGTGTTAATATTTCTTTTGTAGTTGAGCCTATGGTCAACTTTGTGAATGTGTACTCTTCTCTTAAAATGCAGTTCTAGGGGTGCCTGGGTGGTGCAGTTGGTTAAGCGTCCTCCTCTTGATCTCAGCTCAGGTCATGATCTCACAGTTCCTGAGTTCAAGCCCCACATCCAGCTCTGTGCTGACAGCTCAGAGCCTGGAGCCTGGTTCAAATTCTGGGTCTCTCTCTGCCCCTCCCCCACTCATACTCTGTCTCTGTCTCTCTCAAAAATTAAAAAAAAAAAAAAAAACAAATTTTTTAAAAATAATAGTCTTTATAAATAAAAATATGAAAGCATTGACACTTAAAACTCAGCAGATGAGCTGAATAGTAGAATACTACAACTAAATAGAAAAACAGTAAACTGGAAGATTAGGCAGAATATTCCCAGAATGCAGAACAAAGGGAAATGGGGAAAAGAAAGAAAAGTTCAATGACATGCAGATAAGATCTAAAAATTCTAACATTCATCAAAAAAATTTTTCAGAAACTGATAATAGAATTGATGAGAAACAATTAAAAAAAAAACAAGGGGTGCCTGGGTGGCTCAGTTGGTTGAGCGTCCAACTTTGGCTCAGGTCATGATCTCACAGTCTGTGAGTTCGGGCCCCACGTCAGGCTCTGGGCTGATAGCTCAGAGCCTCAAGCCTGCTTCTGATTCTGTGTTTCCCTGTCTCTCTGCTCCTCCCCCACTCATGCTCTGTCTCTCTCACTCTCAAAAATGAATAAATGTTAAAAAGAAATTAAAAAAGAAACCACAAGAATTTCCCAGATCTGAAGAATGACACACACATACACACACAAATACACAAAGAATAATTCCCCCCAAAATGTATGGAATATAAGAAATAATAGCAAGTTAATACATTAGGAAAACATTAAGACATCTAAGTATTGCCTGTATAAAATTTTTAAATAATGATCTAAACAAAATCAACAAAGAAGTTGCCAGTAGGGAATTCCAGAAGGAAGTTAAAACTTGCCCAGATTCCTTTGTTCTTGTCTTAGGTTCTAGGGGTAGATATAGATGCTGTTTAACAATACACATTATTGGGGCACCTGAGTGGCTCAGTCGGTTAAGTGCCCAACTTTGGCTCAGGTCATGATCTCACAGTTCATGAGTTCAAGCCCTGCTTCAGGTTCCTTGCTGACAGCGTGGAGCCTGCTTGAGATTCTCTCTCCCCCTCTCTCTCTCTCTGCCTCACCCCCGCTCTCTCTCAAAATAAATAAACTTAAAAAAAATAATACACATAAGTAGAAATCTACAAATTTAAATCAGTGCATGTCTTTAAAGAATAACCCGTAGATACATAGGAATAGAATGTAGAAGGAGAAATGGATCCAAGAAAACATAATCAAAAGCCAGATTCGTAGATGTGACTAGCTATCTCCCAAGCATCATTTACTACCTTCCAGTTAAGAGCCAGAGTTTTGTGTGAGGATCCCACCCCTCCCCCATGGCCACAGACTCTGGGGGCTGCCTACTCCATCTCCAGCTTCAAGTACAAATCTTAATTAACTAAGTCAGAGTATCTACTCCCTCTGCCCCAATAATTGGTTCAGGTGTGGACATGTGAGCCTTAGATCACCAGTAAACACACCTGGTTCTCAGCTGCGGGCAATTTTGCCTGCCTCCCCACCCTGAGACTTTTTGCAATGTCTAGAGAAATTTTTGGTTGTCCCAATGGAGAAGAGCTCTGGCATGTAGTAGAGAGAAGCCATGGAAGTGTTGAACAACCTACAGTGCAAAGGACAGCCCTCTGCAACAATTATTCAGCCCAAAATGTCCATGATGCCAAGGTAGAGAACCCCTGGTCTAAAGGAAAAATTATGGATACTTTACATCCCTTGACCCCTCAAGGAAGCAGCCTTGGGATGAAGCTGTTGCTGCAGATAGCAGATCTGAGGGATGGAAAGAATCAGGGTCCATGATGACACCACTAGTCACAGGCTCATTCTCCCGCTGGATATCCAGTTACCTGAGCCTTTCTTTAACTCTCTGTTAGTTAAGCCACTGTTTTTTTGTTTGTTTGTTTGTTTTAATTTTTTTTTTTCAACGTTTATTCATTTTTGGGACAGAGAGAGACAGAGCATGAATGGGGGAGGGGCAGAGAGAGAGGGAGACACAGAATCGGAAACAGGCTCCAGGCTCTGAGCCACCAGCCCAGAGCCCAACGCAGGGCTCGAACTCACGGACCGCGAGATCGTGACCTGGCTGAAGTCGGACGCTCAACCGACTGCGCCACCCAGGCGCCCCAGTTAAGCCACTGTTTAACTGGGGTGTCTGTTACTCGCAGCCACAAGCATCCTGATAAACTAGGAAAGAAAGAAAAGAAAAGAGAACACAAAGAAAAGGAATGTATGTAGACAGAATAATGCCCCACACTCCCATCCACCCCCCCACCAAAGACCTCCACGTCCTAATCCCCAGAATTTGTGATTATGTCACCTTGCATGATGAAAGATACTTTTGCAGATGTGATTATATTAAGAGGTTAGAGATGGAGGGACTATCCTGGGTTATCTGAGTGGGTCTAATGTAATCACAAAGGTTCTTATAAGGGAAAGAGGGAGGTGGGAGCAGCACAGGGAGAGAGATGTGCCAAGGAGAGCAGAGAGTTGAGTGATGTCCTTTAGCGATGGAGGAAGGGCCTTGAGCCTAGAAACACAGGTGGCTTCTAGGAGCTGGGAAAGAAAAGGAACACAGATTCTCTTCTCTAGTCCCCAGAAAAAAAATGCAGCTCTGACAATATTTTAATTTTAGCCCACAAGACCCATTCAGACTTATCATGTACAGAACTGTAAGATAATAAATGTGTGTCATTGTAAGCCCCTCTAAGTTTGTAGTAACTTGTTTTAGCAGCAATAGGAAACTTAACACAGCATGGCAATTAGAAAACCCAAAATAAGATGGCAGGAGTACGTACAAACATAGCAATAATTACACAAATATGAAAGGGTTGACTACCTATTAAATAACAGAGGCTCTCAGTCTGGAGATTTTTTTTTTAATTAATTAATTTATTTTGAGAGAGAGAGTGCATGCATGGGAAGGGCAGAGAGAGAGGAGAGAGAGAATCCCAAGCAGGCTCTGCATTGTCACCATGGAGCCTGACGCAGGGCTCAATCCCACAAACCGTGAGATCATGACCTGAGCCGAAATCAAGAGTCAGATGTTTAACTGAGCCACCCAAGTGCCCCTAGATGAGATTTTTAAACTCCAGCTATGTGCCATGGGTGAGAAAACACACTCACCTTTGATGGGAGGAGTTGCAAAGTCACACTGCAAGGGGTATGGATTTGAGAAGGGAAGGAGTTACTCTGGCATCTTTTTTTTTTTTTTTTTTTAAGTAATCTCTCCACCCATCGTGGGGCTCAAATTCACAACCCCGAAATCAAGAGTCGCATGCTCTACCGGCTGGGCCAGCCAGAGGCCCTGTGGCTTCTTTTTGATCCACTTATAATACCTGGAAAATATACAAACATATCAAGATATAGCAATATTAATAACATATCGATTAATATTCACATAATAAAGTTGAAGTCAAAGTGAAAGAAAACTAAGAGGAAATAGTTCATATTGACAAACACTACAACAAAAAGGTAAAATAGTCTTAAAGCTCTTTACATCTAACAACATAGATTCAAAATGTGTAAAGTAAAATCTGCTGAAAGTACAAGGAGAAACTGACCAAAAACTACCCTGGAGACTTCAGTGTGCTTCTCTAAGAAACCAAAATATTAAGCAGTTCAGTTTTTAAAAATAAGGATAATGACTATTTGGGTAACACAGTAGGTTGATCTAATAGAAACATTCAGAACTGCATTTTTAAAAAGTTTTTGTGTACTTATTTTGAGAGAGAGAGCACGCGCGCAAAAGTTGGGGAGGGACAGAGAGGAGAGACAGAATCCCAACCAGGCTCAGCGCCACTAGCACAGAGCCTGATACGGGGCTCAAACTCCCACACCACGAGATCACGACCAGAGCCAAAATCAAGAGTCAGATGCTTAACTGACTGCACCACCCAGGCACCCCTGAAACTGTATTTCTTGTTAATATTTATTTATTGGGAAAGCACAATCAGGAGAGGGGCAGAGGGGACAGAGGATCTGAAGCGGGCTCTGCACTGTCTGACACACTGACAGCAGCAAGCCCGATGTGGGGTTTGAACTTACGAACTATGAAATCATGACCTGAGCTGAAGTCGGACACTTGGCCAGCTGAGCCACCCAGGTGCCCCATGCATTTTAAGAGAAGAATACACATTCACAAAGTTGACCATAGGCTCAGCTGCAAAGGAAATATTAACACATCCCCACACCCAAAAATACTAATCAGACCATCTTCACTCACCACAGTGCAATAAAATAAGAAATGAAGAACAAAATGATAGCCAAACAACCACAAAAAAAGCCAACAACGAATATAAATCAACCGTATGTCTAGAAATTTCAAAACAGACTTGTAAAAAACTTCAAGAGATAGCAGACCCAGAGCATAGATTTCCAAATAACCAATACAGCTCATAATCTAGCCCTCCTATTTACATAAGGCTATTTGTTCTCAAAGATTTGCTGACTTATATGAAAGTGTGGGAAAGTGGGAGAGTCAGGGAGGCATAGACAGGCAAGACCCAGAGGGCCGGGAAAGGGATTGGCTGGAACAACAGGTTCTGTCAATCTGGAGATTGTAGGGATCTGACAGTTATCAACAGCCGGGTTTACCAAAGCCTAGAAGCATCTACTGAACTCAGTGACTTGGACAGGGGAGTCACTGGCATCCAGGGGAGGCCAGAGCAAGGCACTGGCAGGGAGGACAGTTTCTAGGAGCTTTGTTCCCAGTGCAGATGCCGTTTGCTTCTGATTCCGTGGTGCCAATGAGCTCCTCTGTGCAGAGGGGAGAGGTGGCCACTGCAGGTAGAGGTCTAGAAACTAGAAAGAGCCCTCAGGTCAACATGTAGGAGGATTCCGGCTGGCTGTGACTAAACAATGCCAAAACACCCAAATAAAACGGGAACTGTCATTTTTCTAAACTTTGGAGTCAAATGGTGCCCAACACTCAAACTAGGAAGGTTGCCAATTGAACAGATGTGGGGTTTTTTTATTATTATTATCTATACAGCACAAACTACAGGGCTTATTTGACAGTTACCATATAGCAGATTACTTAGCCTATGTTTAGGATTCATCTAGATAGCTCAGACCCCAAACATTCCACTTGTAGCCTCAATTATTCACGTTATTTGACTACATAAATTAAAACACAGGATAACTACCCTTCTTTCCTTTGTACTATGTAACAGAACACCTGTTGGGCTGAAATTTTTTTCCTTTTAAAAAAATTTCTTTTTAATATTTATTTTTGAGGGGGGTGGGAAGGGACAGAGAGAGAGAGGGAGGCACAGAATCAGAAGCAGGCTCCAGGCTCTGAGCTGTCAGTACTCCGAAGCGGGGCTCGAACTCACAAACCACAAAATCACAACCTGAGCCGAAGTGGACACTTAGCCGACTGAGCCACCCAGGTGCTCCTGAAGTTTTTTTCCTTTTAGTGTGAACTCATTCATGCCCTTATCCACACACCTACCTATCCATCCAGTTAACAAACATCCAAAGCAAACCTAATATATCATAGATTCCTGTCGCTTCGAGTGTCACTGTTCACATCTCCTCTGGATTACTTCTAGACAAGACAAAGAATACGGTTTCAGGTGTCATGGTGCCAAACTGTATTCCAGAAAAACATGCTTATCAAAAAAAGTTCAAAATAAATAACTAAAAAGAAAGAGGAGGGTGAAAGAGGGAAAAAGAGGTGGGGTGGAGAGGAAACAGGGGTGAGGGGTGCTCCCATCAGAGGTGGGTGGCATCCTTCTTGCCTCTCTGGGGTCTGATTTGCACAGGGTATTCTGTGTGTCTGAAGGTGCTGAGAAAAACAGCCGGTCCCAGGCAGCAGGGAAGGGGCAAGGTGAGCTAGGAGGGCAGGAGCAGGAGGAGTTTGAATTTTTTTTAATGTTTATGTTTATTTATTTTGAGAGAAGGGGGAGGGGCAGCGAGGAAGGAAGAGAGACAATCCCAAGCAGGCTCTGCATTGACAGCACAGAGCTCTATCCCACCAACAGTGAGATCATGACCCGAGCCAAAAGCCAGAGCCAGGAGCAGATGCTTAACGGACTGAGCCACCCAAGCGCCTGAGTTTGAACTTCTTAAACTCTATAATCTGGATTCTGCTGTCAGTGCCTGAGCTATTTTCCTCCTGCCCCACCTACCACCTCCCCACCTCACCCTCCTCCAACACAAAAGCACATTTTTTCCTAAGAATTCTGAGTCCGTAAGGAAAAAGAAGAAGCAGGTGTCCTGTTGTCTTCCCCTGCCCCGCACCCCCACCCGGATCTCCTGTTTCAAGCCGCCGGCACTGGTACAGGTTTGTCCGCCCACCCCATCCCCGGACCCGGAGATTCCTGAGGGCTGGGACACCGAGTGCTCGGTTCTTCATCTGCAAAACCCTCACAGAATTGTCATGTGACTTGAGTATGTCCCTAAGACACAGCAGGAGCTCAGAACAGTGAGGACGCCTCGTCGGTGCTCTGCTAGCCACCCGCGAACGTAGGACCTGCGTGCGGGTCCGGATCGCGCGCCGGTCCCTTCCCGGCTCTCCGCTCTCACCCAGCGTTGAGTCCGAGCCCAGCGAGCAGCACTCACTAAATCTGGGGACTCTGGCCTCACCGCCGTCCTCGAGGGAAAAGGGGCTGACATCAGTCGGTGCCAGTGGTGGCCGCTGTGCAACCCTAGGATGGCTGTGTAGACATTGCCATTTCTCGGATGCGGAAACAGAGGCTTCTATCCTCGGCCAGAACCTCCGAATTCAGATGCTCGGATTTTCAAATCCTCCTTCCTCCCATCACAGTCTGTCCTTCGGGGTCTCCCTGGGGTCCAGGCGGAAAGTCTGGGAACTGGAGACTGGGCACATTAGCGATCCTGCGTCTTAGGGCCCGGCGATATGCGTGGCGCCCTAGCACGTGCAGGGGGTTGAGCCCCCAACCCGGCGGGAAGCAGGGACGCCCCCACCACACGCACCGCTTCCCCCGCCAGGAAGCCGCCTGGCGGAGGCTGGGCAGAGGTAGCCCGGGGAGGCGCGGGGGGCGGCGCGGGGCCGGGACCAAAGTCCGAGAGGGGCCACGCGCGGTCCGCTGCCCAGATACTGTGCAGTCGCGAGGCGGGGGATGGGAGGGTATCCCGCCCTTTGACCCCCGGGACGCCTAAGAACAATGCGGCCAATGGGCCGCTGGGCGGAGCCGAGCCCCTCCTATACCCGCGGGGTGCACGCGGTTCCATATTGGGCTCCCGGGCTGCCATGGCGCGTCCCGTGAGGGTGAAGACTTGGGTGGAGGAGAACCGGGCCTCCTTCCTGCCCCCGGTCTGCAACAAGCTCCTGTGAGTCCCAGGGACGCTCCCGTCCTTCTGCCCTCTACCCTCACCTTTCCCTCCTCCGTCTGCACGCCGCATCCCTCACCCTCCAGTGCCCAGTTCCTTGATCCAGAAGTCTGCCATCCTCTTGTGCCTTCAGGGGAGGGGGAGGGCAAGCTGTTCCGGGTTCCACCGACCTCATCTGTTCCTCTTTCTGGTGACTCTGCCTGGGAGATTGTGACCTTGACTTCTGAAGATGGCTGAGTGACCGAGCCTAGGAGAGATGCAGATGGCACCTCACCACCCTTTCCCTGGGCTCAGTCTCCAACCCCCAGTGACTCTCAGAAGTTTGGGGAGGTGGTTTTTCCATGCCTCAGAATTGCAGTAGAACCTGCAGGCAGAGGGTGATGTCAGAGGAGCAGCTCCTGTGGGAGGATTTTGATTTGGTGCTCTCGCAGGCTTCTCTTTGCAGATGGACACACACGCCCACCTGGCCCTCCCCTGTGGCCCCTTCACCTCCCTCCCCTCCTCCCGGGCCCTGGGGCCCTGCCTGGTGTGCTCCCCAGCTCCCCGCTGACGCTCCCATGTCTTCAGAACATCCCCAACGGCCTGGCACCCCAAACCGCATGGCCACAGTCACACACTTTGACAAGCTAGACACTGTGCCCAGTGTTTTTACACCCTCTCACGTAGTTCTCACACATTACCTCCATGAGGCAGGATTCTGGTAACTCTCCCAGTGTCCCACAGCTAGTGCAGGATGGGATCCAGACTCCAGCCCATGGAAGGGCTCGACTCCGAAATCCACGCTCTAGGTCACTGTGCAGCATTGCCATGGCTCATGGCCAACATCCCCCTCAAAGCAGGGTGTCTTCTACCACTGATGTTGCTCTCACCCCTTTCTTCCACTTCATCTCTGTACAGCCTGGTTGTAGGTCCCCCAGTGTGCCCTAACAGTGTCTCGCCTCCCTCTACTCTTCCCCAGCCCTCTGGCCACTGCTCTGGGTCCACCCTTGTCCCTTCCAGCCTGGGTGGTAGGGACTGCTCCTGCCTCCAGCCCCCCCACCCTAGCATGGCCTCCAACACGGCCCAGTATTAACAATCACAAAAGGCAGGCCCTGCCTTTATTCATTCAGCAGGTATTCACTGAGTACTTAGTACATGCCAGGTACTGTTCTGGACACTGGAGATGCAGCAGAAAACAAACTGACAGTCACTTCCTGGTGGCACTGACATTCGGTGAGAGGAGGCAACCAATAAATACAAACAGACAAGGGGTGGAGGCTGGCAGGCATAATGGGCCACAGGGCGGAATAGAGCTGCAGGCCCTCCACTGTGTTTGCTAGGGCAGTCAGGAAGTGTCTGCTCCAGGCCTCTCCTAGCTCCAGGTGGCTTGGTGGCAATCTTTGCCTTCCTTGGCTTCTGCTGCGTCACACTGATCTCTGTCCTCATCTTCACAGGGCACTCTTCCTGTCAATGTATCTGTGTCTAAATCTCTCCCCTTTTAATAAGGATTAGAGGCCTACCCTACTCCAGGGTGACCTCATCGTGGCTTAACCAGTTATATCTGCAATGACCCTAGTTCAAAATTAGGTTACATTCTGACGTCCTGGGGGTGAGACTTCAACATATGAATTTGGGGTCAGGTGGGTGGGGTCATATGAAATGGCTGGGGGGCTTTGAGCAGAGGAGAGACATGATCTGGCTGATGGGTTGAAATAGTTCTTGAGTGGGCTCATTCAAGGACTTTCCATATGTACCTAAATTATACAAAGTTGATTTGAAAAAGAAAAACTTTCCTAGGCTCCCTGGCACCCCTCAGGCCAAGATCAAACTGCTTAGCTGAGCTTTTGTGGCCTGGGGTGACCTGGTTCCACCTTCTTGTCATTGCTCCCCAAGACCACGCCCACACCACCAAGACCCCCAACACTTCCAGTCTCAGGCTATCTGCATCCAGCTTTCCCCTCCACTCCTTTCCCTAATTGCCTCACAGCTTCAAGCCAGCAGTTTCCAGGAGCAGAGTCTGTCTCATAATCAGACAGCTTAGGGAGAGGGGGTTAGATAAAGGTCATTTTACCCCTCCACTGCCCCCAGGCCCAGGAAGTGGTGCCTGTGGTTTGCTCTCCTGTAATTGGAGATCTTGAACAAGGCCAGGGATCCTGGTTGACGAAGCGATCGATCCACCACCATGCTGCTCCCCCAACTAGGTCAGAGGATGTTGGGGACACACACACAAATACACCGAGACATACAGAAGGACACAGGTACACACGTATAATCTCAGACACACATAGACACACTCTTGGATAAACAAGGCCTTACTGGGATGACAGGGGAGGGGGACAAATGTCAGAGATTACAGGGACAATGATGCAGAAACAGCCCTGTCGCCTCTCCCAGGTGTACCCAGGCTCCTTTCAGGCCCCCCACAGGCCCCAGCACCCCTCCTGTCCTGTCCCACGAGCTGATTCAGGACCTCTCCCCCTTGTCCATTGCAGGCACCAGGAGCAGCTCAAAGTCATGTTCGTCGGGGGCCCCAACATCAGGAAGGACTACCACATCGAGGAGGGTGAGGAGGTAGGCCTTCTACTGCCCCCCTTTTTTTAATAGCCCTGAAGGAGGGGGACGCTTCCCAAGCAGGAGCCAGAACCTGTGGACAGAAAGGAGGTGGTCAGATGGCTGATGGATGAAGGGGGCTTGATTGAAATCACAGGACAAAACTGCTGCCTGGAAGTTAGGGATACACAGTGGCACATCTAACAGCTCCGTGCTCCAACTCTGCTGTGGGAGCCCCCAGAAAGAGCCCGGACTCTGTGGGTATGAGAGGGAGGCTGTAACTGTTGGGCATCACCCCTGGTCCCGGACACAGGGGCCGTCCATGTGCCAGGTGGGAAGTCCTGATCCCCTCTTCCTAAAATCTGAATATGAAAGATTGGCCTCCCAACTGAGACCTGCATGCTGAGAGGGACCTGGGTGCTCCACTCTGGTCTCAGGAGCCTAGTTCTCCAGGAAGGGTTGGGGCCGGGAGGCCCCCTCCTTATCTAGAGGGCCAAAGACATATCAGTTCCTAGGAGCTGTTTGACAGAGGGGAAGGTTGGGTGGGGGGAATTTGCACCGAATACCCTTTTGTACCTTGAATTTTGAACTGTGTTTTTGTACTGCCTACCTACCCGAAAGTGAACAAACAAAAGTAAAATTAAAAGAAAAAGATGAAGGGTGCCTAGGTGGCTCAGTAGGTTAAGCGTCCGTCTTCAGCTCAGGTCATGATCTCGCAGTTCATGAGTTCGAGCCCTGCATCCAGCTCTGTGCTGACAGCTCAGAGTCTGGAGCCTGCTTCGGATTCTGTGTCTCCCTGTCTCTCTGCCCCTCCCCCACACATACTCTGTCCCTCTTTCTCTCTCTCAAAAATAAATCAATAAATAAATAAACATTAAAAAAATTAAAAAGGAAAAGAATCTCTCTCCCTCTCCCTCTACCCCTCTCCAGTGCCCTCTCTCACTCTCTCTCTCTCAAAAAAAAAAAAAAAAAAAAAAAAAAAGGAAGAAAAAGATGGGGCGCCTTAAAGAGGGACACAGGTGGGTTTCCAGCTCTCAGGATCTCTGGTGACAAAAGATCAGGATAGGGAACTCCCACCCACCTCCTAAGGGCCCTGATGCAGAGTTTCAAGGTCCAGAGTCCAGCCTCCACCCCCACTGCTGGCCTCTCAGCCACAGCCAGAACTGGAAGGAGCATAGGAGAATCTTTCACTCAACAAATATTTACAGAACACCTGGGGGGGGGGGGGGGCAGGGAGGGGGGTAAGGACCCCGGGCCAACAGCCTTGCAAAGCAGCCTTGCAAAGCTGGCCAGCCCTTCACCTCTCCTAGCTCTCCTAGCCTAGCCACCTGCTTCTCAGCACACCTCACGGGAAACTGTTTTCCTCTGTGGGAAAAATCAGCAGGAAAATCCTCAAAGACAAGACAGGATGGGATTGGGAGTGGCCACCAGGGGGGAAACTAGGCCTGTTGCAGGGTTTCTTTGCCTGCCTCGGTGAGCCTCAGGCCCCTCATCTGGTTTTCCAGAGGCTTCTGCTCAATTATCCCTGGTGTCAGTGCCCACCTTTCCTTTCTCCCTCCCTCTTTCCTTCCCCTGGCCCCTCCCACCTCTACCCCATACTGCACTTTTGGGTCTCCCCAGGCTGCTCTGGTAGTACAGATGGGCGTCCACTGAGAGGCCCAGGCCAAGCAGTGATCAAGCAGAATGGCTAGCAGATGAGGAGGGCTGGCCTGAGTAGGTATCCCCTCTCAGGAGGGACACTCAGGTGACTGGGAGGAATTTGGCTCGAAGTGGGTTTGTGACAGCTTGTTCTCATCCTAAAGTTGGGGAGAGCACCAGCCACAGGCCCTGGGAGGCTGCAGAGCTGAGGGTCAGCATCTTCTCTGCTCCTAACCTATCCTCACCCAGGCTGTGCTATGGGAGCCGCCCGAGGCCCAGGGTCCAGGCTCCTCCTTGGTGAGAAAAAAAGGCATCCCTGAGCCACATTTTCTTCCTTGCTGAGCTCAGGCTTCTGCAACAGCCCTTCAGGGTCCCCAGCTTCACCCACCACATGTATTCCATTTACCCCACTAACTGTGGGGGTATCACGGTGGCCGGGGGAGCCAGCACAAGCTCCAGAGCTACACACAGACTCAGGTCCAAAGTGTAGCTCCAGGACTAACTGGGCGACCTTGGGCAGGTTGCTTCACTCTGAGCCTTTTTCTTTTTTTCCTTTCTATAGAAAATGGGGCTAATAATACCTTTGGAGGCTGTGGTAAAGATTTCTGATAATGTATATGAGAGTGCTTGCACAGACCCTGGGACACAGTAAGGGGGCACTTCTTCTTACCTGAAGGGCTCACTGAATTCCCCAGTGAGCGTCTCAGCCAGCCTCCTGCCCCCACACCAGAAACCAGCTATTCTGTCCCAGGTACTTCAGTCATCACTTGCATATCAAGATGTGATCCTGTGTGTCCCCAGCACACCCATCTGTAGCATGTGTCAGAGGAGGCTGGGGGCTCGGGGCAGGAGTGACAGAACTGCTCATAAAGGTCTTCAGGAAGTTTCTCAAGTTTCTGGGTCAGAACTCCAGCCAAGGACCTGGAAGAGGGATGGGGGAGGGTCTGAGCCTGTCTGCTGTCCTGTCCCACAGGTGTTTTACCAGTTCAAGGGTGACATGGTTCTTCAAGTCCTGGAGCGAGGAAAACACCGGGATGTGACCATTCGGCAGGGAGAAGTGAGGCTGGGCCCCAGGGGACGGGTGGTGAAGGACCACGGAGCAGAAACCCATCGTCCACTCATCCTGAGTTTGGTTGGAGTGTGTCCTCCCTGCCCTGTCTGGCCTCCCTTCCTGGTCCTCAGGCCCTTCCTCCTGTGAACTTTCCATCCTCAGTAAGGCCTGACATTCCCTCCAGTTCCCAGCTGGAGGCTGGCAGAGAGGTGGGCTGGGTGGACCCTGTGGGTCGGTTGGGGAGGCCAGGACACTGCGGGCATCAAGGTCTCTGGGAGGGGATTGCATCCTTGCTGGCACCTTGTCCCCACCACTGCAGATATTCCTCCTGCCCGCTGGGGTACCCCACTCTCCGCAGAGGTTTGCTGACACTGTGGGGCTGGTCATTGAACGGAGACGGCTGAAAACCGAGCTAGATGGGCTCAGGTAAATGGGCCTTGTCTGGGGGTCTTGGGCAGAGACAGGGGGCAAGCAGCAGAGGAAAGAACACTAGACGGACCTGAGAAAGCACTTCCTAGCCACTGAGAGGGTTGGAAGCAGTGCAGCCCCTGTGTTTGCTGGCTGACGGGGACAGGGTAGGGGAGGTGGTGGCGTGCAGTTGATGATGGGGTTAGGGAAGGATGCCCTCTTGACCCCCTGGGAGCCCATTCAGCCTAAAGGCTCCAGCTGGGACCGGAACCTGTGCTTCGCACACTGAGGTCTGCAGGGATTTGGGAGTGGGGATGCCAAAGTCAGAGCCCCCTGGCCAGGGCAGCCAGGCACACTGCTGCTCCTCCCAGCCTCCAACCCCAGGATTTATTCAGTCTCTGCCAGGATGCCCTTGGCTTATTTCTCTACCCCAGCTCATTCCACAACCAGTGCTAACATGTGTATGACACTTGCTAGAGCACCAGGCAGGTGCTTCAGGTGTATTTATCCATCTAACCCACCAGGGATCCTATGGGGTAGGTACTGTTATCATCTGTACTTTATAGACAAAGAGACTGGGCACAGGGAAGTTGAGTTTGCTAGAAAGTGGAAGAGCTGACATAGTAGAGAAATAGGAAATTAGGGTCAGGACAATCTAGATAGGAGCGTGAGTAAGCACCAAGGAAGGGACAGGGGGGCCTGGGTGGCTCAGTCAGTTGAGCATCTGACTTCGGCTCAGGTCGTGATCTCGTGGTTCGTGGGTTTGAGCCCTGCATCAGGCTGTGCACTGACAGTGCAGAGCCTGCTTGGAATTCTCTCTCTCCTTCTCTCTGCCCTTCCCCTGCTTGTGCTCTCTCTCTCTCAAATAAATAACTTAATTAATTAATCAATTAATTAATTAATTAATTAAAATTTAAAAATAAATAAAATAAAATAAATAAAACTGAAGGAAAAAAGTTTAAAAAAAGCACCAAGGAAGGGACAAACACCAGTGCTGAGGGGGGGCACTCTTTCTATAGCTGAGTTCCCACTGGGTTCCAATTAGTCACCTAGTTATTATCTGATGCAGCCTGTGGCTCAGAAGGACACAGATTTGTCCAAAAGCTAAACTATTTTTTTTTGTTTTTTAATTAAGAAAATTAAAATTTCTCAACAAATTCCTGACATCAGGATACTTTGCCCCGTATTTTCTGTTACAATGGATATTTTTTAATGCTTCCCTTTTTTCTAATCACCTGTCTTGAAATCAGGAAAAGTAAAAGAAAGAAAATAAACAAAGTTAAAATTATTTGTCAGGAAAGGGGTAAATTTTGTTATGTGAATGATATCTCAATAAAACAAATAATAATAAAGAGAAAACCAAGGCGCCTGGGTGGCTCAGTCTATTAAGCATCCCACTCTTGGTTTCAGTTCAGGTCATGATCTCACACTTTGTGAGTTCCAGCCCCACATCAGGCTTCAAGCTGACAGCTCAGAGCCTGCTTGGGATTCTTTCTCTGCCCCTACCCTCCCTGCTTGCTCTCTCTCTCAAAACAAATAAATTAAAAAAAAATTTTTTTTATTCTCTCTCTCTCTCTCTCTCCCTCTCTCACTCTCATTCTCTCTCTCTCTCTCTCTCTCTCTCTCTCTCTCTCTCTCTCTCTCTCTCCCCCTCTGCCCTTCCCTGCTCAGGCATATGCTCTCTCTCTAAAAAACAACAACAAAAACCCCCTTAATGTTAGTGGTTGCATATACTGATCTACTGCATAATGGTCTGTTGTAGAAACAGAGGCCTGCCTTTCAATTCCAAAATAATTTTTCACATGGGCTTTATATAGGGAGTCTTTAGTGACAGAGTGGACAGTGTCCTCAGTAACATTTTTATAGCAAATTCAATAACAGATTTTATCTGGATGCCTTTTTTTCCCCTTAAGATTTATTTTTAAGTAATCTCTACACCCAATGTGGGGCTCGAACCCACGGCCCCGAGGTCAAGTCACCTGCTCCACCGACTGAGCTAGCCAGGTGCCTCTGGCTACTTTTGACCCTTAGTAAAAGCCAGGGACTCAGCATTAAAATGCCACTCTGAAGGCATGCTTCCTGTGACCAGCTCCATGCCAGGATAGAACGTGAGGTGCCAGACGAGGTGGATGCAGCGGGTCTGTAAACCATGTCCCATGAGCAGGACCATTTCTCTTTTTCGGGAGGGGTTGAAAAGTGGACAGAGCTGGCCTGGGCCCTGGGAGCTGAGGCTGAGGTTAGACATTCGGTCAGCGGAAGTGCTGCACACACAGGGCCCTGACGCACGGCCCCCATCTGCTAGCGGAGGAGCTCACCGAGCCAGGCTGGGGATTGGGTGGGCTTCCAAGAGTTTCCTAGAGACTGTGCGCCCGTGCACAATGACCTCCCTCTGGAGAAGAGGTCTAGTGCTTTGCTCCAATTCTCAAAGGCATCCATTACCCTTCAAGGAGCAGGACACCTCATCTGGGGGGCATCTTCTGCATGTTGGATTCTTAAGGTTCCGTGCGCTCTGATCTAGAGCTCAGCAGGCAGGCAGAGCATCCAGACACAGGCCCCGTATTCAGGCTCAGCCTTGGCTTCCTCTTTGTAATTGATGTTTTCTGTGTTTCTAAGACTCTCAGATCTTGTAATGCTATGTAATCCTTGCCAAGTTACCCAGCTTCTCTGAGCCTCAAAGTTCCTATCCATTTTGTAAAGTTTGGGGAACCAGGAAGGCAAATGGGGTCAATAATACCCACTCCGGAATTTGAGGTACACAGTGCTTTTGGGAGAGCCAGGTTTGGGCAAGCAAGCATTGGCCACTAGGGTGTGCTAACAGGGTGAAGCAGGCAGCCAGCTCTGCAGGGCTAGCTGGGGTCCAGACTTCCACAAGCAGAGCCAGGCTGCCTGAGGCTATCCAGGTGGGGAGCTGGGTTGCCTGTCCTTCGCTCTGGCAGGTACTACGTGGGGGACACCACGGACGTCCTGTTTGAGAAGTGGTTCTACTGCAAGGACCTTGGCACACAGTTGGCCCCCATCATCCAGGAGTGAGCCCCCAGCCCAGCCCCTGCATCTTGCTCTCTGAGGCCCCCTGCACCGGCCGGGAAGGGCAGACCCATCCCAGCGATACTGTGTAGAAGTAGCCCCCACATTGGAGCCATCATGCCTGGGATTTGGTGGGGGAGGTCGGCCCTCCTGGGGTGGGAGGGCCTGGGGGGGGAGGAGGGGACTGCTCCATGGGGCTGGAAGCGAGGGGAACCCACAGCAAGTTGTGGGGGGCCTACGAGGGTGTGGGCTCCCACACCTGAGAGTATACGAGTATGTGTGTACATGTGTGTCTCACTGGCCACTCCTCCTCCCCATTTCTCCCTGCAGGTTCTTCAGCTCTGAGCAGCACAAAACAGGAGAGCCCATCCCTGGTGAGCCCCCTGAACCACCTTTCCTCCTCCCTCTCTGCTTTCCCAGAGTAGAATAGGTCTTGGCCCAGAGTGCCAGTCTCCTTTTGAGGACTCTGCCTAGTACCC